>NC_052944.1:128272241-128622287 GCF_013358895.1 Oreochromis aureus | reverse complement strand
TATGTGAGTGGTTCATGGATGTGCCTGATGATGGTGTTTCTGTTTAGTTGTTGTGAACACATCGAGATTTTACTATGGCATTGTTGGCATGTGGTAGAGCAACAACACTAAACTACTAAACTGATGAACGGAAAAACCAGTCAGGCCAGTAAAGAATAAGCAAGCTGTTACAGAAATCAGCTTTGTCTAACTTCTGTATCTTATTTCTTATCAACACTACCAGCTCCACATTCGCTACCAGAAGAAGAATGATAGACTTTATATAAAAGATGGATGTGACCGCAGCAACATTACCCATAAGCTTGTCTAGCGTATTGAGTCTGAGCAGGAACATGTTTACTGAGATTAATGGTCATTAAGAGAGTCAAGATGGCGCCGGTGTGTGTGGCTGCTCGTCTGTCACTGCCAAGTTTGTTCCTGTTTATATTATTTCTAATTTGTGTCATCCACGAAACAAAGTCTGTGCTGAGGTATGATCGCCAGACACTATTGGACCTCAAACCTGTGGTCCAAAATATTGTGTCCTTTGGAGCTGGTGGGCAGCAACCCCTGCCCCCATTTGCATCGGAAACCCCAGGTTACCTGTACCTGGTTTCTCTAAAGAATTATTCTGCTGTTTTCTGACCAGTACATGGATTCTTTCCAAGACTGTTTGCGTCTCGGCGTTTTCTGGATCCTGTTGATGCCTGTTTGGTGCCTGTGGTTGGCTTTGATGATGATGCTCCTCAGCCTCGCTGCCCATGCCCTCCCAGGCTAAACCTCCGCTGTCAACATTATCGGAACCTGAGATCGCTGCGGCAGGTTTCTGGACCTCCTGTACCCCGAGCGCCAACTCCAGCTCCTGCTAGGATTGGCTTGGTGAACGCCAGATCACTTTTAAACAAAACTTTTATTCTTCGGGACTTCTTCAGTTCCCGTGATCTGGATTTTCTGTGTGTGACTGAGACGTGGCTGAGTGTTGGTGAGTCCAGTGTTCTATCTGAACTTTTACCTGTGGATTGTTGCTATTTTAACTCGCCACAGACGTCAGGCAGAGGTGGAGGCACAGTGACTGTTTACAAAAATGATTTTAAATGTAAGCAGTGTTTTCTACAGCCTTCATTCTCCAGCTTTGAACTTACCTCATTTGAGGTGACTCGTACAAACCCGGTTTTCTGCGCTGTCATCTATCGCCCCCCGAAATACAGTAAGAACTTCATAAATGACTTTTCTGATTTTTTAGCTGGGATTATGCCCAACTATGATAGTGTTCTTATTGTTGGAGATTTTAATATTCATGTATGTTGTCCTGATAAGCCACTGGTAAAGGACTTTTTAAGCCTTATTGACTCTTTTAGCCTGGTACAGTCCGTGCCTGGCCCTACACATGAGCACAGATAAACACTGGACCTTGTTCTGTCATATGGTCTGCCTGCCACTAACTTGGAGATTTGTGACTGTGCACTCTCAGATCATATGCCTGTGTTATTCAACGTTGGTTTGACATATACTGCAGTTAAATCTGGCGCTGCTACTCGGTGCTGTCGGGTTATTAACCCCACCACTGCCGCGCAGTTTTCTGCTGCTTTTAATCAGCTTGGCGGCCCTTCTGACTTTGTTTCCTCTGACACAGAAGAGCTAAATTCCTGGTTTTATTCTTGCTGTCAAAAAATCATGGACTCTGTGGCTCCTTTAAAAACCAGGCAGCCTAAGGCTAAACCTGAGCCTTGGTTTAATGAGAGCACTTGCGCTGTTAAGAGGTAATGTCACCGAGCAGAACGGAGATGGAAAAAGGATAAACTGCATGTATCATTTCAAATTCTAAAAGACTGCTGGCATCGCTACCAGAACACTGTTAAAGAGGCAAAAAGGGAATATTTTGCAAATATTATTTCGTCCAACTGTCATAACCCACGTGTGTTATTTAGGACCATTGACACTGTTCTCAATACTCCATTGAATGTCTGTTTGGAAGTTTCTCCTGAGATTTGCAATGATTTTCTGAACTCTTTTATTGAAAATGTTGTCACCACCAGGGCTCTTATCACAGCTCGTGACTCTGACCCCTCTGTCTCTGTCCCTTGCGCTGCTGTTTTTACAAAGTTTGAGCTTGTGACGCTCTCCACTTTAGAGGATGTGGTTCACCATATTAAGCCCACAGGTTCCCCTCGGGATCCTTTCCCTCCACAATTCTTTAAAGAAATTTTTCTTAGTATACGACAGTATGTCCTTGACATTATTAACAGCAGTCTGTCTTCTGGTATGGTTCCTGCAAATTTCAAACATGCAGTAGTGCAGCCACTGCTTAAGAAACCTGGCCTTGATCACACAGTTTTAGCGAACTATAGGCCTATTTCCAAGCTGCCTTTACTCTCCAAGGTTTTAGAGAAAATTGTTTTTAGCCAACTGAAAGATTTTCTAGATGATAATGGCATCTTTGAAGTTTTTCAATCAGGTTTTAAAACCCTTCACAGCACAGAATCTGCATTAGTAAGGGTCTTTAATGACGTCCTTCTGGCATGTGATTCTGGTAACCATGTTGTTCTTGTCTTGCTTGACCTAACTGCTGCCTTTGACACCGTAGATCACAATATTCTGATTTCTCGATTACATGATGTAGTGGGTATTGGTGGCACTGGACTTAATAGGTTTAGGTCTTATTTGTCAAATAGAACTTTCTCTGTCAGCCTTCTCGGTTACAAATCGTCTTCTGCTCCTCTGTCATGCGGCGTCCCACAGGGCTCAATTTTAGGGCTACTGCTCGTTTTACTGTATTTATTGCCTCTGGGTTCCATCCTTAGAAGGCATGGGATCTCATTTCATTGTTATGCCGATGACTGCCAAATTTATTTGCCACTAAAGCACAAGGATGGCATCTCCATAAAATTCTCTTGACATGTCTAGATGACATTAAAGCTTGGTTGGCTCTAAACTTTTTAAATTTTAACGAAAAGAAAACAGAAGTGTTGGTGTTTGGACCCAGTGGTCCCTGTGAGTCCTCCTCTGTTGTTTTAGGATCCCTGGAAGTCTATTTTAAACCTGCTGTTACTGACCTTGGTTTTAAGTTGGACAGTGATTTTAAATTGGACAACCAAATCAGAGCAGTGGTGAAGTCCAGTTTTTATCATTTAAGGCAATTGGCAAGAGTAAAATCTTTTCTTTCGAGGCAGCACCTTGAAACAGTGATCCATGCTTTTATTTCTTCCCGCCTGGACAACTGTAACTCACTTTATGTGGCGGTCAGTCAGTCATTGCTCTCACGTCTGCAGCTGGTTCAAAATGCTGCTGCACGACTCCTAATAGGAACTCGAAAAAGAGAGCATATAACCCCCGTGCTAGCCTCTCTGCACTGGCTGCCTGTGTCTTTTAGAGTTAATTTTAAAATTCTCATGTTTGTTTTTAAATGCCTTCAGTCTTGCCCCGCCTTACCTCTCTGAGCTTCTTCATCCCCACATACCCTGTCGGTCTCCCCAGGTCAGCTGACCAGCTGCTCCTGGAGGTACCGAGATCCAGGAGGAAGCTCAGAGGGGACAGGGCCTTCTCTATTGTGGCTCCAAAACTATGGAATAATTTGCCCATTCACGTTAGAGAGGCCCCTTCACTGTCCACTTTTAATTCGCGTCTTAAAACCCACTTTTGTTCCTTGGCTTTTAACTTCAGTGAGACTTAGTTTCTCTTTTAATTGAAGTAGTTATTTAATTAATGATTTCACTCTTCTTTTATTTGGTTTTTACTTATATCTCATGTAATTTTATGTTACAGTTCCAATGTGCAGCACTTTGTGTCAGCTGTGGTTGTTTTAAAGTGCTTTATAAATAATGTTGATGATGATGATGATGATTTTCATAGACATTATTGGTGTATGTTTCATTTTTTTGATGTATCAAAGCGCAACATTTTTACTCTAGTAAGAGTTATGCAATGTGTATGGCATCAGTCTCATTTCAGATCACATTAATTGTTGCACTGATATTAGGTTTCCCATATTCCAAGTGGTTACCTCTAATCCAAACTCCAAATTAACTGTGGTTGAACTGCATTGTGGGTAACTGGAAATAAAACTGATCTTTAGAGTTTTTTAGAGACTAAAAAAGGAGATAATTATAGTTATAGGAAAGAAATTTCTCTTTTTCATCCGTTTAATCAAACATTGTATGTCTCAGTCCTTATAAAATGTTCTGCTAATACGACTTACCTGAGGATGCTTGGATTTGGCTGCAGGTATCCCTGCACCTCCTTAGCATCCCATGTCAGACAATCTTATCATCATCCACCAGGAGAAGAAACATTTACACTAATCGTCTAAGGAGCTTGGAAAGAAAAGCATCTGGACTTGTTTAAGTTGTTTGAAGACGTTTCACCTCTCATCCGAGAAGCTTCTTCAGTTCTAAAGGGTCAACTGGTGGAGAGTCCCAGATTTAAACTCAGTGGGAGTTTCCCCCCAAAGAGGGACAAAGGACCCCTTGATGATCCTCTAATCACCTGAGCCAAGGTGTGAAAGTGGGCGTGGGTCCCAATCAGCCAGGGTTTCGGGTGAGCTCATTGTGAAACCTGGCCCCACCCTATCATGTGATTTCCTGAGGTCAGATGGCCCAGGATGTGAGTGGGCTTTAAGGCGTCCGGGGAGGGAACAAAAAACTGGATTATAGATGGCAGACAGTTGGTGTCGTAAACTACCGCCTCTGTTCAAAGATGGTCGCTCACAGTGGACGTAAATGGCTTCAATTCATGTTTGCAGGGCGCCATCACTGCGCCTCCACAGCTGGAAGTGTGTGCGAGTGTTCAGTCACCCTGCAGGGATCTGTGATCACTCTCAGAGAAAACCAATCATAACACAGACACTTTTCTTTCTCCCTGCTGGAGGTTGGCTGGACTTCTTTACTGTTCAACAGCTGAGCTGGACAGAAACAATCACAGGTTTCCCTGACTGAAGGTCACCATGCTCACCTGTGATCAGCGTGGGAGGAGTTTCAGGCCTTCAGACAGACGCTGCAGGTCAGTGCTGCACCGACGTTGTTGGTCCTGAGTCATGGGGACAGCAAACGACTTGTCAAAGCATCTGCAGGAGAAGAAAGCTGAACTTTATTAAGCAGCAAAAGGACATAAAAGCACTGGATGTGAGTAAAGAGCTGCTCCTCGGCCCCATCATCATGTGCTTCCATGCTGCAGAACATGCAGATCCATGCAGAACAAAATGTTTCCTTACAAGATGAAGGAAGTTTCATTTAAACTGAATCTGGGCTTTTATTGTGAAAAACCTCCTTCAAACATGTCCAAGCGGTACAGAGTCTGTGGATTTTCCCACAGATGTTGCTCCTGTGCTTCCACAGCTGTCACACAGACACATCACCGACTTCATGTCCAACAAAAGCTGCCAGATTTGTACTTTTCCACATCCTTAAATGTGTTTTCAAATTAAAAGCAGCACTTCCTGTTTCCATGGAGGAAATGTAAACCACGTGGAAGCTTTAAACATTAATGTTTGTGATGCTGTTGACGTCTCATTTTCAGACAAATAGAAGAAAGGAAGTGTGAGGTCTGAGGTCTGGTCCTTCTAATAAAGATGCTTTTCCTCCAGTATATCCATGAACTCGTGGGGCTGAATGATCACATGTTATCACAGTGATCATGAGGCTCAATGTAAAAAGTTCAAATAGACTGAAACACTGTAGATAAAGGTCAGAGGTCACGCTTCATGTTTGACCACAGAACGGTCAGTCTGTGTAACAGACTCTGTGATCAGTGATCAGCGCTGTGGGTCCAGATCAGAGGACATGTTGGATCTCTGATTCTTTCATGTCCATATTAAACAGCTGCTGCGATGAACTGTGACTGTTAGCAGTAACTCATTAAACATGTCTGCACACTGTGAGAGAGCCGTCCTCTATCAGTGAGGCTGACAAACGCTCACACTGGGAACAGGAAGCAGATTTCTGTCTGACTGTCATGATGGACAAAGGATGAAATCCTCTGTAACACAGTCAGCCTGTTACAGCCCATAATAACAATGAACACTTATTAAAATATGAAAGGATCACGTTAGATAAAACTGTTTTTAATAAAATATGTAAACAGATCCAACAACATTCACACAATAAGATCCAAATCATTAGTTCCAGCTGACATGGACTGGAGTGAGGACACTAGTGACTGAAAGAACCAGTGTTCCCATCACAGACTCATCATCATGTGTTATGTTAGTGTCTCATTCAGCACAGACACATTATTTCTGTTAGGTCCTGTTAGCTGTCAGCACTCTGTACAAGCACGACTGTGAACAACACAGACTTCTTTTAAATGTGTCACAGAAACATTCAGTGTGGATTTGATCCAGATGTTTCTCCGTATGGAAGTTACTCAGGCATCAAATAGATTTGAAGTCTTTATGATCCTGAGCTGACTTCAAACAAGGAGCTTCTCAGACTAACAGCACAAGCACAAAACTGAAAGGATGAGAAACAAAAGTTTGATTTTAATGCTTCACAGAAAATCTATTTGAATACGCTGGAGACTCATTTAGGTCACTGCTGTTATCTTTCACTCAGTGCAGCGTTTCTGAAATGTCTTTGTATTATAGTGAAGTTTGAGCTTTGCAGGATGAAAAGAAGAAGAAATCAAAGATGCTTGTAGGTGGATCTGACTGTGGCCAATCAACACCTGCGCCTTGCCGCCCTGATCAGATACCCAGCTGGGATAATGAGCTCGCCAAAGGAGAAGACAGAAAGCACTGACACGAGGAAGGAACGAGTCAGAGGACCAGTGAGTGTCAGCAGAACCACTGTTCAGGACGAGACCACAGACATCAGCCACAACTGACCGTGTACTTAGTGAAAACCTCCGACAGCAGAAAGCAGAGAAAGAGGAGGAGCAAGGAGAGCAGCCATGATGGAAGGACAGGTATGTACCACCAGCAGATAGAGGAAGTGGCTCTGTAGATATTTATAGTCAGTCCTCATGCATATGCTGTGCATATAGTAAGTGTCTGTCATGAAGGTGTCATGTGTGCATATCTGTGGTCAGTAAAGCTGATTGTGATTAATAGCTACACTACAGAGAGCCCAAAGAGTTGTTGCAGTGCTTGTTAGCCTTGTTTAGGGAGGGCTGGGGTTTCTTTGGAGCCCCAATTCATTAAAGTTAGTTCAGCACCAAGTGAAAAGAATCCCTGAAGACTCAGCACAGAAAGTGTGGGACAGAAGTTTGCTTTGGAGACATGGACTGAGTTAGAAAACTAGCCAACATGATTTATAACAGACAGTCATCATTAATGATGGAGAACTGAAAGGACATGAAGGCTGCGCTGTTACACTTTTTGATAGTTGGAAACTTTAACTGTCACCAGAAAACATCAAATATTCTGGATCCTCTCTGCAGTGTCTCTTCTTTCCTCTGTGACTTCCATGGATTTTAGCTCAAAAATGGTTTTAAATGGTTTGTCAGCAAACTGACCTCTGACCTCTGCAGTACTGACCTGTACAAAGAGCTGTCAGTCTCAGCTCTTCTCTCCCAGCACTGGTGGAGCAGGTGTAGTTGCTGCTGACAGCCACTGTTGGTTTTCTCAGAGACAGGCGGAGGTCTGAAGTGTTGAGAGCATCAGCTCTCATCGATGTGCGCCGGTGTAACGCTGCTTTTGTCCTCTGAGATCACCAGGTATGAAATCCGAGTACTGACAGGGCAGCGGGACAGATCTGTTCCTTTATACTTTCAGGACCTCCAAGTCTGCACTTATGTTTATTATCAGTTGGAGCCCCTCCTCATTCTTCTTCTTCTTCTTTGGTGCAACCCTGTAAATTTTGGGGTACCCCTTTGGCCCCTCCCCTTTTCTACAATTCCCCTGTGGGAGAGGTCGGTGTCATTTCTTTCCCAACACTGTACAACACACATATAATGTATATTTAGCCACCCTGATGTTTCTGATTGTGTTTTTAGTTCAATCACTGTCATCATTGTTCATAATGGAATTTTCTATGTTAACCCTTGTGCGCCCGCCTGTTCTCGGGGCGTGAGTCGTGGAGACCCCCGAGGGGCGTGTGTGTTATTATGATGGTGGTGGTGGTGGTGATGGTGATGATGGTGATGATGATGATGATGATGATGATGAGGGTCGCTAGGACCCCTCGGGCATATGCGTTATGATGCTGTTTAGGGTGGGGCGGGGTAGCTAGGACCCCCTCGGGGCATATGCGTTATGATGATGATGATAGTGGTGGGGGGGTTTCTAGGACCCCATCGGGGCGTATGCGTTATGATGATGATGATAGTGGGGGGGGGGTCGCCAGGACCCCCTCGGGGCGTATGCGTTATGATGCTGTTTAGGGTGGGGCGGGGTCGCTAGGACCCCCTCGGGCATATGCGTTATGTTCATGATAGTGGGGTCGCCAGGACCCCTCGGGCATATGCGTTATGATGTTTAGCGTGGGGTCGCTAGGACCCCTCGGGCATATGCGTTATGATGATGTTTAGGGTGGGGGGGGCGCTGGGACCCCCTCGGGGCGTATGCGTTATGTTCATGATAGTGGGGTCGCTGGGACCCCCTTGGGGCATATGCGTTATGATGATGTTTAGTGTGGGGGTCGCTGGGACCCCCTCGGGGCATGTGCGTTATGATGATGATGATAGTGCGGAGGGGTGTCGCTAGGACCCCTCGGGCATATGTGTTATGATGATAGGGTGGGGTCGCTAGGACCCGCTCGGGCATATGTGTTATGATGATAGGGTGGGGTCGCTAGGACCCCCTCGGGCATATGTGTTATGTTCATGATAGTGTGGGGTCGCTAGGACCCCTCGGGCGATGCGTCGTTATGATGATGATGATGATAGTGTGTGTGTGTGTGGGGGGGTCGCTAGGACCCCCTCGGGCGTCTGGCGTTCTTTAATCGCAAAGTCCTCAGAACGCCGGCTAAAGCGAGACGTGGCGCCTGCATTAACCCTGCTCTCTAGTATAATCTCATTCTCCAAGCGTACAAACAACTCACATGAAATGTTGTAGTCTTTGTTTATTGGCGACAATGAAAAAACAATCACGAACAAAACCATACAGCATTTGTGTTCTTTCAGGCAACGTAACGGCACGCGTGCACTCGTTTCACACATCGGTCGGTATTATCTTGCGCAGAATACGTTCAGAGACCGTCTTCGTCTTCTCGTCCTTCTCCTTTGTGTAAAAAGGACGATCATCGGTCTCCTAAAAACGTTTAGGGTGGGGTGGGGGTCGTTAGGACACCCCCCCGAGGGGCGCTCGTGTTACTACGACGTCGGCGGCGTCTGGGAAGCGGCATTGCGTGAAGCGGCGCAGTTGGGACAGTACTTGACGGCGCAGTTGATGCACACGCGCGCGCCGGCACTCGCGGCACAGGATCTTGGTCTTGACGTCTTTGCTCCTGGGACACACGCGCACCTTCGCCTCTTGACCGGAGAGGAGTCGCGCGGCGTAGCGTCGGCATCGTCGGCCTCGGTAGCAGTAGTAGTAGCAGTAGTAGCAGCAGTAGTACCTCGGGCCGCGACTCGGCCTAGTGATAAGCATGATAATAGGAGATAATAGGAAGGTTAACAACCTGTAAACTGGTATTAACAATGAAACATAGTTGGCATGACGACCGTGCCTAGAATGAATAGAATGCATGAAACCAGATAATTCACACGAAAATATATCAAATAAAAAAGAGAGATGCATAAGGTATATTATGGCTGTGTCATTGTTCAGCCAAGGAAAATGTCTCCAGCTTGGGAAGGTGTGAAGCTGCAGATTCACACAGACCTGTGATGGCTACATAATAAAATATAAACTAATATAGTGTATTGTAATATACTATTGCTGTTATAAAAAAGGAAAAACAATACAATGATAACATTAACAATGACATACTATTAATAAGAAGGGGCACCTCAGTCAGTTATGATGTGAGGTGGAAGATTGTTAAAAGTAGTCTGAGTCAAGCTTAAGGTTTGCTCAAACTCAGTACAATGATATATGAGATGAAGGAAATAAGGAAATAACTACACTAATCAGGTGCATAGAGACACTTGACCTGCTTGTAAACCTGTCATCTTAGATGAGACTTTGTTAAGATGAAGACCTATACTAACAACTAATGAGAAGCTGAATTAAATATGTGGACACTACCAAGCTAATGAGGAGCAGTGACGCGCATGGAGATGCTGGTTTTGCTCACTACAATTGTATAAATAGAGTTTGAATTCATTACTGTGGATGTACAGTGAGTGACCTCTATATATCTTGAAAAGCATGTCTGAAATACTCGTATGAAAGCATATTTTGAGTGATTCTAACTGTGTAAATGCTGTGAGTAGTAGGTTTTGAGTGATTGGGTGTGATTTGTACAAAAATAATAAAACATAAGTAATACTAACACTACAAAGGTTCATAGTAGAGTGTGTGAACAAGTGGAAGTTTGAGTGTGTGTGATGATACCTGATGTCTGAAAGGGCTCTGTTCAGGAGTGTGAGCGTGACATAAAGGTGTTGGTTTTAGATCAAGATTTAGCAGAATTAAAGAGGGTTTATAGACTATGAATACAAAGAGAAACAAAAGAGTTCGATTAGTCTGCAGAAACAGGAAATATGTATATAAATATATATGTGTGCCTGTGGTGTGTCAAGACAGCCCACAGAGAGAAACAGAACTCTATGAATAGACTCTATGAATAGAATGAATAGACAACACATACTCAAATTGTTATATGTGAAATTATTTTTGGAAAGGGTCAGAAGAGATAATTTGAACTTAGAACTCAGTGATATGATGCATGAATTAAACACTTGCAACACTTGCAATGAAGAAGGCAGCTTACACTCAATTAATATGAACGCAAAGCCTTAGGCCATAGGCAATTTGTTTTATTTCTGTGGGCATATGATTTGCTGATGCCTAGTTTTAGAGCTGTGAGCTATGAACTGTAAGCAATGCAAGGTTTTTCCTACCTCAGAAGTTCGACACATGCCAGAACACTTTCCTATGTAGGCATTTTGCTCACACTGTCACACATCAGAATTGCTGTATGCTGCATCACGCGCTGACCTTCACAGCACCCCACAGGCTGGTGTCGTTGATATCTTTGTAGACGGTGTAGACGGTTCAGCGTCCAGAAGTAGCCTTGGGCGGAACTGTGTACGTTATGCGGTAACCACAGTAGACGCTATTTTAGAAGCAAAGGCAGTAACTTCCTCACACTCAGCTGTGAGTGCAGAACTCACAGCTGTCATACGTGCCTAACCCAACTGCAACATGGAAATCTTTTAAAGGCACTGTTGGAAGTGTTTATATTGCCAAAACAGTTCAGAGGTCACTGAAGGCAATAACTTGGCAAACCAAAGCCGAAAAAGCAGCAGCACAACAAACTATAGACACATTAATGTCTGACTCCTCAATGCAAATACCACTTGATGTGCTTATAAACGAACAGAAAGCTGCACCAACTACAGAACAAAAGGGAATGGTTAAAAGGCGGAGCGCAGCCAGAAAGTGGCTTGATGACTTGTAATGCTACCAAATACTACCAAAGTCCCTACACATATCAGCAGCATTATTGTCAACAGGAGGGGGGGGTAGGTAGATGAGATTTCAGAAATTTGTCGGAACATGCATGATTTGCCAAAAAACATAATGCACATACTGCGCATAATGCACACCACCTCATCCTTTTCATACAATCCACATGAGTTTTATTGAGCTAAATGAAAGCCAAGGCTCAAAATACGCTCTAGTGATCATAGACGTGATCTCAAAATGGCCAGAAATCTATCCAGTAAAAAAGCAGACGCCATCTCAGTAGCAAAATGTTTGTGCAACCATTTTATTTCAATATATGGCATCCCCACTCTGATAAGATCAGACAATGGGACACATATTGTTAATGAAGTAATCAGTAAGGTCTCTGAAGCACTAGGAAATAAAACAGAGACTGAGAAAATGCATGGAAGAAACAGGGAGACCATGGCCTGAGTGTATAGGCCTGGTAAAAATGTGGATGAGACTGACACAAAGTTCTCAGAAACTCACAGAAAAACTACACTAGCCGAATGGATGACTAAATTACTTGAAAATAAAGAGATTGTTCTAAACAACTCTCCAGTATCTTGCAGGTTGAAACCAGGTGATTGGATCCTGATCAAAGTGCTCCAAAGGAAGAATTGGAGCTCACCAAGGTGGGAAGGTCCTTATCAAGTGCTACTCACCACACCAACTGCCTGCAAAATAGCAGAAAGACCGTCCTGGATTCATCAAAGCCACTGCAAAAAAGTGAGTGACAACATAGACTAAAGGACGCCGACGCCCCTGCCTGTATGGTGATCTAGGAAGGTGGAGAGAGGGCTGTTTGGGTAGAATCCCGCCCTGTTCTTCTCGCCCCTAGTCTACTCACCTATAGGACTTGGTGCGTCTGGTCATCATGAAGACGCTCATCCTCCTAGTGGCTAGTATTGCACTCCTGGTGAGTGCTGCAGACAAGATGGATACGTGATAACTCACTTCGTGACATGACACAAGACCACATTCATCCATGGATGAACAACGCATGGTATCGATATATACATGACAGCACACCCAGAAAAGACTGCTATGTTTGCTCCTACATGCTCCCAACGACACAGTACGCCACCTTGTATGCGAAAGAAATGGACATAATTCAAGCTAAGTGTGCCGCGAGCTACGCCAGCCGTGGGCATCAATTCCAGGGAATCGTGGTCAACCATGAGGAACCTCTCCAGATAGGATGTGACGAATGGTTCTGGGTTGACCTGAAAGTGAAGCACAGAAGTAAGGCTAAATCATTCCCAGTCTTTCTTGAAAACAATGGGAATTAGAGCCACAGCCTATGCTACCGCCAAGAGAACGGATCCATGCCAATGGGAAACACCACCACCAACTGCAAAGCAGTACAGACACACGCCCGTGAAGAGCAGCAACATCTCAAATGGCACCTTCTGGGTGCAAGGGATTGCCTGGGATATCCTTCCTAGGAACTGGACAGGTCAGTGCGCTCCCATTTTCATATCTGACCACACTTTCAAGATAACCATGGACGCCACGTCAACTTCAACGTCAACAACAAGGAAAAGACGAAGCACCCCAGACCTCAAGCAGCATGATTCCATATGGGGTTCCGATGTCCCAGAGGAATTTAAACTTTGGACTGAAAGACAAAAGGTTCTGAATGCTTCATGTAAATTCAACGACGAATGGGATCAGGAGATTGATGCTCTGTGCATTGCAGTAATGCAACACAGGGTAGCATTGGACATAATTCTCGCCGAGAAAGGAGAATTCTCTTTAGCAACACATGTTGCACATACATTCCAGATAATGTGCACTCACCGAACATGACTGATGCTCTGAAAACACTCAGACAACTTCGGGATGCACAACAACGAGACTATGCCGCAAACACAGAAGACTGGCTTACGTGGCTTTTAAGCGGCTCTTGGAAGTCCCTGCTGATTAAAGGACTTGTTTTTGTTGGTGTTATAATACTGTTATTCTGCTTCAATTCATGCTTACATCACCCTGTCACAGAATGAAGAAGATGATAATGAGATAGACACTTGGATATAACATATTCACGAAACCCACTGTTTTATGATGTTTACAAGTGGCCGTAGACTGATACAATAAGCTATGGACTGTACATATACATATGTACAACAGGAGGGAATGTTAAGAGATTTTGGGGTTTTTATTATGTTATGCTTAAAAGTACGTTTCATTATCTAAATGTGTTTGCTCTTTTCAGTATTCAGCTTAAACTCTGTGCACACTTTGTGCAGACTCCTAAATGGGGAAGTTACACTCTGTACTCAGAGTCTGCACGCAGCAGCTATTTTATCTCTTCCTGTATCACTTCCTGTATGTGCTTTCAATAAAAGACTACTTCTTTATGCTGCAGGGAGAGTCTCTCTCTGAGTCTCCCCGTGTACACGTTAACCTGTCTGAGCGTTTTATTCCGACCTGGGTTGCAATTCAGGAAAACTCCTGACAGGCAGAGAGCTCCAGTCTGACTCAGACGCCAGCAAGGTGGAGGTGGAGTACTGGTTTGGGCTGGTATCATCAAAGATGAGCTTGTGGGGCCTTTTCGGGTTGAGGATGGAGTCAAGCTCAACTCCCAGTCCTACTGCCAGTTTCTGGAAGACACCTTCTTCAAGCAGTGGTACAGGAAGAAGTCTGCATCCTTCAAGAAAACATGATTTTCATGCAGGACAATGCTCCATCACACGCGTCCCAAGTACTCCACAGCGTGGCTGGCAAGAAAGGGTATAAAAGAAGAAAAACTAATGACATGGCCTCCTTGTTCACCTGATCTGAACCCCATTGAGAACCTGTGGTCCATCATCAAATGTGAGATTTACAAGGAGGGAAAACAGTACACCTCTCTGAACAGTGTCTGGGAGGCTGTGGTTGCTGCTGCACGCAATGTTGATGGTGAACAGATCAAAACACTGACAGAATCCATGGATGGCAGGCTTGTGAGTGTCCTTGCAAAGAAAGGTGGCTATATTGGTCGCTGATTTGTTTTTGTTTTGTTTTTGAATGTCAGACATGTATATTTGTGAATGTGGAGATGTTATATTGGTTTCACTGGTAAAATAAATAATTGAAATGGGTATATATTTGTTTTTGTTAAGTTGCCTAATAATTATGCACAGTAATAGTCACCTGCACACACAGATATCCCCCTAAAATAGCTAAAACTAAAAACAAACTAAAAATTACTTCCAAAACCATTCAGCTTTGATATTAATGAGTTTTTTGGGTTCATTGAGAACATGGTTGTTGTTCAATAATAAAATTATTCCTCAAAAATACAACTTGCCTAATAATTCTGCACTCCCTGTAGAGAGCATTACAGACATAAGCAACCCCTTCCCTTTCCCGAACACTGAGCAAACAAAAAGCAAAGCATCCCCTTTCTCTTGCCAGCGTGATGAATTGTTTGTCAACATTTATTCATCCTACTCTTGCCCAGTCACACACATTCACTCACATGCATTCAAGACAGGTATTGCTGATAGTAGAGACTCCCGCGCAAATAATCAGATTCTCCACCCTTAGCAACATGAGCTCATTTATTTGTTCATTTTGTTTTGTTGGAAAATAGTTCTTTATGCTCTTGGACTGGATTGGCTCGCGGCAATCCTTTTAGACAGGGACTTACAACCTTATCAGGTCCCCACAGGTAGCCTTTCCTCCACTCGTTGTAATCTGGAAAGCCCACCTTATGTTTGTTCTCCTGGAAATTTGTACAGCGCTGGTTGAACTCTTGCAGGCCTGCTTAGAACAAAAATAAGAAAAAAGAGAGCTGATTATTAGCTCATCAAAGAACAAAACATAATCACCTGCCTGGTTTTCTCTAAGTGCACTGTTACAACAATAATGGGCCCCCTTAGACATGTCCATGTTTAATAAAACTCCCTCTATTAAAATAAGAAGAAGACCCAAACCAAACTGACCGAATCAACCCATCACTACAACAACAACCTCAAAAATCTTAAACACAGAACATTTTGCTTATTAATCTATCCATATGCTGTTGGGATTAACTAATACTTACATAGTCTGAAAATCGTCTGAAATCAGACTTAAATCACTCCCTCTGTTCATTTTCCCCACATCATATTTCAGTGGCCTCAGGTTCTTCAGGATCCTGAGACTCTGAGGTCAACTGACATAATTTCACCTGCTCAATACACAGAAAATCTTGTTAAAAGCCACACAATTTGCACACCATCATCACTAAATTTTTTTTTTTTTTTTTACTTGAATGAGGAAAAGAAAAGGGAGAAAGAAAGAGGGGGGAAGAACAGTGGAGAAGAGGGACGGGGATAAAGGGCAAAAAACAAAAACCAACAAAATAAGCAGACAAAAAATACATATATCAATCACCTGGATCACCTGTTGAGAAAGAAAAAAGAAAACAAGCAGAAGAAAACGAGAGCAATAGAATAAACAACATCACGATGATCTATGGGAATATAACAGTAAATACTAAATATTAAACATTATTGTGCAGCATGTAAGATCGACAGCGCACAGTGTGCTTTGAGGTAGGAGCCAAAAAGGGTGTAGTTTGTGTGTGTGAGCACCCGTGTGTACACCTGTGAGCATGGACACGCTTGATTTTTTTAAAAAGGTTTCTACATGTAATGATCTGCTAGAGGGTGTGGGGGGCCACAGCCCCGTCCTCCAGGGCATGAAGCAGGTATGGAGGAGATCAAAACTCCAGACATCCAGAGGCCCCTGAACAAAAAGAGACCAAGGAAGACCAACAGAGGGGCAGCCGCTATGCTATCCCAGAAAGAGCTGAGGAGAGTCCCAGATGAGGGGTCACTCAGCAGCCGCGGAGCAGAAGCCAGGGAGGGTTGCAGTGACGTGCCTGTGAGCTCCGCCGGCAGCCAGCTGTGCCAGGGTGACCGAGCCCCAGGCCGAGAGGCCGAGGGCACCCTAACCCCGAAGTGGCCCGAGCGAGCCCCAGGCTCCAGGCCCCGATAAGCAGCCACCAAGGAGTGAGCCGGTGTGTACCTGGACGCCCATCCCCAGACACAAAGACCTACCAACGCACCGATGTCTGAGGGCGTCTGCCACTGGCAGGGGAAGTGGTGGGGGGAGATAGGCCTCCAAACCTTGGAGGGCCTGAGATGTCCCTAGAGAGGTGGCGTCTGATACCCAACCTGACATATAGACACAGACATACAGGCACACACAGATACAAACATCCATTCCCACCCTCATGCTCTCATATGCAATTACTCAACACTCACCCAACGTGGAGACAGACATAAAGAGACGCTGTACACACAATCACACTCCCCAAGTGTACTCTAAGCCCCGGGTCTAGGTACCCTTGCCCCTGGAGGGGGAAACTGCACCCAGACCCAGGTGGTGTGTAAGGAAGGAAGTATTATTTTTCTGTTATTTTTATTATTTCCATTTATTATTTCATTTTTATTAATTCTATTTTTATTATTTTGTTATTACTGTTGCATTATATAACAAGCATTTGCATTGACGCATTTATTGAAGTATTGATATTGTATAAATAGGTTTAAACATATTGGCACCCAATTAATTAGCCTTTATTACAGGTCCAGTAAGAACCACTTTAAACTGTGGAGTTGAATCTATAATTCTAAAGGCTTTTGAATGCTTTTACACTCTTACACTGAAGTCCAGACTTCAGTGTGTGAAAGACTGAGTTGCAGGCTGACAGGAAACTGCAGGTTTGCAGAGTGTGCTTTTTGCAGGAAATGAAACTGAAAGCAGAGTCTCAGGAGACTCTCACTAGTTTATTCTTTAACATCTTTTATTCATTTATATCTTTGATTAAGCTTTGATTAAGTTTTAAGTAGTTGTATTAGATTGAAACAGTTGTTTAATACATTTTACATATAAGTCAAGATTATTACACACTGGTTGCATAAGCGAAGAGGTGAAAATAGGGTTAGCACCCTATTGTGGTTAGCACATACACACACATACAGTTAGAGAGGTTCATTTGTAGGTGAAAGTTTGAGCATGCTTGCTGTGACTGTGTTTCTGTGTGTACGTGACGGTTTGATGAAGAAGCAGGTGCAGGATGTGAGAGCTGAGGTGGCTTGCGGGAAAACACCGGGGAGAAGATGGAAGCCAGTGTCCTTTTAATTGTGTCACAAGTTGTCTGTCAGGAGTTTTCCTGTAGTGCAACTCAGGTCAGAATAAATGACACTCAGACAGGTTTGCAAGTTTAACGTGCACACGGGTGAGAGCTCAACGGAGACTCACACCCTGCAATAGTTGTCATCCTTTATTTATACTCAAGCATGTTCTTCTCAGAGACGTACAGGAAGAGATAAAATAGAACTGTGCTGCGTGCAGGCTTCCTGTTGAGCTTGCACAGTTAGTAACATAATGGATAGCGTAACTTCTCTATTTGAGCTGAATACTAAAAGAGCAAACACATCTAGAAAATGAAATGTACTTTTAAGCATAAACATAATAAAATCTTTTGACATTCCCTCCTGTTGTTTGATCTTTTCTTCCATATATGTACATAGCAACTCACTAACATTGTATCAGTCTATGGCCACTTGTAAACATTTTTAGCCAAGACATCATAAAATAGTGGGTTTTGTGAGTATGTTATATCCAAGTGTCTATCTCATTATCATCTTCTTCATTCTGTGATAGGGTGATGTAAGCATGAATTGAAGCAGTTACCATTTTTGATACCATGTTCTTCAAACAAGGTATGACACATGAAGTGAAAAGACACAATAACAGTAGTAGAACACCAACAAAAACAAGTCCTTTAATCAGCAGGGACTTCCAAGAGCCGCTTAAAAGCCACGTAAGCCAGTCTTCTGTGTTTGTGGCATAGTCTTGTTGTTGTGCATCCCGAAGTTGTCTGAGTGTTTTCAGAGCATCAGTCATGTTGGATGAGTGCACATTATCTGGAATGTATGTGCAACATGTGTTGTTAAAGAGGACACATAGTCCTCCTTTCTCGGCGAGAATCATGTCCAATGCTACCCTGTGTTGCATTACTGCAATGCGCAGAGCGTCAATTTCTTGATTCTGTTCGTCGTTGATTTTACATGAAGCATTCAGAAAAAGTCCAAAACGGTAGTTTAGAGTCTCTATTCTTAAAGCATGTTTTCCTACCCCCACCCATGGGAAGAGTGCGTGAGCAACCTTTTGTCTTTCAGTCCAAAGTTTAAATTCCTCTGGGACATCGGAACCCCTGCTGCTTGAGGTCTGGGGTGCTTCGTCTTTTCCTTATAGTTGACGTGGCGTCCATGGTTATCTTGAAAGTGTGGTCAGATATGAAAATGGGAGCGCACTGACCTGTCCAATTCCTAGGAAGGATAAAATAGGCTCGTTGGCCACAGAGCCAGGCCATTCCTTGCACCCAATAGGTGCCATTCGAGATGTTGCTGCTCTTCACTGGTCCTCCAGGAGCGTGTGTCTGTACTGCTTTGCAGTTGGTGGTGTTTCCCATTGGCGTGGATCCGTTCTCTTGGCGGTAGCATAGGCTGTGGCTCAAATTCCCATTGTTTTCGAGAAAGACTGGGAATGATCTAGCCTTACTTCTGTGCTTCACTTTCAGGTCAACCCAGAACCATTCGTCACATGTGCCATTTCGTAGTCCTATCTGGAGAGGTTCCTCATGGTTGATCACAATTCCCTGGAATTGATACCCAAGGCTGGCGTAACTTGCGGCACACTTTGCCTGAATTATGTCCATTGCCTTTGCGTACAAGGTGGCATATTGTGTCGTTGGGGGCATATAGGAGCAAACATAGGAGTCTTTCCTGGGTGTGCTGTCATGTATATATCGATACCATGCATTGTTCATCCATGGGTATTCACCCATGGATGGTCACCCATGGTGGTCTTGTGTCATGTCACGAAGATGTGAGTTGTCATGTGTCCATCTTGTCTGCAGGTGGTGTTGTTCATCTTCTTTCTTTCGGGTGAGTGTTAATAAACTCACCAGGAGTGCAACATTAGCCACTAGGAGGACGAGCGTCTTCATGATGACCAGACACACCTGTGACCTCTGATGAGTAGACTACCGGCAAGAAGTAGAGGGCAGGGTGTACCCGATCAGCCCTCCCTCCACCAATAGATCACCATACAGGAGTTAGGGGTGTCGGCGTCTAAATGTCTAGGTTGTCACTCACTTTTTTGCAGTGGCTTTGATGAATCCAGGACGGTCTTTCTGCTATTTTGCAGGCAGTTGGTGTGGTGAGTAGCACTTGATAAGGACCTTCCCACCTTGGTGAGCTCCAATTTTTTCTTTGGAGTACTTTGATCAGGATCCAATCACCTGGTTTCAACCTGCAAGACACTGGAGAGATATCACTCGGCAGTTGGTTGTTTAGAACAATCTCTTTATTTTCAAGTAATTTAGTCATCCATTTGGCTAATGTAGTTTCTCTTATTGACTTATCTATGGGCTCACTTGTGATTGGTAGTGGAAATGGTCTACCGTGAATGATTTCAAAAGGTGTGAGTTTCTGAGAACTCTGTGTCAGTCTCATCCACATTTTTACCAGGCCTATACACTCAGGCCATGGTCTCCCTGTTTCTTCCATGCATTTTCTCAGTCTCTCTTTTATTGTGCCATTAGTTCTTTCCACTAGTCCGGCACTTTGTGGGTGGTAAGCACAGTGGTGTTTGATGCTAAATCCTAGTGCTTCAGAGACCTTACTGATTACTTCATTAACAAAATGTGTCCCATTGTCTGATCTTATCAGAGTGGGGATGCCATATGTTGGAATGAAATGGTTGCACAAACATTTTGCTACTGAGATGGCGTCTGCTTTTTTTACTGGATAGATTTCTGGCCATTTTGAGTATACGTCTATGATCACTAGAGCGTATTTTGAGCCTTGGCATTCATTTAGCTCAATAAAATCCATGTGGATCGTATGAAAAGGATGAGGTGGTGTGGGAAAGTTACCTCTTCTCGGTCTGAGGTTTCCCTGTGCATTATGTTTTTGGCAAATCATGCATGTTCTGACAAATACTTTTGCTGAAGTTTCGAAATCTTGGGTATAGAAATGTTTAGAGAGTATATCTACCATCCCTCCTGTCGACACGTGAGTAGAACCGTGTGTCACTAATGCTGCTGTTTTGTGTAGGGATTTTGGTAGTATTGGTTTGCCATTACAAGTCATCAAATCATTTTCTAGCTGTGCTCCACATTTTAACCATTTCTTTTGTTCTGTAGTTGGTGCGGCTTTTTGTTCCTTTATAAGCACATCAAGTGGTATTTGCATTGAGGAGTCAGACATTAATGTGTCTATAGTTTGTTGTGCTGCTGCTTTGCCTTTAGTGACCTCTGAGTTGTCTTTCTGGTGCGCAGCACATTTACATAATGCTAACTGTTTTGGCAATATTATCACTTCCAACAGTGCCTTTAAAAGATTACCATGTTGCACTGGGTTGCCAGTAGAAGTAACCATTCCTCTATTCTGCCAAATTTTTGCAAAATGATGTACAGCTGCAAAGACATACTGGCTGTCATTGTATATGTTTATGTCTTGTCCTTCATGCAGTTGACAGGCACGTATAACAGCTGTAAGTTCTGCGCCCTGTGCAGAGTGTGAGGAAGTTAGTGCTTTTGCTTCTAAAACTGTGTCTACTGTGGTTACTGCATAACCTACACAGTTCCGCCCAAGGCTATTTTTGGATGCTGAACGGTCTACAAAGATGTTAACGAAACCAGCCTGTGGGGTGCTGTAAAGGTCAGCGCGTGGTTTTGTTTCCTCATCTAGCTTCTTTATACAGCAGTGTGCGTCACCATCTTGCAAAGTAGGGAGAAGTGTGCTGGGGTTTAACTGTCCACACTTCTCAATTCTGATGTGTGACTGTGAAAGCAAAATGCCTACATAGGAAAGTTGTCTTGCATGTGTCAAACAACAAGTCGGGAAAAACTTTGCATTGCTTACAGTTCATAGCTCACAGCTCTAAAACTAGGCATCAACAAATCATATGCCTAATCATTATGTGTCACTGTGATCCACAAGTATGATCACAAATTTGGTTTCCAAACTTACAAAACAAACAAACAAAAACAAAAACAAATTGCCTATGGCATCAAGGCTTTGCATTCATATTAACTGAGTGTAAGCTGCTTTCTTCATTGCAAGTGTTTGTTACAATAAGGTTTAATTCATGCATCTTATCACTGAGTTCTAAATTCAAACTATCTCACTTCTGACTCTTTCCAAAAATAATTTCACATATAACAATTTGTGTATGTGTTGTCTATTCATTAATATAGTTGTCAATTATTTCTGTCATTATTTTTACCTTCTTTTGTTTATGACATGGTGGACATCTCTAAACAATCATGAGTTCAGCCTTCAATTTCAACCCAATTATACCCTGTATTCTCGCACTCGAACTTGTCCTGCTTCACCTCCCATCAGTCCTCGTCCCTCTTTTCACAGTGTCCTTGTGTGGCCTTCAAAGCTCCAACAAACACAGTCTGTCTCTTCTCTGTTGATCTTTCAGTATTCTTCTTTTAAGTTAGGTTCCAGCCTGGCAAAATATCATGTTCAGTGCCTTCTTCTCAGGGTCGAGGACAAAGTGGGAGGTCAAGCTATAAAATTTTAGCCAAAAAGTGGCTTATTTTCCCAATTAATCTATGCTTTTGTCGCTGTACTCAAGGTTCCAGGTTGAGAGAAATCCAAATCCACCTGTATTGACACACTAAAGCATACAATTAATATCATTGTCATTACTTTTCTTAAAACATTCATTCGCTTCATCTTCTTAGAGTTTAACTCATCTGTTTCTCTCTGTGAGCTGTCTTGACACACAACAGGCACACATATTTCCTGTTTCTGCAGACTAATCGAACTCTTTTGTTTTTCTTTGTATTCATAGTCTATAAACCCTCTTTAATTCTACTAAATCTTGATCTAAAACCAATACACCTTTATGTCACGCTCACACTTCTAAATAGAGCCCTTTCAGACATCAGGAATCATCACACACACTGCCTTTTCTCTCAAACTTCCACTTGTTCACTCACTCTACTATGAACCTTTGTAGTGTTATTATTACTTATTTTTTATTATTTTGGTACAAATCAAAATATGCTTTCATACGAGTATTTCAGACATGCTTTTCATAATCAGAAAGAGCAAGTCAAAGAAAAACAACTGAAACCTCTAATCATTCTCACAGCACACACATAAACTGGAGAAAAAACTAAAACACACCGGCATTTATTGCTCAAGAGAGGTTACTACTGAAAGATATATAGTGGTCACTTACTATACATCCACAGTAATGAATTCAAACTCTATTTATACAATTGTAGTGAGCAAAACCAGCATCTCAGTCACAGGCATTTAGCAACATTTGCAAACAATAGTTATAAAGCTCAATAACACTCTAAACCGAAAGCAACAATCTCCATGCGCGTCACCGCTCCTCATTAGCTTGGTAGTGTCCACATATTTAATTCAGCTTCTCAATCTTGTAGCTTTAGCTGTTGTATACAGGGTTTGGCTCATTAGTTGTTAGTGTATTGCTCTTCATCTTAACAAAGTCTCATCTAAGATGACAGGTTTACAAGCAGGTCAAGTGTCTCTATGCACCTGATTAGATTTGGTATTTTCTTTATTTTCTTCATCTCATATATCATTGTACTGAGTTTGAGCAAACCTTAAGCTTGAATCAGACTACTTTTAACAATCATCCACCTCACATCATAACTGACTGAGGTGCCTTTTCTTATTAATAGTATGTCATTACTAATGTTATCATTGTATTGTTTTTCCTTTTTTATAACAGCAAGAGTATATTACAATACACTACTTTACTACTAATATACAATAGTTCATTATTTTATATTTTATTATGTATCCATCGTGGGCCTGTGTGAATCTGCAGCTTCACACCTTCCCAAGCTGGAGACATTTGCTTTTTCACACTTTTTCCTTGGCTGAACAATGACACAGCCTTAATATACCTTATGCATTTCTCTAATTTATTTGATATATTTTCTTGTGAATTATCTGGTTTCATGCATTCTATTCATTCTAGGCACGGTCGTCATGCCAACTATGTTTCATTGTTAATACCAGTTTACAGGTTGTTATCCTTCCTATTATTAGCTCTAATTTTTTTCTTTTGTTTATTCCACTTCATTCCTCTTTCCATGCTTTAAAATATTACAACTCTTGTGTACGCTTTGTTTTCTTTTTAGCATCCTTTTCAGTATTTATTTCTGCTTGGAGGGTTTCTTTTAATTTAGTCAATGCGGAGGGGCTACATTTTCCCTCCCACGTGGGACATTTAGTTTTTTTGGATTTCTCCATCTACATACACTAATTTGTCCGGCGCCTGGATATTTTTCTCTAACCACTGCTCGTCAGCAGTGAGTTTTGAAGCTTCGTTACCCATTTTAATCCTTTACAACTACACAACTGCGGCACCTTCTCTGGCACGAGAATCAAGAGAGGTAGTTGACACGGCCTTCTACTTTCAAGCTATTCTTGAAAGCGGTGTCAGCTTTACGTGATGAAACACGACCTTTTTCTCTTTTCACCAGTACTTGGGTGGCCTACAGTAAACAAATTAGTGGAATAGTTCAGCCTCCTTATTGTGCTGTAAAATCAACTTATTCCACCAACAAAAATAAAACAATAAATACCTTTATACGCGCGCTAACTTTACCCACTACAGGGGAGCTACCAGTCCCTCGGACGAGCTCTATTTTATTTTAAAATGCTACCAGCCCCTCTCGGGCGAGCCTATACGATTTTTCGCAACGTGTTTCAGAGTGTCAATATTCACCTGTTTGCTGATTAATTGCCGGGTTGTCAGGTCCCCCTCATCGACCCCCACCGTCATGGACCACTTTTAAGAACGCTGGCCAGAACCCGAATTCACGTCTCTGGTCTTTATCCTCTTCCTGGAGAGGAGCTGTTGACAGACAGCATAAACATAATAAAGTCTTTTGACATTGTCAGATAGATCATTTGTGGTTTTGAGTTGACGTATCCATGTTTTGTACGCAAGAGGGGGAGTTCGAATACCCCGATGCATAAAAACTGTATTTTGAAGTTTGGAGATGAGATTTTGATGCTGTCTGCGTACAGGGTCAGCTCATCTCCAACGCGTGTGTTTCATTAAAATCATCATTTGACTCCACCTAGCAGGGTCAGTGTGTTATTTCGATCTCCTCCATCTCTCCTTGACTTAAAATGAACCTTAACAGGTGTTACCCTTTTCCCTGCGGTGGAGAGAAGCAGACCGCCCCGACTCCGCAGCAGCAGGGAGGCCCCACATTCCAGACCCCAGTCGGACGGCCAACTCCTCCTCCCAGCCCCTCCGCTCCAGCAGGTGTGAGAAGACTCCAAACCTCCCTCCGCCCGCTCATATGTAGTGTTGATGCATGTGTGTTCTAAGGTGCATTAAAAACCCAGGAGGGCATGGAGCGACCTGCCAGAGAGCAGCAGGTAAGCGCATAGCCCCTCCTGATAGCCCTCAATGTCTATGTGTATTTAAAATTGAGAGGTGGGCAACGACGCCAAGGGTGAGGTGTACACCCTGATGGTAATTTGGAGTCTGTGTTGCATGCCCACCCCCAAGATCCTATATGTATGTGTTATGAGAGTGTGAGTAATGTGACCGTCTAAGTTGTGAGATAAAATTTAGGCACAGGCAGCCAGAAGGGGACAGAGGGGGGGATGCCTCCCCTGCACCCTGGTGACACACCTTTACCCCAAGGCCCTGCATGTGTGGGTGATTGTGGTGGAGCGGGAAGAGGGAGGCAGCTGGAGATGGGGAGGGAAGGAAGGGGAGGGGCAAGTGGCCCCTCCCTGGGGCCAGCTCCCCCGCTGACCGCAGTAGGCACCCCCATACTCTGCAACCAGCCAGAGAAAGAGGGGCCCAGGCCCGTCTGGACCGGGGCCCAATACAGCAGGGCCGCCTGGCCCCACAGAGCCCGGGACAGCCCACCCGACCCCACCACAGCGAAAACTGCACCCACCCCGTCATCCACTCATCTTCCAGACTACACGAGACAATAGACGCCCAGGCTAAGATCTTCCTCCACCTCTCCTGTATCTCCCCCTCCTGCAGAGTGAGTTCCTGAAGAGAGGAGAGCTCCTGCAAGATGTAACAACCTCCCCCACCAGTTGAAGAGCCCCCCAGGTGGCTCTATGCACCGGCGGCACCCTGCGCCAGGGATGGGCCCCCATACACCCACCTGCCCACAACCCCGGCAACACACCAAACAGGACCCAATCCCCCGAGGCCCAGCAAGGGCCCCAGCCCGGAGACAGAGCACCCTCACAACCCCACGCCCGTCCTGGACCCACCCAGGGGCAGTCAGGCTACCAGGTCCGTAACCCACGTCCGTCAGCACAGACCCTCCCCTAGCCCCGCTGCACGCAGCCACGAGGAAACTGTCACCTAAGAGCCAACAGAGCCCTTAATAGGCCATGACACTACCCTGGGTTGAGCCCTCCAAGGAAGATGCTCCCGGGGAACCCCCTGATGCCCCAAGCCTGTCCCTACCCCCACACCAATCACAACAGCGAAGGTGGGACCAAGGTGGGACCCCCCACCCCCACTAGGTGATGGAGCTGATCAAAGGAGTCCAGAGCAATTGATCTAATGTGGTGGCAGAGGCTATA
Source organism: Oreochromis aureus (assembly GCF_013358895.1). NCBI lineage: Eukaryota > Metazoa > Chordata > Actinopteri > Cichliformes > Cichlidae > Oreochromis > Oreochromis aureus. The sequence goes on along the minus strand of NC_052944.1, from coordinate 128,596,157 downwards.
TCGAGACTAATGTAATCTAATAGATAATTTCTATATTGGTTAGAATTAAGATTATTTTTATTTTTCCAGTTCTTGAGGACTGTTTTCTTGGCTATGCACAGGGCAGTGAAAACCATATGGGCTATATTCTTTTCTGTAGGGACATTATCTAAGCTGCCCAACAAACACACTAAAGGGGAAGTTGGAATGTTACATTTCAGACACTTTGACAAGTCTTCACATATCTCGCGCCAAAACTTCTGAACTGGTGGACAGAACCAAAGAGCGTGGATATAATTGTCCGGTGAGTTGGTTTGGCAGTGTGAGCAGTTGTTGGTAGACGTAAAGCCCATCTTGAACATCCGATGACCTGTATAGTGCACTCTATGTAGTATTTTGTATTGAATTAATTGACGACTGGGATTTCTAATTAGATGAAAGGTTTTTAAGCAAATCTGAGACCAGAAGTTTTGGTCTAAGTTAACTGATAAATCCGCTTCCCATTTTGCAATAGGAAGTGATATTGATTCATCTGTGTTAGAAAGCATTCTGTAAGTTTTGGAAAGTAATTTTGGGGTTTTAAGAGTAAGAAATTGAACCACACTTGGTGGTGTTTGTAGTTCAACTTGACCCGGTTTGAATTTCTTTTTTACTATGGATTTAATTTGTTTGATATTCTAAAAAGCTTTTCTTGTTGATCCCATGTTGTGTAACTAGTCTGTCAAATGGGATAAATTCCTTCCTTCTAATATATGTTCTAAGTATTTGATTCCTTTACAACTCCAATCTGAAAAGTTTATCATATTATTGTTTTGTAATATGTCAGGGTTGTTCCAGATAGGTGTACGTTTGCATGGGATTAATGAAGACTCTGTCAACTTCAGAAAATCCCACCATGCTGTCAGAGAAGAGCTGATGTTGACGCTTTTGAAGCATTCATGTCGTTGGATGTTTGAGCTGATAAATGGTAGATCTGAAATCTCTAGATTATTGCAAAGTGCTTGTTCTACATCTAGCCAAGGTTCATCTAAGAGGGTATGTTTTAGCCATCCTGAGATAAACTGAAGCCTGTTGGCTAAGAAGTAGTGCTGAAAGTTAGGTAGTTCTAATCCTCCTTTATCCTTGGTCTTTTGTAATGTTTTTAAGCTTATACGTGGAGGTTTATTATCCCAAAGGAACTTGGACATGTATGAATCTAGAGATCTGAACCAATCTTGTGGCGGTTTAGTTGGGATCATTGAGAATAAATAATTTATTTTTGGTAGGACCATCATTTTTATAGCGGCAACCCTTCCCATGAGTGATATGGGTAGACATTTCTATCTAGCCAGATCACCTTCTACTTTCTTTAAAAGTGGGATATGGTTTAATTTAGTTAGATCTGCAAGCTTGAGAGAAACATTAATACCTAAATATTTTATATTTCCCGACTGCAGTGGAGTAGAAGAAGAATTATGGAAGGAGCAGTTAATCGGAAGGACTCTAGATTTTGACCAGTTAATTGAGTAGTCTGATATTCTTGCAAAAGAGTTTATCAATGCAATCACCCCAGAGATATTGGTTTGTGAATTTTGGAGAAACAGTAACATACCATCCGCATAAAGGCTGATTTTATGTTCCACGTTCTTGCATTTTATGCCCTTAATTACTGAATTCTGTCTAATTGCTGCTGCTAGTGGTTCAATAAAAATTGCAAACAGTAAAGGGGAGAGTGGGCATCCCTGCCTGGTGCCCCTCAGGAGACAGAAGCTGGAGGATTTTTGGTCATTTCTTTTTACACAAGCTGTTGGGGAATTGTATAATATTTGTAACCGGTTAATGAAAGAGGATCCAAAACCAAATTTGTGTAAAGTTGCAAATAAAAATTTCCAGTTAACTCTGTCAAATGCTTTTTCTGCATCTATAGAAAATATTGTAGTTTCAAGGTTTTTACTGTATGAGTAGTCCATCAAATTAAGTAATCTGCGTGTATTTGTTGATGAGTACCTACCTTTTATGAAACCAGTTTGGTCAGGATGAATTAAGATGGGGGTTATTTTCTCTAGTCTCTTTGAGAGAGCTTTGCAGATTATTTTAAGGTCTACATTTATAAGGGATATTGGACGATAGCTTGAGGGATATACAGGCTCTTTGTCTGGTTTTAGCAGGAAATTAATGTTTGTAGCATTCATATTTGATGGAAGTCTGCCCTTTTTTTTGATTTCCAACAATGTTCTGTAAAAAACTGGTGCTAGAATCGTCCAGAATTCTTTGTAGAATTCTGCAGGAAAACCATCTGGACCTGGAGCCTTATTATTGGGCATACTTATCAGGGCTTCCTGGAGTTCACCTGATGTCAGTGGCGAATCCAGTGCCATTGCTTGAGTGTCTAATAATTTTGGAAGAGTTATGTTGTCTAAAAACTGATCAATTTCCTTTTTAGATGGGTTTATTTGTGGTGAATACAACGTTTTATAGAAATCCCTGAAAATGTTGTTTATTTGTTTTGGTTCATATACTGTATTCCCAGATGAATCTTGAACAACACATATAGTTGTTTTTTCTTTATTTATTTTTAGCTGGTTTACTAGAAATTAACTGGATTTATTACCATGTTCATAATTTTGTAAGCGTAGTCTTTGTACTAAGAATTTTGTTTTTTTTATTAATTATCTCATTTAATTCTAGTTTTGTTTTGCGTATTTTGTTCAACATTTCCTGATCTTGGTGGGACGCATAGACTTCTTCTAGGGATTTGATGGTTTTTTCTAATTCCTGAATATTTTTGTTTTCTTCTTTCTTTTTATGTGACGAGAAAGAAATTATTTTACCTCTCATCACAGCTTTCCCTGCTTCCCATAGAACAGAAGCTGATGTTCCGAGAGTGTCATTAATGTCTAAATATGTAATAATAAGTCCATTCTTTTTTAAAACTATTTAATAAAGTCTTCATCTTTAAGCAGTGATGTGTAAAATCTCCAGTTTTTACTTGGCGTAGTATTATTCTTGTGCATTAGTGTTAAAGATACAGGCGCATGATCGCTGACAGCTATAGGGTGAATCTTAGTGTCTAAAATGTCACTCAGCAGTGAGCTACTGACCAAAAAATAATCCAGATGAGAGTACGAGTGATGAACATGTGAGAAAAAAGTATATTCCTTACTGTTGGGGTGAAGGGCGCGCCATGCATCGCAAAGTGCACTGAAGAAACCGTGAAAGAATGAGGGATCATCAACATTTCGACCATATACACTTACAATACATAGCTTTTTATCAAGTATAGATAGTTTAATGATTAAGAATCTGCCCTCTGGATCTATAACTGTATCGAGTACTGTGAAATTAATATTTTTATGGATTAAAATTGCTACTCCCCTTTGTCTAGAATTATAACAAGCTGAGAACACATTAGGAAACTCAGGTGTTTTAAGTTCATTCGAACCTTTAAGAGGTCTGTTTGTCTCTTGTAAAAGGACAACATCTGCCTGTAGTTTTTGAGTTGGTTAAATATTTTAACCTCTTTTTCTCTGGAGCCAGCTCCATTTACATTCCATGTAACGAATCTTAGTGCACCCATAGATGTCTGTGTATAACTAGGGGTGTATGCGGTGTGTGTCGCTTAGACAGGTGGAGAGAATACATCACTTGTTCAAAAATAAAGAGAAGGAGAGAGAGAAAGAATGTGTGGCGAGATGCTCCCTGAGTCTGACTATGTGTGTGCATATTTACTAATATGAGTACGCTTGGCTTAAGTGTGTGTATCCTATACGTCTGTGTGCGCTGTCTGACTGATGTAAATGTGCTGCCGTTGAGCGCATGACTGTGCGTGATCGTGCTGTGCGTATGTGTCGAAATAAAGGATGTTGTTTGTGGATGAGTGTGGAACCAGGTGATCGAAGCAGTAAAAGAAATAAAGAAAGAAACCAAGGACAAGGGTGAGCAGCATAAAAACAAGAGGGAGAAAAAAGAGAGAGAAAAAAACGAGAAGGAGAAAAAAAACCCCAGAAACATTCCAATCAAACCATTGACGGAGAGTGACGGTGTTAATTCTGCTATGATATCACACTTAAGATGTGATTTGATACTGGTAGATAGATAGATAGATAGATAGATAGATGATGTTAACCTATAACTTTCTTCCGACCGCTGCATGTGGAGAATTGATCCAGGTCTGCTATGTGCCTAAAAATAACAAAACTTAGACATTTTCATTATTATCATCAGTGCTTAACCGACCCGCTTCTCTCTCCCCGGCCAGAAATACCAATTTATGTCATGTATTCTCATTCCTAAGTGTAAGTGTGTCTTTGTCAATATAATCTTTTATACTTAGTAGTCAGTATGATCTTTTAATAATATAAGTTTACTTATGGTAGAATGCTGCATGTAATCATTTGTGTTTAGAAGTATATAGTTGATGGCATATTGAAAGAATGTCTCATCCTAGGAGGTTTGTGTGCATTCAAGAGAGCACTGGCATTCATACCCATATCCTGGGGAAATGGAGAGGTCATACCTTCCTTTCCAATTTTACGGTAGGATAAACGTAGCTATGTCAGTTTTAGTCTAAGTGCCTTTTTTACATTTAAATGAACTGTTGGATTTTCCAGACCAGCAGGTTTAGGGTTTAGTCTTCACGAGGTCATACACACACACATACACGCACACATATACTGTGGTGGATTTTTGTTTGATATGTATAATTATGTAACTATATACACTATATATCTATCTGCACTGAACATATATACTCTAATTTTCACTGTAACTTTCATGTGGAGTCTTAAGCACAAGACATTTTTTGCTTCACCGAGGTTTATTAAGTTGGTACATTAACAGGGCAGTTAATGTAGGGGGAGAGTTCTCTGAATAATTTGCTCTCCAGTAACTAACCTTCCTAATACACACTCAACGTCTTTTAACGCAGCACAACCAAAACAGTAACATTGTAACAGAGATCCTGAACACATCACGATAAGGTACCATACAAAATAAACACACACACACACACACACACACACACACACACACACACACACACACACACACACACTTTGAACCCACAGTGAAGTGTTTTTAAGCATGTAACCTGTGTATTATATGTTATAAGATTGTGCCACTTGCTGTATAAGATTTAATAATTAGGATTAATGTGTGACCTTTGACCGTGTCATGACCTATTGTGATAAGCCAGAGCAAGGGGTACTCAGAGTCCTGACTGGCCTTTGGCCAAGACCTTGGCCGCTACCTGACCCCAGCAGCTGTGCTGGGCGTGTGGGAAAGTTACCCAGCAGCAGGGGCGGCGATACTGGTCCCTATATTAGGGGACCAGAGGACGCCCCAGAGCTCTTTTTTTCTCCTGCTGCTGCTACCTGTCCGTCTCTGTGTTGCTCTGCTGTCTGTGCTTAAGGCTGTACACCCCGGGGTTTTGCTTTGCTTGCTTTTCTGCTTTGTAATTCTCTTGCTAAATGTCTGTTTGTATTTTTCCTGCTGTTCATATGATTCAGTGTATTAAACTCTGTTCCAAGAATTCTACTCTTTTACAGAGCATCTTTTTGAGTGTCTTGGTTTTAATTGGATTTGGATCTCCACATCGTTGGTGGGAGAAGGTTATCAGAATGGCTTCAAAATTTGCGACCACAATTGGCGACGTACGAAGGGACAAGGAATTAAGGTGATTGCTGGGAGCCTTGGGGAATGCCAAAGCCTTGCACATCAGAGAACACCAAGCGGCCGCTACAATAAGGTAAGCAGAGTTTTTTTTTTTTCTGCTCAATGTTGGTGTTGTCTGAGTGCAGAAGGGGGGTTCCACCTTGGCTCCAGGTAGATTTCACCTAACCTTGAAAAGGACTTTAATCAAATGGTCGCTGTTATTCTAAGTAATAAAGTGTTACACTGTAAAAATAATGTTAGTTGCAGATGCTGAAGGAGTGGAGTTTAATACTGCATCATATGTGTGTGTGTTATTCCTGTAACTTGTGTGACCCGCGGGGGGAGTGTGAGTGAGCGCTGTGTGTGTGCGTATTTGGGGTTTTTGTGTGTGAGAGGCTGCTCTGCCCTGTGCTGGAGTATGACTCCAGGGCTGTGTTGGGGAGTTTGGGTTTATCTTTCCGCTATTCTTTAGTGCATCTGAAGAATAGGCGTAAGTTCTTGCAGAAGTAAAAAGTTGAAGTGATGAAAAGTGATGAAAAGTGATAAAAGTGATGAAAAGTGAAATATATGTCGGCACCCTCAAGGTGGTTACCGCTGGAAACCTAGTTATCCATTTAGGTAGATAAGGTGACACAGGCTAACTAGGTTAACCATTTAATTGGTTAACCTGGTTAACCCAAGTGAATTGCTAGGTAGTCAGGACTGCTCGGGCTTTGGGGATTTTTGGAGATAAGAACTCAGCACGTGTCTGCGGGACTTGGGGCTCGCAGTGGGATTCTGAGGGCCTTCGAGTCCACCGGTCTGGACACGCTGGGTAACTGCGCGCGTCGCTGTATGAAAGGCGACACCTTCGGCCAAAGTGTAAATATGTAAATAGCTGTTACTAACCCTTAAGTATAATCACTGCTGTAAATATTGCTAAGTAGTAGTCTAGAGTATAACCATGTATTGCTGTAAATATTGCTTAAAATAACTCTTGCTGTAAATAAGAGTTAGAGGAATACGCGTAAGGGGTGGGTTTTGATAAATAAATACGGAAAAGGGAAGTTAGTAGGTAAATAAGAAAAAGTTGTAGAGTGACTGATTTGAGAGACTGAGAAAAAAACTGAGCTCTCTGTGCTGCAGAGCGCTGTGTCTGCAGGCAGTTTGTGACTCATCCCTACGGTATGTGGAGGAGTGAGAGGAGCATCAGAGCAGTTAAAAGAGATAAGTCGGCAAAATTAAGAATTGTTGAATATAAAGAGGAAAATAGACACCGCTGCTGAAATATAATGTTGTTGTTTAAGGAATTTAAACAGAAAGATCTGCAGAAATAATATTTGTTAAGCAGCAACATGAAGTAAGGTGGAAAATTTGTGGCTAAAATTGAGTAAAAGAAGATATTAATTACCAAAGTAGGGATAATGAGTAAATAGGGATTGCAGGCACTTTTTTGGATTATTAGCTTAATAAAAGTATGACCAAAAGTTAAATTAATTGGAAATAAATAGAGCTGCTTGACTAAAGTAAAAAGAAGGATAACCTAACCTAGAGCTAAATTATAACATATCCAAACTAATAACAGTAAGAATGAGAACTATAAACTAATTCTAATAATAAAACATAGCTGGGATAAAACTAAAATAATTAGAGGGAAATTAAATAAATCACACAAACAAATAATAAATGAAATAGGGAGGTTTGTGTTGTGTTTGGAGAAATATAGAAGGCGGTGGTGATGATCTAAGAACATCTGAACATCTTAGTAAGGAACGAGAGATAGAGACCAAATAAATAAGAACATGTTTGGGCTACAATAGAGATAAGAAAGTCAAAACAGCATCCATAAATCGATCTTAGTAAAATGCAGAAGTTGTAAAAGAATCTAATAAATGTCTCAGAGTTTGCATGTGAAATGTATATTGAGGGCTTGTTATCACTCACCAAAGAGGAGTGCAAGAGAAGTAAATAATGAAGTTTTGCCTTTGTTAGAAAGTTCTGCAGAGGGCTCATGAACTCACCCAAAAGCATACAGAGAGTGCAAGAGGCACCTGAGTAATATGATGTGAAATGAATGATTGTTGGAAATAAATTGTGTGACGCTCAGAGGAGTTCAGAATAAACAGGCTGACATGTGGGGTGAAGTGGTCATGAGGACAAATATGAGCAAATTAACAATAAGAGACACCTGCTAGAGATCTGTTTAAAATGCTGCCGTCACAAATAAGTAGTTGGGAAGAGAAAAGAAGGTAGACAGGGTTTAAATGCAACTAACTGATATATTAAACCCAGAGCATAATAGCTAAAATCACTGGATGGAAAATAGTGAAGTGAAATCGAAGAGTTTTGTTGGAAATGGTGGTTTCATAAGTCAGAGATTGTGACTTAACAATTTAAAGTAAAGTTTAGCGTCTGTTGAGTGTGGCAGAGGGAGACAGTAGCAGAAAAGAAGGAAAAGTGTTGTACTGAGAGAGCTGACATCAGCTGAGCCGCTGCTGCAGGAGGCGGCCTGTAAACACCGTCACAGGGTGTAGCTGGCTCAAGTTGCTCTGACTGTGGAGTGTGTGGGGTGGGCCCCGACATCCTGCCAAGAGTGTCCTTGACCAGTGCACAGGCTTTCAAATGATCTAAGCCAAATGCAAGTGTGTGAGAAGAAGAGTAAAAGACTGACCTGCATGTCTCAAAGAGGTTATTGTTATGGTGAGCTTGTGCGAAGCTCAGAGGAGTCACCTGAGACAGGAAGCAAAATTGTTTGCTTAAAAAGAAAAAGAAAAAAAGAAAAAGATGTAACTTGTTTGTAAATTTTAGGTCCCACATCAGTGAAGATGCTTAAACAAGTGATCAAATGCTGAGAACAAAAAACAACAAAAATGTAAAAAGAATAGTGCCCATCAGAGTGAGGAACAGGAAGAAAAAAGCTCTGAATTTGAGAATAAAATATTAGAAGAAACACCTGGGAGGAAAATGATAAGGCCAGTAAACTGGTTCTCAGATAAATTAAAATAAATATAACAAACTATTAAAATAAGAACAGGGAAGTAAGACAGAACTGAATGGGAGAGGGGCATAAGACATAACAGTAGAGAAGCAGTGGAAAGAATTGAGAATGGTATAATTCAGTGAGTAAACAAAAAGCCTAAATACAATGACACCTGATTAGAGTGTAATGGTAACAATAACAAGACAGTAATTAGAAAGATGTAATAAATAATGCCATTAAGTGTAATAGTAAAATAAGAGAAAGAGTAGGTAAGAATGAAAAGTGATTACACTCAAGCATTTTAGAAAAAAAGAATAAAAAATTTAAATTTAAAGATGATTTGGCTGGGAAAAGAAATAACAGAAATAAAGTTGTGGGGTGCATGGCTGGTTAACCTGCGGCTGTGGATCATTAGAAATGCTGATCAAAAATAAAAATAAAAGCATGATTAGATATTGTATGGGGGAAGGGATTATTAAAGGGATCATTGGTATCTAAAACACTCGCCTTGATGCTGGTCAGACTGTGTGTAATCCGTCTCCTATAGCTATAAGAGAGATAACATTTAGAAGAGCTTCAGAGGTGCGTGACATAAGAGGGCTTTTTTAACCCTTTAATGCCTCGAGTGTCAGGCTTGAATCAGGAAGTATTTAAGTTTTAAGAGTCCCAAAACATCAGAGTGATTTTTAACACCCAAGAAAGTAAATAAATAAATAAATTGCACTTTATAAGGTTAAGGAATAACTTGCAAAATGCTGTCTTTAGCAAATGCAATATGGTAATTCTTACATATGCAAAATTACTATTGCTTTTAATTTGTCAAGTTTAATAGGTATTGTGACAAAATTTGGGGGTAATTGTTTCAGGAATCAGGGTTTTGAATAGTGACAGGGTTGATCCCACAGCTGCATCTTGTCACTTACAGGAAAGTTGGGCAGAAAAACATAAAACTGTTGTTATGATAACAAAGCCCCTATGATTTTGTTTTAGTTTTACAAGAAAAATAAAAGCAAATATAGATAAATCTCTGCTAAATCTAAGCTCCCTGAATAAGCAGTGTGCATCATGCAGGTGGAGATACACAGGAGCAGGGTTTGGAGGGGATGACAGAGCCTTTGTTCCAGCAAAAGCTGGTAATTAGAAATAAAACACATTAACCTAAAATGCAATAAGGAGAAATCAAAAGTTGAGCCTTTGTACTAAAAAAAAACTAAACAAAAAACAAAAACCATGACAAAAGTGATTATGGCTTAGAAGATGACAAGTAAACACGAGAAAGTTTGAGATGTAGGAAGTCAGATAAAGGAGCTGAAGAGTGAAGAGTGATTAGACAGGTGGGACAAAGACAGTTGTGAGTCAGAGGAAAGGAAGCTAAATAGGAGAATTCAAAGACCAGGAGTAAGATAATGGAGAGTAACATGAGGTCGAGCTCACAGGCAAAAAAAAAAAAAAAAGTGGAGCAAATGAAAACAGTTACTAACTAACTGATGTATGCACATACTCGAAACAATGACTCTCCTGCTATGGAAAAAAGGAAATACCTCCTTACAGATGAAGGAGCTCACCAACTGAAGGGGAGAAACACAGAGCACCAGTGAAAGACACCAGGCCATGAGTCTGTGGAGTAGAGCAACACTGGCACTGCGAAGGCCTACGTCACTGATGAGGCCTGCACAAAGGTGGAGAGGAGGAGTCAGCTGTATGACGACATTCAATGGCTGGCATGTGTGAAAGCCCAGGAACTCCAGAGAGGAGCGTCCAAGGGAAGATCCACAATTCATGAAACAGAGTCTCCTCGAGTCAATAAAAGACTGTATCTGCAGAGGGCTGGAAAAGTGTATTAAAACACACTTTTAGTCAGCTGACATACTCATCAATCTGCTGAGGACTGACAATCTGTGGCCTCTAAGAGCCAACATCGTCTGCATCTGGGATGTTCTCTGTGTGGATGTTCCTGGAGAACTCCGAGAGGAATGTGGGCAGCACCGTAACAACAAGGAAGTTACTGCCAAGAGAAGTCTTCAGTACATGGACTGTGACTGATACCAGAGTACTAACTATCCATGATATCTACAGTGAACAACATGAAGCAGCTGCATCAGTAATGCTCCCAGCAAACTAATAAGTTTAAAGCCCTGGGCTCCACTCCTTGTGTTACTCTCCCAGTAGAAAAAGAACACAAATAATATGAACTAGGCCACATGAAAGCATTAGATAGGAGATTATTAAAAATATATTCATCACTAACACTCTTACATTAGAATATTATTGAAAAATTTAATACATAAAGGGCGCAGACATGACTCTCATTGACACTAGACCAGATACACACAGAGCATTAGAACCCCAGTAGGGCATGGGACAGATAAGTAAACTTAGAGAAGTTATTAATCCAGGAATGACACCTTATGAGCATTGCATTATTGAAGGGATGAAACTTACACATGGGGATTTACTAAAAGTTGGGGTACTGATGAAACTCAGGATCCCTGGTAACACGAAATTAGATATTTAAACATCTGCCGTTTCTGACCCTGGTACACTGCTCTTGGGTATCCTCCTGACATGTATGTAACTGTGTGGGTGCAAATGTGTACATATGTGTAAATCTGTGTGCAGATATGACAAATAATCTGTCTTTTATCTTTTTTAGTGTGGCTACATATAGACCAGTGGCAGCTACCTCTGAAGCTAATAGTAAGATGCTAGCTCTAAATGTGCAGCACTAAACTACCCACAGTGCTATAATTCAGTGTGTGAGCAATTTGTAGTTCCTTTCAAAAGGAAGAAAAAAGAAGAATGAATGTAGTGTGGAGGAGAAAGCAGCGAAGAATTCTGTCATAATCTTAACTGCATTGGCAAAGGGGGGAACATGTCGCTTAGCAGAGCTAAACTGTTAACTCTCCCAAAGAATGAACCAAAAAAAACAAAACAAAAAAACAAACAATTTGGGAGAAAATCTAAATTATCAGATATTTTGGAGGGAAAGAGGCTAAAGCCTGATCCCCTATAAAAAAAGAGATCAAACCTCAATTTAGAAAAATGGGGCATAACTTATCTTTCCTGTGTGTGGCAGGGTCCAGTTGTCTGTGGATTGTCATATTTAAATTACTCAAGTGCATTCTCTAGCAAAAACTGCAGAACTAAATGACTCTATTCTAGTTCTATCCTAGTTACAGTGTGCAAAGGTAGAGTTTGAAGCACTGAGGAGGGACATGCAGTCTGACCGGGCACATGGCAACCAAAAGGAAAGAGAAGAACATTTAATTGGTATGGGACAAACTGGGAAGATTAAGGTAAGGCAGAGTTGAGTCAGCATGATTAAACCTCGATAGGTGAGCAACTATGGGCCTAGTACAATCCAAATTTACAAACTGTTGTAATAGACGTTTTACCCTGCAATTAGAACTGTTTGTTTTTCAGGAGGTCTCAATGTTCATCATGGCCATCCAGGTGTATTGTAAACATAATACCAATTACATGTATTATTTACGGTCCAAAATTTACTATCATTCAAGTTAAGGAAAATGGGGTGTGAAGTAATTGTCTGCCTCAGAGTCCACCACCAAAATGTGTAAAAAGGTCCAATTAGGGAATTTCTTATGATTACTGCCTATAAACAACCCATGCATGAAAATTTGAATGAATAGTCTAATACAGCTGTTTTAGCTTTTCAATGGCTATTTTTATAGTATTCAATTCAAGGTTGAACAGGCATGAAATTACGATGCCAGTCATCTAAAGGCTCTTTATTATCTAAGGATAAACTGCAAAATAAAACATTACAAAATAATTATCGGACCCGCCTTTTAGCAAGAAATTTGGAGAGGAGGAACTCCCTTTTTAACAGGAATAAACGCCCAGTAGAACTGGGCACAGGGGGGAGTGGTCATCTGCTGTGACCAGCTGGGGTGAGGAGAAGGAGACAGGACTAAAAACATGCTGTGTAGGAGAGCCAGAGATTGATAATAACTAATAATAACTTCAAAGAGAGACCTAAAAACTGGAGGCCTGGCTCCCATTCTACTTTTAAATATTCTAGTAAGCTTAAAGTTTGAGAGTGAAGTGGGGAGATACAGTACTATAGGAGCAGAATGGTAATTAAAAAAAAAACAGATTTAACAAGGAGCCTATGAAGAAGTCAATAGGAGAAATATACTCTGTCATTCTAGTCCCTTTCAGTATTCATGTGCAACATTTTTGATGTAGTTGAATGCTTTTTATGGAGTCTTTACAACATCCTGATAATAACAAATTACAGTGCGCCAGCCTAGAAGTGTTAAATGCATGAACCTGTCTTCCAGCATCACTCTGGGACAGGACTTTAGATATATTGAAGAAAACAGTCCTTAAAAAGCGCATATTAGTGCATATTGGGATAAAAAAAAAAGACTCCAAGAAACCTCACAGTGTTAATGGAGACCAAGGTAATGCCATTCAGAGCATTCCTTTAGGTTGACTGACAGGTGTGTGTTGTTTGGCTTCATGGATGGATGAGAGAGAGGGTGTCATCAGCACGGCAGAGGTATGTTGTGTCTTTTGTGGTGTTACCTGAAGGAGGAATGTGTTATGTAAACAGAAATAGATCTTGGGGTGGAACCTTGTGAAGCTCAATGGTTAGTCTTGTGTATGTGGGAGGATTCTTCGAATAACATGTTATGGTCACCAGTATCGAACATAGAGATCAATCTACTATCAGAGGCCTTAAGAAGATCATTTTTTAACTTTCATCAAAGCTGTTTCTATACTGTGATGTGCTCTGAAACCTGACTGAAACTCTTTAAATAAGGCATTCCTCTGTGGCTATTTTCCAGCTGCTCTTGTGGTGATTTTTAAAGTTGGAGATTGGCCTGTAATTGGCTAGGACAGTTGGGTCAAGTGATGGTTTTTGAGTGATGGTTTAACTACTGCCAACATGAAGAACAGTGTGGTCAATGTTGCATTGTCTAACTTAGCTTTGAAAATTCCAATTCGGTGGCTATAGAGGTGTGGGAAGTTTGATCAGCCATATAGTCAGCAATGCCAAGTCTAGGGCTAAAAGCGCTAATGATGAATTGTGAATTGGCAGCCGGTAACAGAGTTAATGTTTATTTAAAATCAGCATATAAATGTGACATGTGCTCAAATAGTGTTTAAGAACAAAGAGGATCTTATAGAAGCCAACAGATCCCCAATAATGTATTGTATGAAGAGGCAATAACCCAGCTAGTAGTCACTCTAAAGCTCCCTGGTCCTGTGGCTGTGAATAGATGTCTTGAGCACCAGAAAACAGACACATTAATAGCTAAATGAAACAACATGTTAGAGCTTTACTATGCACTTCCTAAATTGATAGCTAGGTAAAGATAAGTAAAGCTTTCTCTTTATAACAGCATTTGAGACAAACATTTCAAAATAAAGTAATGAATTGGAATTTGTTAAGGAAGAGGTCAACTGGGTACAAATATTAACTTTAGTACTAAGGTGCATGCAGTCGTGAACTAACAAGACTAAAACAACTAACATTGCATGGCATACTCACAAAGGTCCATAGATAAGTCCTCATAAAGGGCCTGTAGAGGTAACTGTGAACACAACTGATGCAGTCTGCAAAGCTATCTTTCTGCAGGTGGAGATGGCATCTGGATAACAGACGGAGATGCAGAGGTCCTGGAGCAGGTGCTGATGATCTGATCACGAGTGCGAGGGGACAACGGAGTGAAACAGGCTGCTCCAGACAGCTGAACCATGACCCATCCAGTAGCCGTTGAATCTGCTGCAGAGCCTACAGCCCAAGTGGAGCTGTACAGTGCCCAAACCAGCTTCCGAATGATGAATGAGCAAGATCAACTACTACCCATCGCCGACCCTGACTTTAATCAAGAATAGGACCAAGTCGTCTCGAGTATTCTTAGAAGCTATGCAAGATCCAGCAGTCAAGAAGTACCAAGAGAGACTTTTCTCGGACTCATAAATTGGTTGAAATATGGACTGAAAAAGGGACACAAGTTGAGTAAAGTGTGAAGCTGACTGCAGAAAACTGTCAACCTTGAAGCTATCAAAGGACATTTCAAAGCCCACACTGAGAAGTCTGTTCAGAAAAAGAAGTTGCACCTGACCAAGATGAAATCCAAAATTGGGAAATAATTGTTTAATTGTATTATTTTTAATGCCATTTATGGTGTTGTGTAAGCCATGTATGTATTATGTGTCTCTGCTGATGGTGTTTTATGCCTTACTTTCATTTTCCTGTAATTAGGCTGGTTTTTAAGTTTCTTGAGTATTCTGTTAGGGATACTGTGTAGTATGATTTGCAAATTAAGAGGAATCACTTTGTCTTAAATTAATTGACTAAAAGAAATGGAATGTTGGGAAAATGTTGACTATGAGGTTTTTGGTGGAAGGAAGGGCTTATTCAATTGAGCAACAACTGTGTGGGATCTTTATACAAATTCTTATGTTCTATGTAGAGCTTGCTTTAAAGTATGTTAGCAAAAAAAAAACAGCGCACGCATTAGTTTTACCGATTTTAGTTATGGGGTCTTTTTTAGGTGGTACCTCTAGGTACCACAGGGGGGAATGTGGTGGATTTTTGTTTGATATGTATAACTATGTAACTATATACACTATATATCTATCTGCACTGAACATATATACTCTAATTTTCACTGTAACTTTCATGTGGAGTCTTAAGCACAAGACATTTTTTGCTTCACCGAGGTTTATTAAGTTGGTACAGTAACAGGGCAGTTAATGTAAGGGGAGAGTTCTCTGAATAATTTGCTCTCCAGTAACTAACCTTCCCTAATACACACTCAACGTCTTTTTAACGCAGCACAACCAAAACAGTAACATTGTAACAGAGATCCTGAACACATCACGATAAGGTACCATACAAAATAAACACACACACACACACACACACACACACACACACACACACACACACACACACACACTTTGAACCCACAGTGAAGTGTTTTTAAGCATGTAACCTGTGTATTATATGTTATAAGATTGTGCCACTTGCTGTATAAGATTTAATAATTAGGATTAATGTGTGACCTTTGACCGTGTCATGACCTATTGTGATAAGCCAGAGCAAGGGGTACTCAGAATCCTGACTGGCCTTTGGCCAAGACCTTGGCCGCTACCTGACCCCAGCAGCTGTGCTGGGCGTGTGGGAAAGTTACCCAGCAGCAGGGGGCGACGATACTGGTCCCTATATTAGGGGACCAGAGGACGCCCCCAGAGCTCTTTTTCCTCCTGCTGCTGCTTCCTGTCCGTCTCTGTGTTGCTCTGCTGTCTGTGCTTAAGGCTGTACACCCCGGGGTTTTGCTTTGCTTGCTTTTCTGCTTTGTAATTCTCTTGCTAAATGTCTGTTTGTATTTTTCCTGCTGTTCATATGATTCAGTGTATTAAACTCTGTTCCAAGAATTCTACTCTTTTACAGAGCATCTTTTTGAGTGTCTTGGTTTTAATTGGATTTGGATCTCCACATCGTTGGTGGAAGAAGGTTATCAGAATGGCTTCAAAATTTGCGACCACAATACACATCCACATTCCAATGTAAGGAACAAACACCCACTGATGTATAAATAAAGACCAGGGCAGTCTCAGAGCGCATGTCACAGAGTCTTCACTCTCACTGCGGGTGCTCTGTGCTGCCCTTGTATACAAGTAAAACTGTGTTTCTCCTCTCTGATTCTCAACTGAAGAAGTGTTTAAGAATACATCTCTTGACAGTCTTCATTGCATTTATGTTATGTGTTCATATTAATGTTGAGTTTAAGCTGCTTCTTCATTGCATATGTATTTTTATAATCAGGTTTAATTCATGCCTCTTTGCACTGAGCTGTGGATTCAAACTGTCTCACTTCTGATTCAATCAATAGAATTCAACTGAGATCTTGCTGCAGATGGCCACCCCTCCCTGAGCCTGGTTCTGCCGGAGTTTTGTTCCTGTTAAAAGGGTGTGTTCCTGTATGTGAATGAGTCTTTGCAGGTATTTCCACATTGCTAAGATAATAGCTTTAACATCAAATGATCTGACAAGGTGTTGACAGTTTTTACCAACTGTTTTCACTGACTTACATTCCTGCTGTAATGCATGATCACATGATTTCACAGAACAGTCCCAGAAACTCTAAACTACAAGAAAACCAAACATCCAAACAGCCATGACAAAAGTAATGTTTCTGTGCAACTATCACGCCCAACTTCTCCACTTTCTTATGCGCATCATTCAACAGTCTGTTAACTGTGGCTACAACACCCTGTTACCTGTGACACACACCCAAAAACAAGAGGAACAAGTGTGGCTGGACTCAGAGTGATAGAGCACGAACAATTCACTATAAAATATGTGGACAGTAAAACTGGAAAAAACTTTTAGGAAGTAACTTTGTAAATTATTAGACATTAGAGTATTTGTCAATGGAAAATATTGTACACTGTAAAAAAATATTGTAGAATTTACGGTGAATCACTGGCAGCTGTGGTTGCCAGAATTTCACCGTGAAAAATAAATTGTAAATGTAGAACACAAAATGGTATCCTATTTTGGTAACCTTAAATTTCACAGTAAATAATAATAATTTTTTTTTACAGTAAATGACTGAATTTAAACATAAATTCATGTGAAAACAACAGACATTCCGTTAACCTGATTACAGTCTTACTTTGTTAAATATAGTGAAACTGTATAAAATAATACGGTATCATACCTAAAAAGTTGAATATTATGGTAAATTACTGGCAGCTGTGGTTGCCAGAATTTCACCGTGGAAAATACAGTGATAATGCAGAATACATAACGGTATACTTTGTTGATAAATGTAAAATTCACAATAAAGAATCATAAACCTGTTCATGGTAACTCATGTAAAAGCAACAAACATTCCATTAACCTGATTACAGTCTTACCTTGTTAAATATAGTGAAACTGTATAAAATAATACGGTATCATACCTAAAAAGTTGAATATTACGGTAAAATACTGGCAGCTGTGGTTGCCAGAATTTCACCGTGGAAAATATAGTGAAATCTTGGTTATGGCGTTCCATGTATGCCTTGCCTGCTAGCATCTTGCACCCTGCTGTTATGTGCTGGATTGTCTCTGGGGCATCTTTACACAGCCTGCACCTGGGGTCTTGCCTGGTGTGGTAGACCCCAGCCTCTATGGATCTTGTACTCAGAGCTTGTTCTTGTGCTGCCATGATTAGTGCCTCTGTGCTGTCTTTCAGTCCAGCTTTGTCCAGCCACTGGTAGGATTTCTGGATATCAGCCACCTCCTCTATCTGCCGGTGGTACATACCGTGCAGGGGCCTGTCCTTCCATGATGGTTCCTCGCCTTCCTCCTCTTTCTTGGGTTTCTGCTGCCTGAGGTATTGACTGAGCACTCGGTCAGTTGGGGCCATCTTCCCAATGTATTCTTGGATGTTCATTGTCTCATCCTGGACTGTGGTGCTGACACTCACCAGTCCCCGGCCCCCTTCCTTCCGCTTAGCGTACAGCCTCAGGGTGCTGGACTTGGGGTGAAACCCTCCATGCATGGTAAGGAGCTTTCTTGTCTTGATGTCAGTGGCTTCTATCTCCTCCTTTGGCCAGCCTATTACCCCAGCAGGGTACCTGATCACGGGCAGGGCGTAGGTGTTGATGGCCCGGATCTTGTTCTTACCGTTCAGCTGACTCCTCAGGACTTGCCTGACCCTCCGCAGGTATTTGGTGGTTGCAGCTTTCCTAGCGGCCTCTTCATGGTTCCCATTCGCCTGCGGGATCCCCAGGTACTTGTAACTGTCCTCTATGTCTGCAATGTTGCCTTCTGGTAGTTCAATCCCCTCAGTTCTGACTACCTTCCCTCTCTTTGTTACCATCCGACTACACTTCTCCAGTCCGAACGACATCCCGATGTCATTGCTGTATAGCCTGGTAGTGTGGATCAGTGAATCGATGTCTCGTTCACTCTTGGCATACAGCTTGATGTCATCCATGTACAGGAGGTGGCTGACAACTGCTCCGTTCCGTAGTCGGTATCCGTAGCCAGTCTTGTTAATGATCTCACTGAGGGGGTTCAGACCTATGCACAACAGCAGTGGGGACAGAGCATCTCCTTGGTAGATCCCGCACTTGATGTTGACTTGTGCTATGGGCTTGGAGTTGGCCTCTAGTGTTGTACGCCACATCCCCATTGAGTCCCTTCTTGGGGTCCTTGGGGATCAGGACCGTCCGACCTTCGGTTAGCCATTCCGGGTGTCTCTCGTTAACTAGCAGCTGGTTCATTTGTGCTGCCAGACGCTCGTGGAGTGCAGTCAGCTTCTTCAGCCAGTAGGCGTGAACCATGTCGGGCCCTGGTGCTGTCCAACTCTTCATACTGGAGACCCTTTCTTGGATATCTGCCACTGTGATGGTCACTGGACCCTGTTCAGGGAGGTCGCTATGGTCTGCCCTCAGATCCACTAGCCACTGAGCATTATCGTTATGGGTTGCGTCCTTCTCCCATATGCTCTTCCAGTATTGCTCTGTCTCCAGCCTTGGTGGTGCTGTTCTCTTATTGTTCCCTTGCCACTGAGAGTACACCTTTGCTGGTTCTGTGGAGAACACCTGGTTTATTCTCCTGCCTTCTATCTCTCTGGTGTACCTCCTCAAGCGGGTGGCCAAGGCTGTGAGTCTTTGCTTGGCAGTTTCCAGGGCCTCAGGTATGGACAGCTTGCTGTATTTCTTATGTACCTTCTTTGTCGCACCCTTCTGCAACTCCGTTAGTTGGCTAAGCTCCCACTGTGCTACTTTGATCTTGCCCTCTAGCCTCCTTCTCCATGGAGGGTACTGCCCCTTGTGGCTGTTCAACTTGTAGCCAAGCATCTCACTGATCACTGCTGCCGTATTGTAGATCAGCTTGTTAGTGTCGGTAATCGTGGTTGTAGGTATCGTCCGTAGTGCTGCATTAACATCATCTAGCAGACCTTCTGAGGGTACTTCACGTAATCTTGGTAACCGGCTACAGGGGATCCAGGTTTCAAGCTTGGCCATGATCCTATTCTTCAGGTCAGTTCCTCTCGCACTCAACGATCCTTCTCCTATCGCACTTGGGGCTATGTACCCAATCTCGGGTGGGGGTGATGATATCTCCCCCCTGACCTGGCGTCCTGACTCCTCCTTGCCGTAGCATTCATGTTGTACCTCGTCAATCTCTAGCTGTGATAGCAGTCCCTTCTTTCGAATGTTGGAACACTGAGCTACTAGTTGTTTCGCCGTCATTGTGGATGTTGGGTATCGAAGAATCCATAGGTCCCTCATCCTATTCATGTAACCCCTTCCGCCAGGGTTACTTGCGTAGTAGCTAACCTTAATTTAACCTTGTGTTTATTCCACTTCATTCCACTTTCCATGCTTTAAAATATTACAACTCTTGTGTATGCTTTGATTTCTTTTTAGCTTCCTTTTCAGTATTTATTCCTGCTTGGAGGGTTTCTCATAATTTAGTCAAGGCATTTTCCCTCCCACGTGGGACATTTAGGTTTTCTTTGGATTTCTCCATCTATATGCACTAATTTGTCCGGCGCCTGGACATTTTTTCTCTAACCACTGCTCGTCAGCAGTGAGTTTTGAGGCTTCATTACCCATTTTAATCCTTTTAATTTTAATACTTTACAACTACACAACTGCGGCACCTTCTCTGGCACGAGAATCGAGAGTGGTAGTTGACACGGCCTTCTACTTTCAAGCTATTCTTGAAAGCGGTGTCATCTTTACGTGATGAAACACGACCTGTTTCTCTCTTTTCACCAGTACTTGGGTGACCAACAGCAAACAAAATAGTGGAATAGTTCAGCCTCCTTATTGTGCTGTAAAATCAACTTATTCCACCAACAAAATAAAACAACAACAATACCTTTTCAACGCCAAGACCACGCCTTACGGACCAGGTTTATCTAAAATAGCTTCCAGCCCCTTCCAGGCGAGCGTTTACTTCTAGAAACCCTACTAAAATAGCTTCCAGCCACTTTTTCAGGCGAGCGTTTACATTTAGAAATCCCCCTAAAATAGCTTCCAGCCCCTTTTTCAGGCGAGCGTTTACTTTTAGGAATGCTACCAACCCCTCTGGGCGAGCCCTAGACGTTTCTGCGAGGTGTCTGAGTGTTAATATTCACCTGGTTGCTGCCGGTCTCTCAGGTTTACCTCATCGACCCCCACCGCCGTGGACCACTTATAAGAACGCTGGCCAGAACCCGAATTCACGTCTCTGGACTTTATCCTGTACCTGGACAGGAGCTGTCGACAGACTTCAGCGCGGGCTTCTCACGACATCAGGACTCGATGAGGCTTTCCTGTGGGGTCACACAAAAGTGCTGTGTCCCATCCGGCTCGAAGGACCAAGAAATGTCAGGAGTTTTCCTGAATTGCAACCCAGGTCGGAATAAAATGCTCAGACAGGTTAACGTGTACACGGGGAGACTCAGAGAGAGACTCTCCCTGCAGCATAAAGAAGTAGTCTTTTATTGAAAGCACATACAGGAAGTGATACAGGAAGAGATAAAATAGCTGCTGCGTGCAGACTCTGAGTACAGAGTGTAACTTCCCCATTTAGGAGTCTGCACAAAGTGTGCACAGAGTTTAAGCTGAATACTGAAAAGAGCAAACACATTTAGATAATGAAACGTACTTTTAAGCATAACATAATAAAAACCCCAAAATCTCTTAACACTGCCCTTTACCAATCCAGCCACGGGCCCATCCATCTGGCCCATCAAGACTCACTCTCATTTCATCAGTCCATAAAACCTTAGAAAAATCAGTCTTGAGATATTTCTTGGCCCAGTCTTGACGTTTCAGCTTGTGTGTCTTGTTCAGTGGTGGTCGTCTTTCAGCCTTTCTTACCTTGGCCATGTCTCTGAGTATTGCACACCTTGTGCTTTTGGGCACTCCAGTGATGTTGCAGCTCTGAAATATGGCCAAACTGGTGGCAAGTGGCATCTTGGCAGCTGCACGCTTGACTTTTCTCAGTTCATGGGCAGTTATTTTGCGCCTTGGTTTTTCCACACGCTTCTTGCGACCCTGTAGACTATTTTGAATGAAACGCTTGATTGTTCGATGATCACGCTTCAGAAGCTTTGCAATTTTAAGACTGCTGCATCCCTCTGCAAGATATCTCACTATTTTTGACTTTTCTGAGCCTGTCAAGTCCTTCTTTTGACCCATTTTGCCAAAGGAAAGGAAGTTGCCTAATAATTATGCACACCTGATATAGGGTGTTGATGTCATTAGACCACACCCCTTCTCATTACAGAGATGCACATCACCTAATATGCTTAATTGGTAGTAGGCTTTCGAGCCTATACAGCTTGGAGTAAGACAACAAGCATGAAGAGGATGATGTGGACAAAATACTCATTTGCCTAATAATTCTGCACTCCCTGTATTGCTACTTGAGACAACAATGAGAATGAGAGAACACCTGTGGTTGTTGTCTCATTCCTTGTGTCAGAGGACTGCTAGAGAGGGTCATAGCGAGGGCAGTGGACCCCGGAGCGGTTGTTCCATTGTCCATTGATAGACTTAGAGGCAGCTGAGTGGGGCGAGGAGTGACACAACACGAGGTGTGGTGACATTTCTTTCAAAATGTCAAAAAAGGGAAATATGGAGATACAGAAATTATTTTACTGCTACAATATAACCTTCAGCATTAACATTGCATTAATAATATAACCTACAGCATTGATATTGCATTAAGATGTTTATTAAAGTCGCAGGCCTCAGATTAACCTTTCTCTTACAAGGGCAACTATAATCATTTTATACACACATTGGATCTTGTGTTTATTAAGAAGTCTATTCTGCTCAGTCAATTGAAGGTCTCAAGCTTTGTTTGGCGCGAATGTCCAGGCAATCTATTGTAGGTGACTTGGAGCAACAGAAGGTTAATACTGCATACACGCTTACACACATGACCTAAATATAGACCAGGCCGAAGGCCTGGAATTCATTTAGCTTTGAACTGAGCTTGCCTAGTAACAAGTGACAGAACAAGAGTCAAGAAATTGTAAGACCCCAGGAATCAACTGGAAGGTGAAACAAATTGCCATGTATTGAAGAATGTGAGAGAAAGAGGAACGTCTCTGTCTGTTTTTATGCTGATATGGTGATGGTGTATATCTTACCCTGGGTGTGTTTAACAAAATTAGATTTATTAATTGTGGATAGAAGTAATTATGACAAAATAATAAGGAAACATTGAAAACATTCAACCCGTTGAGGGGACAGATAGGGTTGGGCAATTGAAAGTTTTCGTTTCGTTTAGCATAATCACTTATGTTATACACTAGGCTTTTAACATGCAAGTAAACTTAATGGGATAAATGAGGAATTAGTTCATTTCTCAAGAGAGAAATGAAAAAGGGGGACTGTTAAGAAATAGAGAGATATTTTTTAATGTGTATCTGCTCATTAGATTGTTTTATGTATGCTCTCCCGTGTTTTAAATGCAGCTTAGAACAACACGCAGCAACACTACACATGAGCGAGAGGAGGGAGGTTTGGGGTCTTCACACACCCCTGTTCTCTGCTGGCCATCGGGGCGGGGGGGCTGGGAGGAGGTGTTGGCCGTCCGATTGGGATCGGGGATGCGGGGCCTCCCTGGTGCTGCGGAGCCTGGGGCTGTCTGCTTGCCTCCACCCCGGGTAACAGGGTAACATCTCCTGGGTGTAGGTGCCGTTTCCCCCTCCAGGGGCGAGGGTACCTGGACCTGGGATATAGAGTTTGTTTGGGGAGTGTGATTGTGTGCACAGTGTCCATGTATGTCTATCCCTATGTTGGGTGAGTGCTGAGTGTTTGTATATGTGTACATGAGGGTATGCATGTTTGTGTCTGTGTGTGCCTGTTTGTCTGTGTTTATATTTCAGGTCGGGTCTTACACTCCACCTCCGTGGGAACTCCCAGGTCCTCCAAAGGCCTATCTCCCCTCACCACACTCCCTGCCGGTAAGTGATGCCCTCAGGGGTCGGTGCGTTGGTGGTTCTTGGTGTCCAGGGCTGGGCGCTCAGGTATGTACCAGCTCACTCCTGGTGACTACTTGGCGGGGCCTGGTGCCTGTTGCCCAGTCAGGCCTCTTCCGGGGCAAAGGGGGCCCTCGGGTCTCGGGCCTCTGGGCCTGCGGCTCGGTTAACTCTGGCACAGCTGGCTGCCGGCAGAGCCGGCGGGCACGCCACTGCAGCCCCCTCTGGCTACTGCTCCGTGGCTGCTGGGTGACCCCTCATCTGGGGCTCTCCTCAGCCCTTCCCAGGAGGGTGGCACGGATGCCCCTCCGGTGGTCCTCCTTGGGCTCTCGCACTCTGGGGCCTCTGGATGTCTGGGGCCTGGATCTCCTCCATGCCTGCTTCATGCCCTGGGGGACGGGGCTATGGCCCTCTACACCCTCTAGCAGACCGTTACATGGGGAAACCTTTTGAATACAAGCGCACTGATCCACACAGGTGTGCACACGGGTGTTCACTGTTCATAGACGTTGTTGTTGTCATCACTAAGTGATGTGAGTGCCTTCCTCTCCTCCATGGTGATGTTGGATGCTGGGGGCTTTGCATTGCTGAGACAGGCCGAAACATTTGTCCGTAGTTGCTCTGCTTCCACTTCTGCAATATTGTTGTTACGAATTGCTGTTTCTGTGGCTGTGATCAGCTCCACTAGCGGGATTTGTCTCGGTGTGACAGCAAAATTCAACCCTTTAGCAAGGATGTTTTTCTCTGTTTGGGTGACCTGTCTGTCAGACAAATTCTTCACCCACTTGTCCACATCCTCCGTGTCGCATCCTTCTCTCTTCTGGCCGCTGAGGACACTCTCCGTATTTTGAGGTGATTTCCGACGTACAACAAGTAAGTCAAACTTCCTTTGTTGCCTCGTCTTAGACTTCTTGTGCTGTGCTAGACGAGCCTTCTCAGTGAAGTCAAACACCTTATTAAGAGTATTCTCATCTAAAAGCATTGTCAGTCTCTGTCGGATCCGCTCCTCTTCAGATTTTAGCATGTCGATGGTAAAATTTGTTTGCCTCACCCGTTCATTAAGCAACGAGTGCTGTGCCTTCTGGAGGATTTTTGTTGCCCGGAAGCCTTTAACTGAAGAGCTCATTTGCAGACTTTTAGGAGTAATCCTGTTTTGTCTGCATCTGAGGCTGAATCTCAGGTGGTTCCTGTAGTCCGCCATCTTACGTGCTGTTTGCTCATACTGATGTACTAGCTTTAGGCAGTCCTTGCCAAAGTGGGTTAAAGTGATGCATTCTCAATCATCCAGGTAAGTAAATCTCCAAAAGTTGATTCTGTTCATCTGGACGGAGCGTTTTGTGGGAGAAACGTTTCGTCACTCATCCAAGTGACTTCTTCAGTCTCAGCTGACTGCAGGTTTCCCCAATCTTATAAACAGTACATTTGCATAATGACTGAAGGGGCTGGTTTCAAATTGTCATGACCATTGATCAACAACCACTGATCAAAACCCACTGATGAAAGACCACTGATCAATGGCCATGAGTACCATTCGCAGAGAGTTGGGGAATGGCTGCAATCACAGCATTGTAAGATGGCGAAAGATGCCCCAGTATCACTTTGACACCCACTATGATGATGTGATGCTGAGGCTCAAGACATTCCGATTCATCCCCGCCATACGCCTGTTTGTACGCTCATACACAGACGATGGGACTAGAACACAATTCAGCAGAACACACCATGACTGAACTTAGATCATCACAACATATATTATGCGCAATTTGGACAATATTGCACTGCTGCTAGAAGCAAGTCATTATGCCCGTCGTGTTAAACCAGCCATGCTTCGCATGAGTGGTAACTACAGGGCTGGGAGACATCTGGTTTAATGTATGTTGTTCAGTATGCATTGTCTGTGTGAATGAAATAAAAAGACATGTTAACACCAACATCTTCATTTGCTGTCGACTTTGCTTCCCACACAGAGCATTTCTGACAGTCAGGCGTTGCTTATACAATAGAGAAAAGCAACAATACAGTGTGTTTCTCTGCTCCAAGACATCGGGGGCCTTTCACACGGTAAGCATGTCTGTTATACCCAGCGCATAAATGTCTGTGTGTTAGCGCTGATTATTCAAACCCTGTTTAAAATGTCACACATATGTTGTCCGAAAACAATTCCTCTAAATTTGCAAAGTTACTGATTTAAAAATATATTTTCGAATTTTTAGTTGCATGTCAAACATATGATAGACTCTTGAGCATATTTATATAGCTAAATTCACAATGGTATAACCGTGCTATATAAAAGATGTCCAAGCACCAATGCACTCTAATGCAAGCCTCTAAACTGTATGTTGATAAGTACATGAAGTGTACCTCTACCTCTACACCTGAAAACAGTTTGTATCCGCACTCTGAGGATCTGCTGAATTGTTTTTAATATGACCCTTTTTACGAACTGCAGATGATGAATTTCTCTTTATTGGACATAATGTCCTTAAGCTATTGTTGCTCATACTTACAGAGTTCCCTAGCTACTTCTTTACTATGTCAGTAAACTTTTTGAAAAGGAAGCTGTTGTAGATTTAAAGAAACATCCTAATTGAAGCAAAGGCAAAAAATCGGAATGAATTTTATGTGACTGTTCATATTAAATCCAACAACAAGTGAAAATCCAAAACCGACTCCAATGCTTTGTATTAATGATCTCCCCCTCTCTCTCTCTCTCTCGCTCTGTGTGTGTGTGTGTGCGTGTGTGTGCGTGTGTGTGTGTGTGTGTGCGTCTGTGAGTGTGAGTGTGCGTGCCCTCACAGAAGGAAGGTCACAGCAGGAGCTTTTTCAAACGCGTTTCCAATCACTTTTACAAGAAGTGTAGCTCATACAATGGTATAAATGTATTATTTGCGATACTTTATAAATATGAAACTCTAAAGATTTTGAGTTCATGCAAATTGTGAAACAAGAATCTAAATATTTGTGTCACAATGATTTCTATAAAAGCATGTTGTTTATGGGATAATGTAACAAATCTTTTGTGGCCCTATTAATGATCAATGGTGATTGAAGAGGAAGCTGAACCCAGGCTCTGGACATTTTCATGACAAGTGACAGCGCAGACATCTACTAATAAGAGAACATGTTTTATCATCATAAACATGGTGATATGAAGCATCGTTAAAGTGTCACTTCAGTAATGTTGACTCATGTTTTTAATAGATGACTTTAAAACACTAAACTCTAATTTCTGTGGTTTATTTTAAGTTTACAGAATATAACATGTGGTAAGACGATGAGTTTTACTTCTCACAGGTCGTGTTATGTGTATCTATTTATCATGTATGCTACTTTGCTCTGTGGACTGTAAAATGTTTCATTGTGTTCATGAAATAAACCAGACTTTCACCGTCTGAATCTTTTACTGTTTTTTCTGCTTTTGTTCACTCCAAGTTTGACAAACCTACAGACATCCAGAGTTAACTCACTAACAATGTGGAGCAGTCTCAGTGTATTTAGCTGCTTTTTCCCTAAACACAACCAACTGAGAGAAACGCTTGTAGTCCTCACTTTGGTCATTTTGAACGCTGAAGGAGATTTGTTCCATAGACACCTTATACTAGTGTTCTATTTAAATTCAGATTACTTTTATAGTTTGCAGTTTCTTTACTAACACATTTGTAGATAAGTTTATTGCTGAACCACACAGCTAGCAGTCTCACTCACTCTCTAGGTTTTGAAGTTTTGTGTGTGTGTAATGGTTTAGTCTATCAAACCTTACCTTTTTCTCCCCAGTATCACAACAGTACGACTCCCAAAGTACGGATCAGTAAACAACCAATGATTCTAAAGCCAGAACAGAAAGATACAGTTGGAAGATGAACGATTGCATTTTTATGACACATAGTAAAACTACCCCCTCTTCTTCTCTGTGTTGTTGTTGTTCTCGTGTGTGTGTGTGTGTGTGTGTGTGTGTGTGCCTTAGAAGTCATTAGCCACACTTAAAAAAAACATCTGAATTTCATTTAGAACTGAGATTCTAAGCTGTAAGCAGAAATCTTATGCTCAGCCACAAACGTGTTTCCCCACTTTCATAATGCTGAGGTGTCAAATCCACAACCCCCAACAGATGGTTTGTTACACGCGGGTGTGAAGGGCAAGCTTTACTTACACAGCCTCACACACAGTAGATTTTTAACGTTTTTGGGTACAGTGGTTTAGCCACAGATGTAACTTCTACTTTTGATAAAGACCACTCCACCTGTTTATTTCTTAAGAAATTAAGCATCTTTATTAAGCTCTCATTTATACATGTCTACACAATAATAGACACCGTGTGCTCTGTGACATTATAGTCTTCTACTTCAGCGTTCATTGGTTTGCATTTTAAACTCCCAGCCTTTCAGGTTGTTATGAACGACTTATATTTCTAACATTTTGTGATATAAAAGTGAACCATGTGGGGTTTTTTTAATTTTCTGTGTGACGGTATGACTTAAGACACGAGTTATTTAAACAATTCTAAATGACAGTGTGATGGCCATAGTACTTTATGCTGGGCCAAATATGTTAAGGATAATGTTTATCAATGTAAAATTGCAAAGAACCTTTGGATAGATTATAACATTTTGTAAACAGTTACCTCAGATCCTGTACTGTCAGATCTGTGTATGTAAGGTGAAACTTTCCACAGTATTTCCACTTAAGTAACTAAACACATAAAGTCACCCTTACCAATAATCCACTGCTGCTTGAAAAAGTAGCACAATCAGACAACTGACTCAGCAATGATGAGTAGAGCTATCCGAGGATGAGACTCAAGCGGATGAAAATTAAAAGTTTTGGTTTTTGTGGCTCGGAAAATTAAAGAAAGTATATTTAATAATTCAACAAGACCCACACCTTCAACACATGTACATTCAAACTTTGGAACAGGCTCAACATTGCTGCTTGTTCAATAGTTTTTATCCGTTCGAAAAAGCCATTTTACGGCTATAATGTTTCCAGCTGATAAGGAGAATGAGTGCATTTCATCAAATGGGCGTCCAAAGGCTTTAAACATCCGCTTTGTCTGTAACGACAGTATCAATCTACAGAGCATTGTTTTTACTAAAATTCAACATTTTCAGATGAAAATTTGGCTGCTTTTTTCACTGTAACACCCCCCCCCCCTCATTGCCATTTTTAGGATATTCTCGGTGATCCCATTTTTATCATATTTATGCTTTTGGGACTGAGGGTATCTAATACGTACGTCGTCACAGTGTATTGTACTACCAACTGTGAGGGCTCTGCTTTTGCTTTGAGCAGACTGTTTTTATTTTGTCTCGTGAGTGTGTGTTTTTTCAAACGAGATCCTCCTCCTCAGTTTGATTTTGTTACCACAAACTTTGTGTGAAGTTCACAACAGAGGTAAAGAGATTTAAACACCCCAGTTTAAGGAGGCAGGGGTTGGACCAGCTGCGCAGGGCAGGTGAAACAGAGAGTGTCAGGGGAGATGTGCAACAGAAGCAGAGGGAACATTTTACAAGATGATAAATGGCACATTTAGGTGATTAAGGATTTGTTGACAAGATTAAAAGACACGGCCGTCAGAGTTCAACAACATTACAGTTTGATTAAATAAAAAGTTTTTAAACTACACAAGGATTATTTTCTCCTCTGATAGTAATCATATTAAACATGTCAAGAAAGAAAGAGTACAAAGAAAAATAGTAAATGTGTGTCTAATTCAACTCTTCCTGTGAACCTTATATGGTGAACCTTATATGGTGATGGCCAGAGGGGCCGATGGCGCGATATGGCAGCCTCGCCTCTGTCAGTCTGCCCCAGGGCAGCTGTGGCTACAACCGTAGCTTGCCTCCACCTGTGTGTGAATGTGAGAGTGAATGAATAGTGGCATTGTAAATCAATTTGGGTGCCTTGAAAAGCGCTATATGAAATCCAATCCATTATTATTATTGTTATTATTATTATATCATCCCTTAATATGTTCGGTGTTACAAACTTGAAGAAGCACAGAAAAGATCATCAGACATTAATCTAATCAGTTTTCAGCCTTCATTCATTCATATTGAAAAGTTGGAAATCTTCCCTGCTAGACCGAAGTGCAGCGTTTAACACCGTTGACCATAACATTTTATTACAGCTATTATTAAATGGAGAGGCCTCTTCACACACTGAGGTTAATTATGAAGCTCCACAGGCTTCTGTGCAAAGACCAGTTCTGTTTACATTATACGTGCTTTAGAAGACATAGCGTACATTTTCACTGCTATGCATATGATACCCACTTTTATTAGTTAAACTGTCGGGATGTCTTAGACACATAATGAGCTTTAATTTTCTGCTTCTAAGTTCAGATAAAACTGAGGTTATTGTAATGGGTCGTAAAAATCTTAGAAACACTGTGGCTAACAAGATCCTTACTCTGGACGGCATTGAGCCGCCTGTTGTAGTGATTTGGCACATTATAAGTAAAATGGAAACATACAATCCCATCGCACAACATCAACATTTATTTATATACAAAAATAAAAAGGCTTTTTACAGAAAAGAATTGTAACTTCATATTTTATCAACGATTATGTGGGTACATGTTTTAAAAATGCACTAATGTAGGATTTTGTTTTCAGGTGGTGATGAAATGAGTAGCAGGGCTTCATGGTTCAGGATCAGGTCTCAGTGCTGCTGGCTGAACTTTGTCTCATGTTCTTAGTCTTAAATAAAGTCAGTCAGGATTATTTCTTGTGCTATTTGGTCGAGAAACAGGTCAGGGTCATACTGATCATCAGGATTTAAAACAGCTTGAACATCAGAAGCCAGCGAGGGCCCACGCAGGACCACATTTAGAACACAACCCTGCTGAGATCCAGCCACTGCTCTATCTATCACATTAGCTAGGCAGCTTCTAACTCTTTCTGGCACTTGTTCTGGATCATCAAGACTTATGTCCCTAAAATCAAGGCGCTCGCGCAATTCTCGCGCGTTGAAATTAGGTATCTCTCTGATGCTAAGCTGGCTGTGACTGCCAGACCCAGACTGAACAATGGGCTCAACTACTGCAGCATGTGTTTGTGTATGGTTAACACTTGAGGAATTTCCATTGTTTGAGGGGCTGTGTGGTGATGAGTCAGCAACAGCAGCAGCAACAGATACAGTAACATCAGCCCCCTGATAAGCATGTGCTCTGGGTGCACCCACCCGTTCAGGGGTGAAAGAAGGCTCAGTAATAAGACATTCATCGGTATCCTGAGTAACAACAGTCCCTGCAACAGTAACATTCGCGGCTACAGCAAAATTTGTCTGTGTTTCGGATGCATCATCAGCAATAGGTTCAGAATGAGTTGGACAAGGACGCTCATTAGACACACCACTGCGTGCTGCAGCGAGACTACTAAGTGTTGCATGCAAAACTTGACAATTGCTTACTAATTGCGCAACCGCGTGGTTATAAGCCTCAAAGTCGAACCATTTAGCCCTAGCGGAGGTACCATCATTGTGCTTGAATAATTTACAGGGTGGGTCCATGATGTGGATTTTAAAAGTCACCTATTTAGAATGGTGGTATTAATGAGACCTAATAAACCTGAGGTCTCGTTTATTGCCTGCTGGCTACTTGTTAGAACCCGTGCTATTTCTTGCAAGTTGCCCTGTGCTGCTTCTCGATCTTGGTTAACTTTAGCTACTATTTCTTGCAAGTTCAGCTGTATTGCTTGTTGTTGCTGGTTAAGTTTAGCCTCTATTTCTCGTTGATGTTGACTAAGTTTAGCATCGACCAAAGATAATATATCATTTTTTGAAGCATAATGGCTCTGTTCAAAAGTAGAGGGTTTTGCTGCATTTAAGTATGCATCATATGCCTGCGATATTTGTGAGTCTGTTATGTAACCTTCTTCAAAACCTATGTCTGAATCACTGTTGTTTCTGAGACATTCTGGCGTGGCGGGTATGTCATTTATGTTGAAATCTGATAGACTGTACTCGAAAACATCACTGAAATCACTAGGCAGACACTCACTCGCTGGTATGTGTGGCCCGGTGATGAAGAATTCTTCCGATTCTCCGACGTTGCCCAAAGGTTGTGGTTTTTCTTGTTGTTCTGGGAGTTCAATATCACGTAAATATTCCAAAAACGTCAAGGGGTCTTCAAGGGGTCCGTAGTGGTAAGGGGTTGTGTGATCGCTGTGGAGATAGACGGGTGTTAGAAATATATATATATGGTGTATCATTTCAAAACAGGATGTGTTTGACTCTTTTGATTTATTTATGCCTATACTCACACTTTGTTCTGTGTTATTCCGGATGGCCCCGCTTCTTGACACGCTGTGTACTCTGTCTCAGGCCTGGTGTATTAGAACATTTGTAAATATTTAAAACCTTTTTTCCTTTAAAATGAGTGTCATGTATAGAGACTTGTACACATACCTAACGTAAGGCTTGGTCTTATTGCCCCCGCTTCTGTAGGTTTTTCTGGACAACTTATTGAACCTGTACCCAGGGGATAAGCACTGTTAATACAAGGTTTAAACAGAACACACACACACACACACACACACACTTAAAACATGTGTAACACTATATTTACCTTGTGTTTTTTAAAGGTGTTGTTTGCCCTATATAGCTTTGTGATCCTGTAGAAAGAATGAGAAATACCCAGCATGTCCAAATTAACACTATCAGATTTGATTTCAACACTATTAAAGTGTCTATATGGGTCCACACCAGAGAGTGTTATTTTAACTCTTTTTGGAGAGTTGGTCAGTTAACTGTGATTCAGTGTTAAACACCAAATCTATCTGGAGTTGATCATTTAACACTTACTAATGCTAACTAGGTGTTAAGAGTTTATATATTAACTCTCAAAGAGTATTTTAGTTTAACTACATAAGAGTTATCTTCTAATTAATTCTAAAAAGTGAAAATTCTACTGTTCTGAACTTCTAGAAATTCCTTTGGAAATAAACATTAAAAAAGATGCAATGGTTTTTGAAAAACATTTATTCTGAACTGTGCACCACAATTTCAAAACATTTTCTGAAAGATGTAACAATGTACATGTTCTCACTTTCATTAGAATTTTGTTTATCAAAAAGTCTGACATAGGTGAGCTGGTAAATGCAAATAAATAACAGCATTCTCATCACTTATTTCTTCAATACAATATGCATGTCCTTCATTCATCACTTTGTGGAACTTCAACGCACTTCTGCTCTCCCCCATATTCCACCTTCATATTCACGGCATATTCTGTGTGGAGATTGATTAAAAATCGATTAAAAATTAGTTGACACTAATTAATTGCACAAATAATCCGGTAATCAATTGCAGCACAGTAGAAAAAGGAATCACTTTTGAGCCATTACTTGTGTAAAGTATTTTCCCAAAAGACAAGGACACAGACAACAGGTAATACCGAACCAAATTTAAAACGTCAACCTTTTTCATTTTTACCTAAACCGTGTGCACAAAACTCTGGAGGGATCTAAATGCTAACATAGAACCCAGTCAGGACATATATAGAAAAAAACAGCTACTGCTGTTTGCTCGTTTTGTTTTGTTTTTATAGGAGATCGTTTTCAGGCTTCAAGTAGCACCATTATACCAACATTTCACATTCTAGACATTGTTTTAGGTGTATTTAAGTTGACCAAAAATTTGACTGAAAATTCACATGCAAGCTTTTTTCAAGGCTGTAGTATTTGCCCGCAAACAATACCTTTCAGCTAGCTAAAACAGAATATCATGCTATCACCGAGCAACATGGCTAATGCCTTTCACACAGCTTTGTCTCAACTCCAAAGAGCCACAGAAGTAAAAGCTAATAATAATAAGTGAAACAATCTTTGAAAAAATGACTTACCAAGCATGGAAAACAACTCAGAAATATGTAGAGCAAAATGTTCTTAAACGGCTTCACTTGAGCTTGGATCAGAATCTGTGGTGCTGGGGGCGGAGTCTGTGAATTTACTCTATTAGTGTCATAGCCCCTCTCGGAGTTCGGAGTTAAGAGCTCAAGAGTTAATGTTTCCATTGTAACACCTCCAGATTTGACATAGAAACACTCATTTTTAACACTCGGTTTTAACTACTATAATTTTACACCTCAGAGTTACATTAAAGGAATGTGACTCTACTAAGAGTAAAATTAACTCTACTTTTGCAAGAAGACTACTAACACCAATACATTTAACACTTTTGAATTTGCTGTGATGTGTGAAACAGGTAAGACTGCTTCTAAACAATGAGGCACAATCTGTTTTGTGTGAGAAGAAGAAGCACAAACCTTGTGTATGTGACCCGTGGGGTGTCCCTGTGTGCCATGTTCCTAAAAATCAGGCTTTTGTTTAGAAGAGAAAACAGTTTGAATATTTTTTGATATACAGTCGTATAAATTTAAGAATCCGTTATAGTCTTGTTTTACCTACCATATATGCTGTCCATGTTGAAAAGAAGGCTCTTAGGTTTGTTGTCCGTGCTGTGAACAAAGTGTTATGCTCTCGAGGGATCGTTGTAAAGGGTTAGTGTGGCTGATCAGGGCATTTTTATATAGGTGTGGCTTGTTTCAGGTGACCTCTGAGATGCAGAGATAAAGGTGAAACCTGTTTGGAGGATGGTCAGTAGAAAGGTAAAAAAGCTTTGGTGGCACCGATGGACCTGGCTCCGCCGGACCTCTGACATAAGATAAAGGAGACTGTTTGTATTGAAAACTATGGATGTACAGTTGAGATACTCTTGATAAGGATGACCTCTTCTGCTGATTGTAGGGGGTCTAGCTGTAACCCCCTCTGTCTAACTGTTGCAGAGTTAAGAATCTGAAGTATCAGAGCAGGAATGCCTGCTGTTTGTGGTATTCTGTTTGAAACTATTACCCCCTGTGTGTTTCAAAGCGCTAAAGAAAAGCATAATGCTCCTAAAACAGTTAAATTAAAAGTAAAATGCTCTCAAGGGTCGATGTAAAGGGTTAGTGTGGTTGATTAGGGCGTTTTTATATAGGTGTGGGGCTTGGTTTCAGCTGGCCTCTGAGATGCAGAGATAAAGGTGTGGGGATGTAAGCAACAGGTGAAAACCTGTTTGGAAGATCGAATGGTCAGTATAAAGTGTAATGGAAAAGATAAAAGGCGGCTACGCTGGGTCTGGTGCCTCTGGACCTCTCACATGATAAGATCGCTAAAGAAAAAAGCAAAATGCTCCTAATGCAGTTAAATCATCTATGTGTGTTTATGCCTAGTAGATAATTAGAGGGCTAGTTGCATTAAAGGAACATTGGGGGTTGTTACTGTGTGGCTGTGTGTGAATATGTGTTTTTTAGAAGGTGGAAAAACTTTCTGTTTAAAAAACCCTAAACTAGTTAAATTAAATCATCTATGTCTAAATAACAGCGCTCTGAGACCTATACAATCCTTTAAAAAAGAGTTTAATTAAAACACATAATGGTTTCATTAAATAAAACGCTATTAAACACATGTAAACACTTATGACCTCTGAACTCACAAGTCCGTTCACGCGCAAAGTCCGTTCACGCGCACACATGAACGCGGAGGGGGGGTGGGGGGGGCAAAAATGCTGCAGGTATAATACTACTGAGGTTTCAAAGCTGTGTGCCGGTGATTGGACATCAGCCGCTGATAAAGTGGCTTCGCCTATAAAGTGCTATGTAAGGAAACAAGCTCCAGCAGCTCTGCGCTCGGGAGAAATACTATATTTACTTATCTTATGCAGAAAAATGCGCTGACATTGCGTTATATCGAGCACCAGCTGCCCAGTTAAACTGTGGCGATCACCAGGTAACGTGGGCGTGTTTCTTGAATTAGCAGCAGGTGTTAAACAGCTGACAGGTGAGGAGGACGCATGCAGGTAAACTGACGGTCTGTTGAGCTGATCGCTGGTGTCGTGAGAAACATGTCAGCTCGTTCTTTATGTTACAGAAGCACAGACACACAAGACCAGGCGGAAAGAGACAATCGTTCGGTGAAAATGAGAATCTGCGAATGCAACATGTGGAACACGGAGAGTGGAATATGTAAACAAACCGGTTGACGTAACCCCCTCGGTGCACTCTGCATGCTGACTGTTAGCAGAGCAGTGAAATCTCTGAAAACATCTGAGCACTTTTGCAAACATGTTCTATGTTGAAAACCTGACCAGACATGTGAAGATTACGGCGCGACATTCGCGGCTAAAACACTGTTAAAAGTGTAGTTGGTGACAGAAAACCGGGGTATTTTAAAACTACACCACCACCATTGCTGCCTGTGATTTGAAATGCATTGTGGGATACCTGGCTGCCTCAAGTCTACACAAGCAATCGATTATCTAGGATCGACCTGTTTTGACTTACTTTGCACGGCAACCAATCAAATGTTAGAGAAGCTGCATGGGCAGCGTTAACCCCGCCCCCTGAGTTTGATGGGTGAGGCTGACAGATAAAATTAATTCATGATGAGAGCCAGGACTGCCAAAATGAAAAAAATAAATATATCAAAAAATAATTAATTAAATGTGTCAATAATTAATTAAAATGTGAAATACATAAATAATTAATTAAATGTGTCAATAATTAATTAAAATGTGAAATACATAAATAATTAATTAAATGTGTCAATAATTCATTAATTACATGTGTCATAACTATTTATTTAATTAATTAATTCCAATTTTAATTAATTATTGCCGCATTTAATTAATTATTTAATGGTGTATTTAATTAATTCATTATGGCAGTCCTGGCGTTCCATACCTTTTATGCAGTTTTTGCAAAGCTATATGTGGAAGCAAAGTGTGAACTACGACAAGCTGATGGCATAAGATGTAAGTACAACTCTTCCGGTTTCATATGCAAAAAAAATTATTGTGCTAGCTTATGTGGTTGCAGAGCTACCGGGATTTAAAAATAGTTACGCAAAATGGAGCGTGTCCGCTCTGACCGGTTTTAAAGGGTTAAAAAATACAGACAATTTCTCTCTTTACTCTTAAAGTTAACAAAGATGTTTTTTATATTTATCAATCTAAAAAAATAAACATTTAGTCTGATTTGATGTTACAATTAAAAACGTGTTTGTGTTTTTAGCTGACGAGTAAGTAAATATCTGGTTTTAACTGTATATTTGATGATGTTGGTGTTTGGCTTGACTGTGGAGAGGAACAGAGAGGTCCTGCATATATATACATACATATATATATATATATATATATATATGCATATATATATACATATATATATATATATATATATATATATATATATATATGCATATATATACATACATATATATATATATATATATATCCAGGCATTCATTTTTGATCAGAACTGAAAAAAAGAAAATTCATCTGTCTTCAAATGAAGGATGAAGCTCCAGGCATACGTGGCAAATTCTTCCCAGGAGTCATTGCGTGTTGCGTCACGTCCTCCTTCTTCAGAGTGAGCAGACACAGCACGATAGCAGACACAGCACGATGGCAGACAATCAGTGAGTATTTTAAGAACTCTTAATGCGACCTCTGCTTGTCCCGACTTGTCGACCTCCTTCCTCCATATGGATGTGATTAAGATAAACTGTGCCAGTGAAACTTCCTGTGTGAAACCTTAAACTACTCGCGCGATCAGCGTAACAATCCGTTCACTTTCGTCTTCTTCCTGAAGCTCTTCAGTGTTTTTGCAAGGAGGAAGCCGTTGGAAAATTGTCTGAAGCTTGCTGAAGAGGGAGGGTGTTCGTGGTTATGTTTACGACGAAAGACGTAAACATAACCGTAAAAAAGACGACGTAAAAAAGACAACAATAGACTCTGTGCACCTTAGCATATGCTACTTCCCGTGGGAAACTCCTGCAGGGAGTTGTTGTTCTCGGTGTGATATTCACGTCTTGTTTACGGTTGGGTTTTCCATAAAAAAGTCAAATGGATGAATCAAGCGGCAATTTACATTTCTCAAGATGTCTTGGACATTTACCGAATATATCTGTAGATGATATTCATCGACTTGTCGTTTCACACTTTTCTCTCTTGTTTAAACTCTCGAAGTTCAAACCTTAGTGAGAAAAAAAAAAAGTCCATTATAGAATGAAACCAAAGATCAAAACCTGTTTACAGACCCAAACATTTATTTGAGAAATAAACATACAGTATATTTGGTTTTCTAATTTAATAATGACAGCTTTTAGAACTAATGAATTTAACTTTAAGCTTAATGCACCTTATAATCCAGTATGGTAAAAAAAAAAGAAGTTTTTTTTTTAAAAATACGGTAACTTCTATCTTCCTTTAGCATGTCCAGAAGTCCAACTTTTTGTGCGATGGTTAGCGTCTTCCTCTGGCTTTCGGGTGCTACCGCAGGTGCCTTTGATGGTGCAAAACGTTTTGTTGACATCGTTGTGTTTGTTGGGGAGAAAACTTACAAACATACAGTGCAGCACTGCAGAGTCACACTGCTAGTGACCGATGTAGCGATTCTGTACTGTACAGGAGAGCACAGCAGGGCACGGAGGAGATCGACACTGATCTACAGCCGATCGGGACGCAGAACACAATGCGCTTAAAGAAAAAAAAATTGCAAGGACAGCAAAATTATTTTAATGCTGAATTTTCCAATTTTCTTCTGCAGGAATGTCGAGCAACTGATCCTGAATGAGCTGAACAGCCTGACTGCAGAGCAGTTTAGCAGTTTCAAGTGGCAAATACAACGCAGGACGACTATACCTGCATGCGAGCTGGAGATGGCAGTCCGGCATAGAACTGCCGATCTGCTGGTGCAGCATTACCCCCATCAGGCCGTGGTCTTCGCCATTGAGTTTTTTACGGCCATCGGCAGGAACGATCTGGCTCTGCATCTGCGTCAGCATCAGGCTGATATCGACATGGGAGGTGAACTTGCTTTTTCTAAAAGAAGCTGTAGAAATGTCCTCACTTTACTCACACTGAGACAGCAGCAGAGTGCGAGCTGAAGCAAGAAGAATGATTTTGTTATTTTTTTAAGAGAACATTTAAAAAAATTACCTTTATTCGGTAAAACTTTGAATTTTTCATGGCGATGGTGAGGAGTGGTGTGTGAACTTGTGAAACACGCCAGAACCAGCGTGACAAAGTGATCATATGACTCTGTGGTTATTCGACTGTTTCTCTGTTTCAGATCTGAGATGACGGGTCTTTGCCTGAAGCTCCGGAAGCATCGTAACGCTCTCAGCTCCCACAGCGCCACGTTCATCAGCACATTTTCAAATCAAATCACTTTTATTGTCACATTACATGTGTCACATTACACTGGTACAGTACATGCGAGTGAAATTCTTGTGTGCGAGCTTCACAAGCAACAGAGTTGTGCAAAAATACATTAACGTAAAACAAGCAAAATATAAGAATGGCTAAATCTGAAAGTAATAAATATTTCTACAATATATAAGAGTGTATGCATTACTGGATGTGTATACGTGTATATGTTTTTCTATGTGTGTGTGTGTGTGTGTATACATATTTTAC
This sequence comes from Oreochromis aureus, assembly GCF_013358895.1. Taxonomy (NCBI): domain Eukaryota; kingdom Metazoa; phylum Chordata; class Actinopteri; order Cichliformes; family Cichlidae; genus Oreochromis; species Oreochromis aureus. Next base: position 128,557,166 of record NC_052944.1, on the reverse strand, counting down.
AAATCAAATAGAGTAAACAGCAAAACAGTGGCATTAATTTACAGTATGGAGTGCATAATGTTGAAGTTCTGTTAAGTGCTGTGGAGATCTTCTCCCTCTATAATGATGAATAAAGCACAATTACAAGAAAACACAAGATTCAAAATAGTGTAACTGTACAAAAGCAAACACTTAATTCAGGATCAGAACTGAGCAGATTAAATGTCCAAGCTCATTCAAAAAGTCCCACACAGGTTAAGAAAAGCAACCAACTTGGAACAAGGGCAATTGCGAAGAACTCCCCACGGTGATCGAGATGACGTCGATGCTTGATGAATCCAAAGGGTCACGGCACCAGTGTAACCCGTTCAAGTGTTACGCCTGTTGTTGTTGCGTTGTGTTCTGGCGTGAAAGTAAGAGGCAGGAGACAGTACTGGATCTTTGGCTCTTTACTGCACAAATGCAACACAGAAATAAGTATAATAAATAATATAAATTTAATTATTATTGCGAAATATTATTTCGTGGTCATTATTTTTCACAATAACAGAGTTATTGTAATAACAACTTGTCCTGTGAACAACACCGGCGTGGTGTTAATTGTTTGCTGTTCTCGCGATCGCGTCGCGCATGAGGATATCACCAGGTAAACTCGCGACATTTTTGAACATTTTGTTGTTCAACGGCATCGAGACTGACGGAGTGTGTTTGAGATAACCTCACAAGTGTCACAGATGACACATTTGGCGTTTTTTTGCTGGTTTGTCGGTAGCAGCTCCTGCAACGCACATCTGCCACACATCTGTTCGACCAACGCCAGTTGATCTGGAACACCGGCCATGCTGAAAGGAGCTGTGACCGGGCCACACATGCACACGCCTACGTCACCACGCAGCGCACACACACACACACGAACGCACACAGACTCAGATCACACAGGCAGGAGACCGAGATGCAAAGTGACATATTTAATCAAAAAAAGGTGTTTTGGGTGAAATTCACAAGTATTTAACACATATGTTACATATGCATGTGGGATTTTTTTCTTTTTTTTGGGGGGGGGGGGTTAGAAATGACTGAAAGATTAATTGGCTCCGTTTTGAGTTTTGTTAAAAAAGAATGACTTCATATAGGGAAAAATAAATATCGAATATGCAGGACACCTTAAACTAGTTTTTTTTTTTGTTTTTTTTAATTAAGCAGCAAGGCAGAACAAAGTCGGGGCTGTATCAAAACACGAGGACTAAACCCCAATTCAACCAGACCCAGAACTGATCTGGAATTAAAACAGGACTACAACAGTTCAAAATCAGGACTACTGAGGACTTAACCAAAACAGAACCAGAATCAGAACTAGATGATAGTAGCACTAAAAATCATCATAGACCTGCACTACACTTATTTTTTTAATTCTATCAAAGTGCACTATTTAGATTCAGAAAAGTTTATATAATTATTTAGCCTTGTTGTGCAAACAAGCCTGCATAACTTAGTAAATATATAACTTAAAAAATAAAAAACCCCTACAAAGAAACACTAGGTACGAGATACATGAGTACCTATGATACGGTGATACTTTTGGTAAACAACCATGTAACTAACATGTGTGTCTCACCTGCTCTTGTTCCATCTCTGTTCTGTCCTCTCTCTCCCTATCTGTTCCTCTTTGTGCTGACAATCAAGCCAAACACCAACATCATCAAATATAAAGTTGAAACCAGATATTTACATACTCTTCAGATCAAAAAGGTGTAAGGTTAACAAACGTATACGTTTGGTTTTCTGGGTGGGGGTGTTACATCACCCAGGAGGATGTCTCTTCTCACTACTAACCCTTTGTTTTGTCCAGGCTCCACCTCCTTTGCCCTGATTGGATGCTGCTCAGAGCCCAGCTAATTGTTAATCAGCAGAGCACTACTTAAGGCCTGTGGAGCTGTGTTTCTGGGCCCTCTAGCCATTTTGGTTGCTATACCTGTGCAGGCTTGCATGCCTCTGTGACTATGGAACTCCATATGTGACTTGTATGTGCATTTTGTTTTCATGTTCAGACTGCTTGTAGGGGAGAGCTGCCTTTTGTTTTGACATCCTGTTTTCTCCTGTTTATGTGTTGTTAGGTTATGTTTATAGGTTGTATATTTTTGTTTTCTTTGGAGTTAGGTAAGTTTATTTTATTTTTACATCAGGGATGTTTTGTTTGTTATGTTGGCCTTGGCTCTCCCTGAAGTTATACCTCAGTCTGAACCTATATCTCATTACCTGCATTAAATAAACCTTTTAAAGTTACCACCTTGGCTCCTCCTTTATCCCCCTTTATGTTCATCCCTTCCACCCCCTAGACTAGCCAGGTGTAACCTGTAACCCATATCAACTACAACCTGTCACATGACCCACGTCAGCTGATTTGAGGTCCCTCTCCTGATTGGCTCCTTCCACGTCGCGGCAACTATGAAAACCGGCTGTGGAGGGATACTTCCGGGTTCGACTCCTGCTGTGGCTGTAAGCTTATTGCGTGTAGAACGGCGTTGGAAAACAAAGCGCTTTCTCCCCTATATTCGTCTATAAAATTGTATCACCTCAGCGGTAAGTTTCCTTAACATCTACCAATAAACAACCTTTTAGTTATCAGTAACCAGTCGATCGTTTTCGCGATTAAAAAATGACTTTGTTCGGCGGCGTTCCTACCGGGAGCAGAACTCCGGTTCAAAAACCGCTGTTTTTGAACACTTTTATTTACTTAAGCACTTTAATGGGCTTACTTTGAAACAAAGTGCAATCGAATGATTATTGTTATGTGTTGCCTTGAATTCGGCTATGCTGTCTGTTAGACAGTTGTTTTTCTTTATTGTTGTTTTTGTATTTGTTTGTAGCGAACGCTACTGGAATGTATAGATTAAGTTACGTAGCCAAGATGATTACTAATTTACCTGTTGTACATTTGTGATTGATGATGATTTGCATTGTTTCAGAGACTTGCAGAAAAATGTATTTGTTTACCGGTAAACTGAATTGATTTTGATTTACTAATGGACATTTTTCTGACCTACAGGTCAGGGTTTTTTTTTCCCCCTTTGAATTGATCTTCTTCATATTGAAGTGGCAAGCCGGTAGGACCATTCTTTGTTTTTTTTTCCCCTCTTTTCCCCCACTTTGCCGTCTTTGGATTACGGACATATTTCCCTATTGTATGAAGCTGGACCCTAAGGAGGAATACCTTAAAAGTGAACTTTAAAAAGAAAAGGACCAAAAAGGCCTCTTAACAAAAGGACTCTTGCACAGAAAAATCACAGCATTGATTTATTATTTAATTGTGGGCATTTATGTTGTGTGTTGTATTAATTATTTTGTTCCATTTCCCCTTTCCCCCATTTATTCAATATATTTTTGGTACAAGATATTGCAGTCTTTGGTCTCGTCATTCACACCCTCTAGGCTCCATAAAGAACTATTTCTTCTGCGCGTCAGTCAGTAAACTCATCCATTGCAATAAAACTAGCCCTTAAATAACTTTGCGTTACACAGGGGACGTAACAATCATGTTGGAATTAGAGGCACTGCCTTGGAGTGGTTCAAGTCAGACCTGTCCAACAGAAGTTTTTGTCTCACTTGGTAAATTTCATTCATCTTCCGCCCTCCTCCCATGTGGTGTACCTCAAGGATCCATCCTTGGGCCCAATGTTCCCTCTAATTTTTCATGTGTCTGAGCGAACACACAAACTCCCTGAGCGATCCCTTGGACCACTGTGAGCGACATCAGACGTGTGCACTGTGGTCACGCCGGCATCTAATCCATCCGAGTTACATGGTTTATTAAAATAATCAAATTACAGCATTTACATTTATGTTAGACTACTTTTAATTAACTGCTTTAGCCCACTTACAATGAAAATGTAAAAAAAAAATCTAGTCATTGACCTGTGCAGTACGTTAACACTATTGGAAGTAAAAATAACTTTAACTCCAATTTTGAAAACACAACTTTCTTTCTTTAAAAAAAAAAGCTCTGACTTGTATTATGAGTCTGAGTCTGTGGTCTGGGAGAGAGTCCTGTAACTCTCTGTCTGCAAAATACAGTATATAATGACCAATGTTGGGCAATTAATTATATAGTTACTTCTTCAAAAAAGTAACTGAGTTTGGCAAACAACAAAGTTTTTTGCAGCTATTTTTTTAATGCAGCCAAGGCATTTTTAAATAAACATTTCAAACTATTTACAGAACAATCAGCTGTTCTGCATCAAATCTGATGCCGCACAAATTATTTGTGCCACTCCAAAGAACAATTTCTATCCACTGAGATAAAGAAGAACAACAGCCTGATACCTGCAGGCCTGACAACAGGAGATGTATCACTCCTGTAACACCTGTAACATTCAGCAGTCGCCTCATTGTTCTGACACACACAACAAAACTGATGGGCGTTTATCAATATGCGTACTTGCGTTCTCGTGTACTCGTGATACGTCATCAGTCGGAGACCAAGTACTGTTCCAATTCGAAGTACGCATCAAGCCGAGAACGCGAAAAAGTCCCGGATGTGTTCTCGATCCGCCCGTTTTATCGAGCATGCATCGGTGTGGACTTGGTACAGCTAAATATCCCAGAATGCATTTCGGGGAAAACAGCGGACTACCGGCACATCGTCTTCAACCCCCCCCGCCCGCGGTCTTTTCACTACTCAGGTTAAAGAAACCCCAGCAGCTGTCTATCGTATTGAGTGTCCACTAAAATAAAAATAAAAGCGTTCTAACATCTCACCTGCTTGTTTTTATGTACATGTACACTATTTTTATTAATAGAGGTTTCACTACTGAGGTTAAAAATGATATATAAGTCACTTAGATCACTTCTAAATGTTAATGTTTAGTTTGAGTGTTTTATTTGTTCCTGAGGAAACTGGTTTGGCTGTTATTAAAGTTAAGCTCCATAACATATTACTCACAGTTAAATTAAGAGGGGACGGCAGTAAAAACTCCGGACCTGTAACATTATCAAGTACGCCAATTGTACAAATCGCGAGTCCGTGCTTGCGTTCTCGGCGAGTACGTACTCACCGAGAACGCGAGTACGTACTCGCGTACTTGAGAATTGAGAAACGGCCATTGACTACACTACAAACTAACTACACTTTGCGCTAAACGTCGCAAATCTCTCACATCTCAAAGCACCGCCTTCACTCCTAAAACTTCCCCCCGTTTCTTAACAACTAGATGCCGCGTTGCCAGCTAAAAGACCGTCCGTGTCGGCACATAAGGACGCTGTCATAGCCTGTCAACCACGTTGATTAGCTGCGTATATACGAACTATATATACTATGGGATAAGGTGGCATCGTTCTAATACAATATGGGAGCAGCCAGTCACTTACTGACTAACACTGCAAAACAGAATTGTTAAAATATTTATTTTAATTTCAATTCAGGTTAATTTTTTTGTGCGCAACGCAGATTTTCTGTGCGCAGAGACCGTGCAAGCAGTGTGCAATTGCGCACGTGCGCAGCTTAGAGGGAACATTGCTTGGGCCCCTTTTTAGTATTTATTTACTTCCCCTTGGCCATATTATTAAAAACATAAAGTTTCATTTCATTTTTATGCAGATGATTGTCAGATTTATCTCCCCCTGAAACACAATGAGCCCCTCAGGCCTATTTTAGAATGTCTTAAGGATATCAGAGCATGGCTGGCTTTGAATGTTTTAAACTTTAATGAAAAGAAGACTGAGGTCATTTGGGCCGAGTGGACCTGGTGTCCCTCCATCTGACTTGGGTCCTCTTACATCCTGTGTCAAACCAATTGTCACCAACCTTGGAGTAAAATGTGACACAGCTAGACCAAGGGGACCGAGCTTTCACTGTTGTGGCCCCCAAACTATGGAACAAACGGCCCCTCCATGTTAGGTTGGCCCCAACACTTGAAATGTTTAAATCACTTTTAAAAACACCTTTTTTCAAAGGCTTTCTAGGAGTCGTACCAGAGTCAGTTTGTAGTCAGCTGTTGGCCACACTTAATGCTTTTATTTTGTTAATCTTATTGTTTATTTTACTCATGTTTTAATATTTAATTTTCACACTGATGTATTTATCTTCTTTTTCATTTATGTATTTATTAGTGTGAATGCTTGTAAAAGCATTCACAGTATTGTTGTTGTAATCTTTATTAGTGTGAATGCTTGTAAAAGCATTCACAGTATTGTTCTTCTAATCTTTATTATTAGTGTGAATGCTTGTAAAAGCATTCACAGTATTGTTGTTGTAATCTTTATTATTATTATATATTCCGTGACGCTTTTTTGGCATCTATCTCCTTCAAAACCGTTCAACTTAGAAAAACCATTCAAACACCGTTAGATTCCTCTTCTTTTGGACATGACTGCTTCTACTTTTCTCATTTATAACATTTATATTTTTAAAATTATTCAACTTTTTTCAACAAAAATTTCCCATGTATTTCAATGGGGAGACCCTTCAAATTCTCCTTCAGCTTACTCATTTTCAAACTGTATCTACTTCAACATACGTTGACATAGAGCCACCATTCAAACTTTAAAACGAAGACAAGACATTCAACTATTCAACTTGTATTTATCTTTTCAATATCCGTTATACTTTTTCTTCAGTTCCAGTTTAAGTTTCATGATGTTTTTTCAGCCGTTTCAGAGTTTATAATGGGTGTGTATGGGACGGAATGTTGGGGCTAGAGTGAGACAGCTCAACTGCTAGAGTGAGAGGAGCGAAAAAATTAATCTTAAAATCTTTTTTAAAACTGCTGCTGTGTCCGCAGCGTTTCGTCTACAGGTCTGATTTTACCCTCAAAACGTAGCCATCGCTGTCCTCTTTCATCCAATGTGTTTACTATTGTGCTAGGTGTTATGGTTCTTTCATAAATGTCACCAAAGCACAGCCTCCTCCCTCCAACTCCTCCATAGACTCCAATGTTAAAATGGCTCAGAAAGTTCGTTTGAAAATCAGAAGAGCAGGCTGTCTTTACACTGTCACCACGTCCATATAATAAACTCCACAGGCATGAAAACTGAGAATTAGGTAGACTAGACATTGCTGCCGCTCACGGTGAAAGAATTTTGTCAATACGACCTATACTTTTCATTTGGGAGCGATTTGTTTCGGCCTGACTTTTCTGTTCATTTTAAGCAGCAAAAGTGAGGTGCATGTCTGTGCTCAAGTGTATGGAGCCATTGGGTGCAGTCACTATAGCAACCAGGCTCACACCTGCCTGCTTAACGAGCTCTCTCTCTCACTGTGCCAAGATTCATTTTAAACACTTCTCTTTCAACTGCTGCTGTGTCCACAGTGTTTGCCCTACAGCCATCATTTTACCCTCAAAACGTCGCCATCGTTGTTCTCTTTCCAACAGAGTGTCTTTGAAAGCTCAGATATGTAAAGTTTTTAAACTGTGTGGATCCAAGTGGAGGGATCACATTTTAGTCATTCAGTGATTCAAAGAATATGAACTTTTAATATTCATTCAGATGTTTTCTGACTCTAAATAGTCTTTTGTCATTTCTTATGTTTTTCTAATTTACATTTAAAACATTTTCAGCTCTTTTCCAACTTCTTCTCTGTGGTTGTCAGCTTTTAGCAGTTCAGCTTTTTTGTTTTCAGGTACAAATTTCTGTATTTTTCATCTCATTCAACATTTTTAACTTAAAATTCAGCAATTAATTCATTTCAGTGCATACATTCAGATTCAAGCATTCACACTGCAGTTTCTTCAGAAAATGCATTTTCTAGTTATTATTATTATTATATTTTATTATATATTCCGTACGTTTTTTGTACTGTATCTCCTTCAAAACCGTTCAACTTAGAAAAATCATTCAAACACCGTTAGATTCCTCTTCTTTTGGACATGACTGCTTCTATTTTTCTCATTTTTAACATTTATATTTTTAATTTTATTCAACTTTTTTCAACAAAAATTTCCCATGTATTTCAATGGGGAGACCCTTCAAATCCTCATTCAACTTACTCATTTTCAAACTGTATCTACTTCAACATAGGTTGACATAGAGCCACCATTCAAACTTTAAAAAACGAAGACAAGACATTCAACTATTCAACTTGTATTTATCTTTTCAATATCTGTTATACTTTTTTCTTCAGTTCCAGTTTAAGTTTCATGATGTTTTTTCAGCCGTTTCAGAGTTTATAATGGGTGTGTATGGGACGGAATGTTGGGGCTAGAGTGAGAAGGCTCAACTGCTAGAGTGAGAGGAGCGAAAAAATTAATCTGAAAATATTTTTTAAAACTGCTGCTGTGTCCACGGTGTTTGGTCTACAGGTATGATTTTACCCTCAAAACGTAGCCATCGCTGTCCTCTTTCATCCAATGTGTTTACTATTGTACTAGGTGTTATGGTTCTTTCATAAATGTCACCAAAGCACAGCCTCCTCCTCCAACTCCTCCATAGACTCTAATGTTAAAATGGCTCAGAAGGTTCGTTTGAAAATCAGAAGAGCATGGTGTTTTTACACTGTCACCACGTCCATATAATAAACTCCACAGGCATGAAAACTGAGAATTAGGTAGACTGGACATTGCTGCCGCTCACGGTGAAAAGAATTTCGTCAATAGGACCTGTACTTTTCATTTGGGAGCGATTTGTTTGGGCCTGACTTTTCTGTTCATTTTAAGCAGCAAAAGTGAGGTGCATGTCTGTGTGCGTGTGTATGGAGCCCTGGCTCAGTCACTATAGCAACCAGGCTCACACCTGCCTGCCTAACGAGCTCTCTCTCTCACTCTGCCAAGATTCATCTTGAACACTTCTCTTTCAACAGCTGCTGTGTCCACAGTATTTGCCCTACAGCCATCATTTTACCCTCAAAATGAAACCATCGTTCTTCTCTTTCCAACAGCGTGTCTTTCAAAGCTCAGAGATGTAAACCTTTAAAACTGTGTGGATCCAAGTGGAGTGATCATATTTTAGTCATTCAGTGATTCAAAGAATATGAACTTTTAATATTCATTCAGATGTTTTCTGACTCTAAATAGTCTTTTCTCATTACTTAGGTTTTTCTAATTTACATTTAAAACATTTTCAGCTCTTTTCCAACTTCTTCTGTGTGGATTTCAGCTTTTAGCAGTTCAGCACTTTTGTTTTCAGGTGAAAATTTCTGTATTTTTCATCTCATTCAACATTTTTAACTTAAAATTCAGCAATTAATTCTTTTCAGTGCATATATTCAGATTCAAGCATTCACACTGCAGTTTCTTCAGAAAATGCACTTTCTAGTTATTAGTGTGAATGCTTGTAAAAGCATTCACAGTATTGTTCTTCTAATCTTTATTATTATTATTATTATTATATTTTATTATATATTCCGTGACGCTTTTGTACTGTATCTCCTTCAAAACCGTTCAACTTAGAAAAACCATTCAAACACCGTTAGATTCCTCTTCTTTTGGACATGACTGCTTCTATTTTTCTCATTTTTAACATTTATATTTTTAATTTTATTCAACTTTTTCAACAAAAATTTCCCATGTATTTCAATGGGGAGACCCTTCAAATCCTCATTCAACTTACTCATTTTCAAACTGTATCTACTTCAACATAGGTTGACATAGAGCCACCATTCAAACTTTAAAACGAAGCCAAGACATTCAACTATTCAACTTGTATTTATCTTTTCAATATCTGTTATACTTTTCTTCAGTTCCAGTTTAAGTTTCATGATGTTTTTCAGCCGTTTCAGAGTTTATAATGTGTGTATGGGACGGAATGTTGGGGCTAGAGTGAGAAGGCTCAACTGCTAGAGTGAGAGGAGCAAAAAATTAATCTGAAAATATTTTTTAAAACTGCTGCTGTGTCCACGGTGTTTGGTCTACAGGTATGATTTTACCCTCAAAACGTAGCCATCGCTGTCCTCTTTCATCCAATGTGTTTACTATTGTCCTAGGTGTTATGGTTCTTTCATAAATGTCACCAAAGCACAGCCTCCTCCTCCAACTCCTCCATAGACTCTAATGTTAAAATGGCTCAGAAGGTTCGTTTGAAAATCAGAAGAGCATGGTGTTTTTACACTGTCACCACGTCCATATAATAAACTCCACAGGCATGAAAACTGAGAATTAGGTAGACTGGACATTGCTGCCGCTCACGGTGAAGGAATTTCGTCAATAGGACCTGTACTTTTCATTTGGGAGCGATTTGTTTCGGCCTGACTTTTCTGTTCATTTTAAGCAGCAAAAGTGAGGTGCATGTCTGTGTGCGTGTGTATGGAGCCCTGGCTCAGTCACTATAGCAACCAGGCTCACACCTGCCTGCCTAACGAGCTCTCTCTCACTCTGCCAAGATTCATCTTGAACACTTCTCTTTCAACAGCTGCTGTGTCCACAGTATTTGCCCTACAGCCATCATTTTACCCTCAAAATGAAGCCATCGTTCTTCTCTTTCCAACAGCGTGTCTTTCAAAGCTCAGAGATGTAAACCTTTAAAACTGTGTGGATCCAAGTGGAGTGATCATATTTTAGTCATTCAGTGATTCAAAGAATATGAACTTTTAATATTCATTCAGATGTTTTCTGACTCTAAATAGTCTTTTCTCATTACTTAGGTTTTTCTAATTTACATTTAAAACATTTTCAGCTCTTTTCCAACTTCTTCTGTGTGGATTTCAGCTTTTAGCAGTTCAGCACTTTTGTTTTCAGGTGAAAATTTCTGTATTTTCATCTCTCATTCAACATTTTTAACTTAAAATTCAGCAATTAATTCTTTTCAGTGCATATATTCAGATTCAAGCATTCACACTGCAGTTTCTTCAGAAAATGCACTTTCTAGTTCTATTTTATTATTATCTATTCCGTTCCGTTTTTTTTTGTACTCCTACTCCTTCAAAACCGTTCAACTTAGAAAAACCATTCAAACACCGTTAGATTCCTCTTCTTTTGGACATGACTGCTTCTATTTTTCTCATTTTTAACATTTATATTTTTAATTTTATTTAACTTTTTTCAACAAAAATTTCCCATGTATTTCAATGGGGAGACCCTTCAAATCATCATTCAACTTACTCATTTTAAACTCCTACTACTTCTGACATACATTGACGTAGAGCCACCATTCAAACTTTAAATCGAAGACAAGACATTCAACTATTGAACTTGTATTTATCTTTTCAATATCTCTTATACTTTTTCTTCAGTTCCAGTTTAAGTTTCATGATGTTTTTTCACCCGTTTCAGAGTTTATAATGGGTGTGTATGGGACGGAATGTTGGGGCTAGAGTGAGACAGCTGAACTGCTAGAGTGAGAGGAGCGAAAAAATTAATCTTAAAATATTTTTAAAACTGCCGCTGTGTCCGCAGCGTTTGCTCTACAGGTATGATTTTACCCTCAAAACGTAGCCATCGCTGTCCTCTTTCATCCAATGTGTTTACTATTGTACTAGGTGTTATGGTTCTTTCATAAATGTCACCAATGCACAGCCTCCTCCTCCAACTCCTCCATAGACTCTAATGTTAAAATGGCTCAGAAGGTTCGTTTGAAAAGCAGAAGAGCATGGTGTTTTTACACTGTCACCACGTCCATATAATAAACTCCACAGGCATGAAAACTGAGAATTAGGTAGACTGGACATTGCTGCACGCTCACGGTGAAAGAATTTCGTCAATAGGACCTGTACTTTTCATTTGGGAGCGATTTGTTTCGACCTGACTTTTCTGTTCATTTTAAGCAGCAAAAGTGAGGTGCATGTCTGTGTGCGTGTGTATGGAGCCACTGGGTGCAGTCACTATAGCAACCAGGCTCACACCTGCCTGCCTAACGAGCTCTCTCTCTCTCTGTGCCAAGATTCATCTTAAACACTTCTCTTTCAACTGCTGCTGTATCCACAGTGTTTGCTCTACAGACATCATTTTACCCTCAAAACGAAGCCATCGTTGTTCTCTTTCCAACAGCGTGTCTTTCAAAGCTCATAGATACAAATGTTTTAAACTGTGTGCATCCAAGTGGAGGGATCACATTTTAGTCATTCAGTGATTCAAAGAATATGAACTTTTAATATTCATTCAGATGTTTTCTGACTCTAAATTTTCTTTTCTCATTTCTTAGGTTTTTCTAATTTTAATTTAAAAACTTTTCAGCTATTTTCCAACTTCTTCTGTGTGAACATCAGCTTTCAAAAGTTCTGCACTTTTGTTTTCAGGTTAAAAACTCTGTATTTTCCAGCTCATTCAACATTTTTATTTTTAACTCAAAATTCAGCAATTAATTCATTTCAGTGCATACATTCAGATTCAAGCATTCACACTGCAGTTTCTTCAGAAAATGCACTTTCTAGTTATTATTATATTTTATTATATATTCAGTGCGTTTTTGTACTGTATCTCCTTCAAAACCGTTCAACTTAGAAAAACCATTCAAACACCGTTAGATTCCTCTTCTTTAGGACATGACTGCTTCTACTTTTCTCATTTTTAACATTTATATTTTAATTTTATTCAACTTTTTCAACAAAAATTTCCCATGTATTTCAATGGGAGACCCTTCAAATCCTCATTCAACTTACTCATTTTCAAACTGTATCTACTTCAACATACGTTGACATAGAGCCACCATTCAAACTTTAAAACGAAGACAAGACATTCAACTATTTAACTTGTATTTATCTTTTCAATATCTCTTATACTTTTCTTCAGTTCCAGTTTAAGTTTCATGATGATTTTCAGCCGTTTCAGAGTTTATAATGGGTGTGTATGGGACGGAATGTTGGGGCTAGAGTGAGACAGCTCAACTGCTAGAGTGAGAGGAGCAAAAAAATTAATCTGAAAATATTTTTTAAAACTGCTGCTGTGTCCACGGTGTTTGGTCTACAGGTATGATTTTACCCTCAAAACGTAGCCATCGCTGTCCTCTTTCATCCAATGTGTTTACTATTGTACTAGGTGTTATGGTTCTTTCATAAATGTCACCAAAGCACAGCCTCCTCCTCCAACTCCTCCATAGACTCTAATGTTAAAATGGCTCAGAAGGTTCGTTTGAAAACCAGAAGTACAGGCTGTCTTTACACTGTCACCACGTCCATATAATAAACTCCACAGGCATGAAAACTGAGAATTAGGTAGACTGGACATTGCTGTCGCTCACGGTGAAAGAATTTTGTCAATAGGACCTGTACTTTTCATTTGGGAGCGATTTGTTTGGACCTGACTTTTCTGTTCATTTTAAGCAGCAAAAGTGAGGTGCATGTCTGTCTTGCGCTGTGTATGGAGCCAGTGGGTGCAGTCACTATAGCAACCAGGCTCACACCTGCCTGCCTGCCTAACGAGCTCTCTCTCACTGTGCCAATATTCATCTTAAACACTTCTCTTTCAACTGCTGCTGTGTCCACAGTGTTTGCTCTACAGCCATCATTTTACCCTCAAAACGAAGCCATCGTTGTTCTATTTCCAACAGCATGTCTTTCAAAGCTCAGAGATGTAAACCTTTAAAAGTGTGTGGATCCAAGTGGAGGATTACACTTTAGTCATTCAGTGATTCAAAGAATATGAACTTTTAATATTCATTCAGATGTTTTCTGACTCTAAATTTTCTGTTCTCATTTCTTAGGTTTTCCAAATTTTAATTTAAAAACTTTTCAGCTATTTTCCAACTTCTGTTGTGTGAACATCAGCTTTCAAAAGTTCTGCACTTTTGTTTTTAGGTTAAAAACTCTGTATTTTTCATCTCATTCAACATTTTTAACTTAAAATTCAGCAATTAATTCTTTTCAGTGCATATATTCAGATTCAAGCATTCACACTGCAGTTTCTTCAGAAAATGCACTTTCTAGTTATTCTATTTTATTATTATAGATTCCGTACGTTTTTTGTACTCTATCTCCTTCAAAACCGTTCAACTTAGAAAAACCATTCAAACACCGTTAGATTCCTCTTCTTTTGGACATGACTGCTTCTACTTTTCTCATTTATAACATTTATATTTTTAAAATTATTCAACTTTTTTCAACAAAAATTTCCCATGTATTTCAATGGGGAGACCCTTCAGATCCTCATTCAACTTACTCATTTTCAAACTGTATCTACTTCAACATACGTTGACATAGAGCTACCATTCAAACTTTAAAACGAAGACAAGACATTCAACTATTCAACTTGTATTTATCTTTTCAATATCTGTTATACTTTTTCTTCAGTTCCAGTTTAAGTTTCATGATGTTTTTCAGCTGTTTCAGAGTTTATAATGGGTGTGTATGGGACGGAATGTTGGGGCTAGAGTGAGACAGCTGAACTGCTAGAGTGAGAGGAGCGAAAAAATTAATCTTAAAATATTTTTTAAAACTGCTGCTGTGTCCGCAGCGTTTGCTCTACAGGTATGATTTTACCCTCAAAACGTAGCAATCGCTGTCCTCTTTCATCCAATGTGTTTACTATTGTACTAGGTGTTACGGTTCTTTCATAAATCTCACCAAAGCACAGCCTCCTCCCTCCAACTCCTCCATAGACTCTAATGTTAAAATGGCTCAGAAGGTTCGTTTGAAAATCAGAAGAGCATGGTGTTTTTACACTGTTACCACGTCCATATAATAAACTCCACAGGCATGAAAACTGAGAATTAGGTAGACTGGACATTGCTGCCGCTAACGGTGAAAGAATTTCGTCAATAGGACCTGTACTTTTCATTTGGGAACGATTTGTTTCGGCCTGACTTTTCTGTTCATTTTAAGCAGCAAAAGTGAGGTGCATGTCTGTGTGCGTGTGTGTACTGAGCCATTGGGTGCAGTCACTATAGCAACCAGGCTCACACCTGCCTGCCTAACGAGCTCTGTCTCTCACTGTGCCAAGATTCATCTTAAACACTTCTCTTTCAACTGCTGCTGTGTCCACAGTGTTTGCTCTACAGCCATCATTTTACCCTCAAAACGTCGCCATCGTTCTTCTCTTTCCAACACCATGTCTTTCAAAGCTCAGACATTTAAACTTTTTAAACTGTGTGAATTCAAGTGGAGGGATCACATTTTAGTCATTCAGTGATTCAAAGAATATGAACTTTTAATATTCATTCAGATGTTATCTGACTCTAAATTGTCTTTTCTCATTTCTTATTTTTTCTAATTTACAATTAAAACATTTTCAGCTATTTTCCAACTTCTTCTCTGTGCTTGTCAGCTTTTAGCAGTTCAGCTTTTTTGTTTGCAGGTGCAAATTTCTGTATTTGTCATCTCATTCAACATTTTTAACTTAAAATTCAGCAATTAATGTATTTCAGTGAATACATTCAGATTCAAGCATTCACACTGCAGTTTCTTCAGAAAATGCACTTTCTAGTTCTATTTTATTCTTCCGTACGTTTTTTGTATTCTATCTCCTTCAAAACCGTTCAACTTAGAAAAACCATTCAAACACCGTTAGATTCCACTTCTTTTGGACATGACTGCTTCTATTTTTCTCATTTATAACATTTATATTTTAATTTTATTCAACTTTTTCAACAAAATTTCCCATGTATTTCAATGGGGAGACCCTTCAAATCCTCATTCAACTTACTCATTTTCAAACTGTATCTACTTCAACATACGTTGACATAGAGCCACCATTCAAACTTTAAAACGAAGACAAGACATTCAACTATTCAACTTGTATTTATCTTTTCAATATCTGTTATACTTTTTCTTCAGTTCCAGTTTAAGTTTCATGATGTTTTTTCACCCGTTTCAGTTTATAATGGGTGTGTATGGGACGGAATGTTGCTGCTAGAGTGAGACAGCTCAACTGCTAGAGTGAGAGGAGCAAGAAAATTAATCTTAAAATCTTTTTTAAAACTGCTGCTGTGTCATCAGCGTTTGCTCTTCAGGTATGATTTTACCCTCAAAACGTAGCCATCACTGTCCTCTTTCATCCAATGTGTTTATTATTGTACTAGGTGTTATGGTTCTTTCATAAATGTCACCAAAGCACAGCCTCCTCCCTCCAACTCCTCCATAGACTCTAATGTTAAAATGGCTCAGAAGGTTCGTTTGAAAATCAGAAGAGCATGGTGTTTTTACACTGTCACCACGTCCATATAATAAACTCCACAGGCATGAAAACTGAGAATTCAGTAGACTGGACATTGCTGCCGCTCACGGTGAAAGAATTTCGTCAACAGGACCAGTACTTTTCATTTGGGAACGATTTGTTTCGGCCTGACTTTTCTGTTCATTTTAAGCAGCAAAAGTGAGGTGCATGTCTGTGTGTGTGTATGGAGCCATTGGGTGCAGTCACTATAGCAACCAGGCTCACACCTGCCTGCTTAATGAGCTCTGTCTCACTCTGCCAAGGTTAAATGTAAAAATGTCTGTTGATTCATCTTAAAAATTTCTGTTACAACAAAGCGGTTGGAGTTAGATTTAGTCAACAGGTTCAACAAGTCAGATTTGACAGGGTTTTGCCACAGATTAAAAGTATGTCAGCAGTTAGTATAAGCCGACTGAATAGAGCATTCTCCTTGGCCTTTTAAATTCAAGCTTATTGTGTATTGGTGGACTTGTCTTCTGCACACAGGTTTTTCAGATCTGGGCAGTTGGAGTCAGTTGATGACTTTTAAATAATCCTTTCTGACTGGATAATTAAAGCTCACAGCATCTACCTGTCTGTAGTGGATTTTCCCACATTTTAAATGATGTAATCTCATTTAATGTCTCTGTTTTAGTCTGTATAGTTTTTCTCCCTACGAATACACTCAAAGTAGTCTTAAAATAAAACCCACAAAACAATTCAAGATGAAATACTTTTTATTTTCTCGTTTAATGCCAGTTGCCCTCTTTCTCTGTATGTCACTCATTTGCTAATACTCAGGCAAAAAGTACCAATTTGTATGCTGATGAGTCTTGTGTATTTTTTTTACCTCTGTCTCTCTATGACAGAGAAATGTATATGCTCAATATTGCTGTTCAAACTGATGCTCAAATTTCCAAGCACTACCTGAACGCCTCATCGGTCTTTAACGAATCACTGCACCAACTGTCGTCATTCCGCTTTGCTCTCTGCTGTGGTAAGTACAATACGGTACTGCACTGTTTTATTTTATGATGGTAAAATACATGTTTGACATTTAAACTCACATATCAAGTCTTTTTAAGTTCAATAGAGTTCAAAGAATAAAGAAAGCAAAAAAGAATAACCTTCGCTATCATTTATATCGGTTTATGACGTTTTGCTGTTAGCAGCAGTGCTAACGCTAGCTTCAATGCTAATGCTAGCAACAATGCTAACGCTAGCTATAGTGCTAACACTAGCCTTAGCAGTTGTTAACTGACAAAAAGAATATTCCTGTGATATTTATTGGTGATCAGTGAGACAAAAGTAACGAATGAGCTTTATTATTACCATTGTGGCTCAGTTTTAACAGTAAGAGTACTAGCACTACCAGCAGTTCTAACACTAGCTGCAATGCTGACGCTAGCTGCAATGCTAATGCTAGCTGCAGTGCTAACACTAACTGAAGTGCTTATGCTAGCATGAATGCTAGCGCTAACAGCAATGCTAATGCTAATAACAGTCTAACAGTAGCCATACATAAGTGGAAATACTTCAGTTAATTAGTTTGAATTACAAAATGGTTGCTGTGTCAGCTGGTGTGCTATATTACTCTATAATTACCCTGCTGACTATAAGTTCAGTATATCATGTCGTGTGGGCTTTGTATTTCTGTTAGTCTGATAACACTGTACAGACAACTAACATATTATTTCTCGTCTTACACTTTCAGGAACTTGACTGACATCTGTGCTTTGCCTGGTAGGTGTGCACATACTGTAAGAGAAGTATACCAAAATAATCTGACTTATATAAGCTGTAAAGTGATGGGTTCAATCTTTCATTCAAACTAGACCTTTTAAACACAATTTTATAATAAATACACATAAGTGCAGCTTAACAATTGGGCTAAAATATTTTTTTTCGTACATTTTGTAGTCACACTACATGTGATTAGTTAATGATTCACTCAATCATATTTGTATTAAAAATATTATTGCTGAATTTAAATAAATATTTATTATTTTAAAAGTGCCCAATTATGCAACTTTTTGCACATGGCAGCCAACAACAGTTTAGCTTCAATATTTGTTTTGTCCTTTTCAGTAGTCACAATTAGTTCATACAATTACCATGTGATATAATTTTAATAAAATTATTATTTTTTCTTCTTTTTGTTCACAGTGTGCAGAAGAACAAGGACCAGATCTCCAGTCTTCTCTGTCACATCCCAACCCCCATCCCCTCTATCCTCTGTCCTGCTCCACCTGTTGTCTCTGCCTTCTTTCCATCTGTATTTCGCCCTGTGGTTTGTGAGAAATTTTGCCAAACCAAGAATCTTATTGCGGTTTGATTTCAAAGCCGTGTCTCTCCTGCTCTGTCTGTTCTCTCTGCTAAATTTTCTCTCTACCTGTTTTTCACTCTTTGGCTTGCTGCTGAGAAATGCACAAGCCAATAAAGCAATAAAGAGTACATATTTTGCCTCAACCTTTGAACAAACTGAACAAACAAAGAAAACTCTACGGTTTGATTTCAAAACCGTGTCTCTCCTGCTCTCTCTGTTCTCTCTGCTAAATTTTCTCTCTACCTGTTTTTCACTCTTGGCTTGCTGCTGAAAAATGCCAAGCCATTAAAGCAATAAAGAGTGCATATTGCCTCTACCTGAGAACAAACTGAACAAATAAAGAAAACTCTAATTCACGGTTTGATTGTCATTTCCCAGCCGTGTCTCTCCTGCTCTGTCTATTCTCTCTTCTAAATTTTCTCTCTACCTGTTTTTCATTCTGGGCTTGCTGCTAAGTTGTGCCAAGCCAATAAAGAGAGTACATAATATTCTCTCGACTGACAAACTGTCAAACAAACAAAGACATTGTTTCTGAGAAATAAAAGCTGAAATATAAAGACAAAGAAAACATCTCCTGCTGTGTGCCACTCTTGTTTTTTGAATACATTTTCTAAAGACTAACAGAAACACTTAAAGGTGTGTAAAATGCCAAAAAGCAGAAAAAGTCACAAGCTGCAAAACAACGCTGGAAGAAGTTCCATGAGTTTCACAAAGTACCAACATGTGAACAAACTGAGTGTGATTTTCCTCAGAGCTCTGCAGAAGACCGTGTGTCTGGAAAGACCAATGCTGATGGTGTCAAACAGGCAGGTCGACATGTTCCTGCACATGTACAACAGGTATCCTATGCAGATGCTGTAAAGACTGGATTGCAGCATGCATTTAATGAACATCAGGTAAACCATAGAGACCAACCTGAGGTGTCAAGTGCCCCACAGGTCGGTTATGCTAATGTTGTGAAAAGAGGCCATCACAGTGATGTGGCAGGGCCATCTCATGCAGAAAGAGTGAACCTTGAAAACCAGCCCTCTGTAACACATGTCTGTGCATCTCACAGCCAGGCACATCCTAAATATGGAGACTCCAGAAACAGTCAGTGCACATGTAACTCACTCACATTTCTTGCTTTCCTTCACGAGAATGAAAACATGTCTACAGTTGACCTTAATCTGGTCTTGGATAAAGGTGATGTGATGTACAAAGAGGCCAAGAAAAGATTCCCCAAGAGTATTCATTTGGCAACCGATGAGCTGCCAGACAAAGTTGATGCTCACAGGTCTATGTATCATGTCGACATGACACAGCCTTCCCGGTATGGGACATTTGACGAACCTTCAGAAGAAGCAGTAGATACCTTTCTCAGCTTAGAAGCAGGACTGAGCTGCCTGTTGTCAGAGTGCAGTATGCCTTACTGATTATGAGTGGATTGTGTATCGCAGTGTTCAGATCCACATCAGGAAAATATGGGTTCTTTGACCCACACCCCAGAACACCCAGTGGTCTTCCTCTAGCACTATGGTCACGTAATCGTGGTACAGCTGTGATGCTGAAATTCACACTCCTCAGTGACATGATTAAGAGGCTCCAAGATTCTTATGAAGAGATGGAGATATCACCCTCTTGTACCTATGAGCTGAAGCCTGTGCAGTTTTACAGTATGAGCACAATCAACCTGAGTGATACCATCACAGACACAGTCTGCAGACCAACAGCTGCCACTGCTGTGGCACCTACTCACTCTGATACAACTGTTGATGAAGCAAACCCCTTTACTCCAAGGAGAAACACAACCACTGATCTGACTGAGAACATCTTTTGTCAAATGTCCATTTGTACACCACTGGTGAAACAAAAAGAAGTCCACATGACTCAGTTCACATCACATGAAGATCAGAATGAACCTCCTAATATACCAACTGAAGAACTATGCAGTGAATTAAGTTTCCTTCCATCAAGGGATGGTTTTCATGTCAATCAAATGCTGCAATAAAAATGTTGCTGCCTGTGACCTTTCTGATATAGTTTTACAAAAACTGAAAAAAGTTAATAAACAACAAAGGCACAAAATGAAAAGAAGATTAATGGCATCAGAGAAACCCAGAAATCAGAGAAAAGAAAACCAAAAAAGGAAAGAACGACAAAAGTATGCTTCAAATAAAGAGTACAAAGAAAAGAAAAAATCTTGCACAAGCGAGGTATATAAAAACAATCCTGAAGTTAGACAGAAAAAACAACAGTATATTAAAAGATGTTACCATGCGAATGCTGAATTCAGAAAGAAACAACAACAGTATGTTAAAAGACGTTACTGTGAGAATGCTAAAGTTAGACATTCTCACAAAAACAATATATTAAAAGACGTTACTATGAAAATACTGATTTCAGAGAGGAGAAAAAAAGCTACATCACTAAAAGGTATCGAGAAAACTTAGAATTCAGAGAGAGACAGAGACAAGTGATGAAACAAATAATGCGAGACAGGTATCAAAGTAATCTTGCATTTAGGATTATGCACAACATGAGATGTGCCATGAAAATAAAAAGGAAATACAGATGGGTGAACAGACAAACCCAAGAGAGTGACAACAGTGTGATCAACGAGGCCATATCTGTGTTCAAATCACAAATCAAAGTTGGACCATCATACCCATGTACTGTATGTTTCAAGGCTTCATTTCCAAACCAAGTACGACCCTGCAGAAGGTCAAATTATGTCAAAAACCCACATGTGGTTGCAACATGTTTGACAGGAAGGTTTGTTCATGTTTGTGATGAAAACTGCAGAAATGAGCAGTGCAATGTGCCTGATGAGAGAAAGAGAGAGTGGATTTGTCACACCTGCCACAATCATCTTAAAAATGATCCATGCCAGCACTTGCTGTTGCCAATAAACTGGATCTTGCTGATATTCCACCTGAATTGTCAGATCTCAACATACTGGAGAGACATCTCATAGCCAAGTGCATACCATTTGCCAAGATTATTCCTCTTCCCAAAGGCAGACAAAGAGCAATTAGAGGAAATGTGGTCTGTGTCCCATCAGAGGTACAGGAAACTGTAGAAGCATTGCCTCGATTGAGAATTAATTCTCAGGTGATGAGAGTAAAACTGAAGAGACGCTTGTCTTACTAAGGTCATCAGCTGTTTCAGACTGTAAGCTGGTCTAAACTTGTGCAAGCACTGCATAAACTCAAGCAGATTCATCCACAGTATAAGGATGTGAGCATCAGAGATGATGCTGAGCTGTGTGATCCAACACTTCCTGATGAAGATGAGGAGGATGATGATGAAAACATGAATGAGGACGATTATGATGAGGCTGATTTAATGGAAATTGACAGCTGTGAGAAAAATGCACTGAGTGAAGCACAAAATAAAAATGAACAGGATATTGACATGTTACCCTGTGATGGTGAACAATCACATGAGCAGATGAGAGATGATTCAGAGCAAGCAGATGGACTGACTAATGGTGGTTTTGCACTCGAGTCCTGTTTGCAGCCCCCTGATGTGGCTGAGGAGATATTATGTTTCAGTGAAGGAATCTACTCTGTTGCTCCTGCAGAGAGAAACAATCCAATAAGTTTTTCAAAACACCTAAACTGGAGGCCATGGCCTTCCTGTGCAGTTTCCTACAGGCCAAAACACACTGGATGAAAGAAGGCTGATCAAAGTATCCCCCAGTGGGTATTTCAAATCAAGACTTTTCTGCATTGATGATTGTTTTGCGAGAGACACAAACTATTTGTTCTTTGCACAGTTTGTGACTGAAATACATTTGGCTACTTCCAGCATGACAATACAGTTAAGGAAGGCAAAGCCTTTGACCAGAGATGGGAGAAAAATAACCTCAGGCATGTTACAAGATAAACATGAGGTGGAGAAACTGGTGAGAAATAAAGATGCAGTGAGATTCATGCAGCCTCTGAGAGGAACCCCAGCCTATTGGGAGAAAACAACAAGAGATCTTTTTGCCATGATCAGACAGTTGGGAACTCCCACGTTCTTTTGCACATTTTCAGCTGCTGAAATGCGCTGGCCTGAAGTGATTGAGGCAATAACAAGGCAGCAAGGTGAACAAGTGAACTTTGAAGCACTCGACTGGTCAGCAAAGTGTGACATCCTGAGAAGCAATCCTGTCACAACAATGCGCATGTTTGACAAGAGAGTTGAAGCATTATTCAGAGATTTACTCTTATCTCCTGCACAGCCACTTGGCAAAGTCATTGACTACTTTTACAGAGTCGAGTTTCAGCACAGAGGAAGCCCACACATACACTGTCTCCTGTGGGTAGAAGGTGCTCCTGTGTTTGAGGAGGATGATGATCAAACTGTTGTTGATTTTATAAACAAATACATCACAGCTCAGCTGCCTGATCCACATAAACAACCTGAACTGTACAAGAAAGTAACAGAAGTGCAAAAACACAGTAAGAACCACACAAAGACGTGCTTTAGGAGTTTAAGCTCTGGGTGCCGTTTTGGTTTTCCCAAACCACCCTGCAATGAGACAATGATCACAAGACCCAGTGAGGATGATGAACTGGAAGTAGAAACGGCAAAGAACAAGCTCAGACCACTGAACCAGCTGCTGAATGAACCTGAAACTGCTTCCATGAGTTTAGAGCAGCTCTTGGCTCGATGCAAGTTGACACATGCAGAATATGAGCGATACCTGAATAAAATGAACACAAGGAGTACGATCATACTAAAGCGTGATCCAAAAGACTCTTGGATAAACAGCTATAATCCACATCTGCTTGAAGCCTGGAACAGTAATATCGACATAAGCTTTGTTCTAGATGCTTTCGGTAGCTGCAAATTATTTAATGAAATATATATCAAAAAAGAGGCGGGCTATCTGAGTACCTGAAAACTGTCATTGAGAACTCCCATAAAGACAGTGTAAATGAGTGTGATGAAATGAGAGCCGTCATGCAGGCATATTCAAAGAAGCGAGAGATCAGTGCACAGGAATGTGTTGCTCGTGCATGTGGTCTTCACATGAAGCAATGTTTACGTGCTGTAATATTCATTCCAACTGATGATAATCCTGTGAAAATGAGTCGTCCCTGTCAGTTCTGGACAACACAACACCTGAGTCTTCCAATGTTTGGATGACATCTTTGAATGACAAATACAAAGCCAGACCTGAAACACCAGAGTATGAGGAGATGTGCATGGCAGACTTTGCTGCTACTTGCAGGATTGTCTATGGCCAACAGACAAAAGGTAAAGATGTTTTGCCCTTCTCAATGAGATGGGATTTGTGCAAAGGCGCAAAAATGATAAGCCTGCTATCATCAGATTTCACCGCTGCTCACAAGAAAAACATCCAGAGCAATATTACGGAAGACTGCTTAAACTGTACCTTCCTCATCGTTCAGACCACGAACTGAAAACGCCATCGTTGCCAACCTATCAGGCTTTCTATGGTGCTGGCTGTGTACAGCTACCAGGTACTGACCGTCTTGAGTACGTGCAACACATTGTCAAAAGAAACAGAGAAAATATGAGAAAAAACAGTGAGGAGATTGAGAGCGCTGTTGAGGAATATGAGCAGAACAGAGGTGTGACTGACGAATGGTGTAATCTGGCACCTGAATCAGATCTCGTAAGGTTGCCACTTGTTGAACAAGAAAGAGAGCGAGACAATGAAAATGAACAGGAAGACGTGCCTGACTACAGCCGTCAGGCTGATGCTTCAACAGAAGTCAGAGCCATCAGGGAACCCCCTGCTATTGATCCCACATTGTTACGTCAGATGTTTCAGAATCTGAATAAGAAGCAAGCCTGCATATTTTATGCAGTTAGAATCTGGTGCATTAAAAGAGTCTGTGCTCTAAATCCAGAGCAGTTTTTCTTTTATATTAATGGTGGTGCTGGAACAGGAAAATCACATCTTATCAAATGCATCTACTCAGAAGCATCTAAGATACTGAGCAAAGTGCCCAGATATGCAGACGACGTTGACATATCAAAACCCACTGTCCTGTTAACTGCTTTCACTGGGACTGCAGCATTTAACATTTCTGGAACAACACTGCATTCTCTACTCAAGCTGCCTAGAAGCTTAAAACCTCCCATTCAGGGACTTGGCAATCAGCTGGATGAAGTCAGATCAGAACTTTTGAATGCTGAAATAATCGTCATTGACGAAGTGTCTATGGTGTCAAGACATCTCTTTGCATATGTAGATGCAAGACTCAAACAGATCAAAGGGACTCGGAGACCCTTTGGAGGAATGTCAGTCATTGCTGTTGGAGACTTCTATCAGCTACCCCAGTGCGACAGTCTAAACCTCTCTGTGTGCACGACCCGTCCGAGATCGACCTGTGGCGGGAGCATTTTCAGATGATCACTCTGACTGAGATTATCGTCAGAAAGATGATGTTGTCTTTGCTGAGATGCTGAACAGAATTCGTGTGAAAGGAAAGTTGGATGAGCTTTGTGAAGCAGATAGAAATTTGTTGTCACAGGTCATAACTGAACCAGCCCTTTGTCCGACTGATGCGTTGCACATTTTTGCAACTAATAAAGAAGTGGATGCACACAACTCTGCAACACTGGCTCTGCTCCATACTCATATCATTGACATCCATGCAGATGATTATAGAAAGATCCTAGAACTGGCAGAATGGCACTTCAAGACAAACCATTGAAAGGAGGTAAAACGAGTTACCAGACACACTGAAAGTTGCAGAAGGAGCTCGTGTCATGCTCACCAGAAACGTTGACATACAAAATGGTTTGGTTAATGGAGCTTTTGGAAAACTACTTAGAGTAGTTTACTCTGAAAATGACCAACACATCATCAAGCTTGGACTTAAAATGGATATTGAGACATCTGGAAAGAATAACCGCACACCAGCAGATGACATGGTGTACATTGAGAGAGCAGAAGAGAATCTAAAGCAGAAAGGAGTGGTACGAAGACAGTTCCCAGTGAAGCTGGCCTTTGCATGTACAATACATAAGGTACAGGGTATGACAACCACATCAGCTGTTGTCTCTCTTAAGAGCATTTTTGAGCCCGGCATGGCCTACGTAGCTGTCAGTAGAGTGACGTCTCTCAGTGGACTGTATCTTCTTGATATGGAGGAGAAAAAAATATTCACCAACCCAGAAATCACTGCAGCACTTGAGAACATGAGACAAGCCAACCTTGATGACATGATGCCTCTTCTACACACGAGACAAACACTGAGCAGGTCAGACGTTTTCACCATTGTTCATCATAATACAGAGGGACTGCCAGCTCACATTAATGACATCAAGAGTCACCATGAATTGTGTCTAGCAGATGTTTTGTGCCTAACAGAAACACACCTGCAGGGCTCTTTTGTCGCAGAGAGTCTCCACTTGGAAAATTACAATTTGTTCAAACGCAACAGACACCTGTCCTACACAAACTTTCCCCAGATGGCAAACAGAAGTGGTGGTGGAGTTGCTGTTTATGTGAAAAGTGACATTCAAGTGCATGAAAAACAGTACATCCATAATGTAACTGACCTTGAATTTCTGGCTTTAAAGGTTGAAGCACCAGTCAGTGCTCTGATTGCAGTTGTGTACAGACCTCCAGACTACACTCTGAGGCCATTCCTGAAAAACCTGGTAAGCCTATTAGACTCATTAGAGATCATGGACTGTCATCCCATCATAGTGTGTGGTGATTTTAATGAGAATGTTTTATCCAGTGCAAACAAACCAATCCTGGAGCTGTTTGAATCTAGGGGATACGCACAGGTCATCACTGCCCCTACCACAGAGAAGAACACGCTGCTTGACCTAATTTTCATTTCTCAGCCAGTGCGATGTCTCCATTCTGGAGTCATGAAGACCTACCATAGTTACCATGACCCTGTATACTGTGTATTGTCCTGTGATGATTCATGATCTAGATCTTTGACTACAGTAAGTAATTTCTATATTTCTGAATGACTTAAGAAAGTAGAGCGACATTTAAAAGTTGACTTAAGAAAAAACGCCCTGCATTGCAGTATAATGTTTGAATTCTTTTTACATAAAATATAATTAAATGAATAAAGTAATGATATCAGTAAAAGATGACAATTTTATTTATTACAGAAAATCTAAAAATCAGTAATCTATGAATGTCAGAAAAATCAAATATAGCAGTTTAAAACGAACAGTGTAGGCATATCCTCTCTGCAGCCAGGCTTCAAAATCCTGCCAGGCTGCCCCAGTCTCACTGTGGCTGGGAGGGAGGGAGGGTGGACCAGAGGATTGCCCACACAACACATAAATGTTCAACAGCTTCTTCATTGTTTCTGAGAGAACAACACAGACTAACGGTTGTTTGTTTTTTTTTAAAAAAGAAAAAGAAAAGAAAACCTAATTACAGCAATAATGACAGTTAAGCCAGTTTATCTATTTTCTAAGAAACCAACACAAACCAAAAACAGTTTAAGTTAGAAATAATATTTACAAAATGTTATTGATTTCAGTTTGTTATAATCTTTAAACTTTTTCAAAAGTATATGATTATATTTTTGGACAAATCTTACGATGAAACATACATTTTTATGAGCTTTTATCATGTTTCAGCCAGTGCATTTATCAGGGTGGGTCTGGGTTGATAAATGCACATTTCTGGCCAGAAATGTTTCAGCAGTGTTACATATGTACTACATATGTTGCACTTGCTTTTTGTTACCAGCTGATACCCTACATTTGTATAGACATTGGATGGTGTGAGGCTGGGGAGTTGAGTGGAGTGGGTAGGTGGGAGTTGAATGGGGGGGTGCGGTGGGAGGTTGTTAGGTTTCTTTTTTTTCTTTTTTCTTTTCAAGAGAGACACTGTCCTCCTGTGTCTTCTCCAAGCTTCACATGTAAAATCCAACAGTGTGAAGCACATAGCAGCCAGAAACTGTAATGCCACAGATCAGAGAGGCTTCATCATCACCATCTTCATCGCCGTACGATCAGAGCGTGAGACTTCACATCTGGAGCACAGGAGAGATTCTGTGATAAGTCCTCCTTCTAGCTTGTCCCACAAGCAGTCGGTGAGATTTACTCACAACAAAAGGGGTTAATGACATTATTTCCATGAAAACATGTATTAATTCTTTGTAAAGTGTTTAAATTGTGTTTTCACTTGACCTTAGGAGTGTTATTTTGAGTGTATTTTAATGTCTGTACTCAGGTGTTTCCCTCTGTGATCCATCCCCTTCAGAGCTGAGACACTCAGGACTGAACAGACTGCACAGTTTCTGTGACTGAGCCTCCAAAACACCTTCTTTGAAACCACTCATGATAGAAGGGCTTTATATTTGCAGCAGCACTACTAAAGGTATTCAGTTTATTACAGGATGTGTTTGTTTCTTAGGACCAGCTCTAAGTGCACACTACCTAACATATACACCTTTCTGTTCATTACAAACCAACTACTCTGGATCATATGGCCAGTTGGCAGGAATGTTGCTGCAGGACAACATCCCTGGAGATCACCATCATTGCCAGACTGACTGTGCCTCCTCTGTGCAGTGTCAAGATCCTCCCTAAATGAGTGTGTAAGTTAACATTTTCATTATTTTATTCCCTTTGACAAGTATCACCGGTATTTACATTTACAACTATATATGTTCCTGTTTTCTGCTCTTCTTTTAAAGTCCTCAGCTATCCTGCTTCTGTGCTGCTTGCCACACATCAAACACTGGCCGGATGACAGGGAGGATCCACTCTGAAGTCACTGGACATGATGAGGATCATCTGGAACTTTATAGTTTCACAGAAACGTTGTGCTCTTTGATTACAGGTTTTAAATGGACATAATGACTGCCTCTCTCTGATCAACAGGCTAAAGGATTGTTTTCATTGTTAGTGCTCTGTACAATGTATGCTTATTTAATATTTCATTACAGAGCAAACCTTTGTTTATTTAACATATTTTTATTTTGTTTTAATGTTGAATTAACTGTGGGGATTTTTTTAACTGGGCACTCGGGATGTCATATGACCAGAAATGTGGTAAGTGGAATTCAACAATATGGGGGAAAAAAATCTGCTAAGAACGAAACAGACGAAAAACCCCAAGAGAACTCAAATTCATTCCATGTAATCCAATCTAAAACATTTTAAACTGCTGAACAGCAACACAAACAGTGTTAAAAAACAGTGTTAACAGAATGATTATGATGGGTTTGTACCAAAGTTTCAGGTCACATGGCACACCTAGTGTGTAGTGTAGGGTATCAGCTGGTAAGTATAGGTTTTTTCATATTTGTGTCCTTAGAGTTCAGATAGATAAAGCCTTGTGTATAATAATTAGTCATAACCACAACTCAAAGTCAGGGACTAACTAAATTTGGGACTTTGTGTCTGAGCCCAGGTTAAAACACAGTGCTAAAAAGCATTTAGTGCCATGGCTGAACAATGCTGTAAACTAATGATACTTATTTATCCATGTTCACAAAAAGGACTAATGTGTTTATTTGATTATTTACACGTGTTAAACTGTGTCACCACCTTAGGCTTTCATTTGAGTTTACTCAAAAATCTCTATGCAGTTCTCTTTTACCACTGTGTGGACACTGTTTATATTAAAATATAAAAAAGAATGAGTAATAAAAGGATGTGTAGACAGATCAGTAGATTAAGTAGACCAATAGAAACAGCTGTTCAGCCATGTTCTAAGAAACCAACACAATTTAAAGGTTCAGGATTGTGGTTTTAAAAGTTGAATTTTCATGTATTTCATATGTTGCTTATTATTTTCATTTAGTTATTTAATTTAGATATTTTTTTATTTATTCTACTGTGAAGTGTTTAACAAAAAAAAGCTACTTTAATTTCAGTTTTATTTGTTTGTTATTTTGTAATTTGTTCTTTAAGAATGGAGTCTGTGCCAAAAACTAAAGTTGAACAGACACATGACAGGATCAGATTATTAACACCTTAAAACATTGCAAACGTCTCTTTTTAAAATGATTTTTATTCTATTTTGAAAAAAAACAAACATTTGTTGAACTAATGTAAGTCCTTTTCAGAAAGAAGCTGTACAATATGACTTCAGATTTTTATGTTATTTTCTATGAAATACAAAACAAATTGATGTATGTACTACCATTAAACATGATATACACATGTGTATATGTCTGAAAAACATTATGCTGTATATTAAAGCTTGTATTTTCTCCAGAATGTTTGTTCATCTGTTCAGCTCAATTCAACACATTTGTTTTTACATTTATTTTTATTTTTTTTTATGAATTAGAGATTTATAATACATAATTCCACTCTTTAAGTGATTAGAAGAATATGAACTTCTGTTATTCATTCAGAGGTTTTCTGACTCTAAATTTTCTAAATTTTCTTTTGTCATTACTCATCTTTTTCTAAT
Source organism: Oreochromis aureus (assembly GCF_013358895.1). Classification (NCBI taxonomy): domain Eukaryota; kingdom Metazoa; phylum Chordata; class Actinopteri; order Cichliformes; family Cichlidae; genus Oreochromis; species Oreochromis aureus. The sequence goes on along the minus strand of NC_052944.1, from coordinate 128,527,510 downwards.
TTACATTTTAAACATGTTCAGCTATTTTCCAACTTCTTCTCTGTGGTTGTCAGCTTCTAAAAGTTCTGCACTTTTGTTTTCAGGTGAAAATTTCTGTATTTTTCATCTCATTCAACATTTTAAACTTAAAATTCAGCAATTAATTCATTTCAGTGCATACATTCAGATTCAAGCATTCACACTGCAGTTTCTTCAGAAAATGCACTTTCTAGTTCTATTTTCTATATTCCGTACGTTTTTTGGCATCTATCTCCTTCAAAACCGTTCAACTTAGAAAAACCATTCAAACACCGTTAGATTCCTCTTCTTTTGGACACGACTGCTTCTATTTTTCTCATTTTTAACATTTATATTTTTAATTTTATTCAACTTTTTTCAACAAAAATTTCCCATGTATTTCAATGGGGAGACCCTTCAAATCATCATTCAACTTACTCATTTTCAAACTGTATCTACTTCAACATACATTGACATAGAGCCACCATTCAAACTTTGAAACGAAGACAAGACATTCAACTGTTCAACTTGTATTTATCTTTTCAATATCTATTATACTTTTTCTTCAGTTCCAGTTTAAGTTTCATGATGTTTTTTCAGCCGTTTCACAGTTTATAATGGGTGTGTATGGGTCGGAATGTTGGGGCTAGAGTGAGACAGGTCAACTGCTAGAGTGAGAGGAGCAAAAAAATTCATCTTAAAATATTTTTTAAAACTGCTGCTGTGTCAGCGGCGTTTGCTCTACAGGTATGATTTTACCCTCAAAACGTAGCCATCGCTGTCCTCTTTCATCCAATGTGTTTACTATTGTACTAGGTGTTATGGTTCTTTCATAAATGTCACCAAAGCACAGCCTCCTCCCTCCAACTCCTCCATAGACTCTAATGTTAAAATGGCTCAGAAGGTTCGTTTGAAAATCAGAAGAGCATGGTGTCTTTCCACTGTCACCACGTCCATATAATAAACTCCACAGGCATGAAAACTGAGAATTAGGTAGACTGGACATTGCTGCCGCTCACGGTGAAAGAATTTCGTCAATAGGACCTGTACTTTTCATTTGGGAGCGATTTGTTTCGACCTGACTTTTCTGTTCATTTTAAGCAGCAAAAGTGAGGTGCATGTCTGTGAGCGTGTGTACTGAGCCATTGGGTGCAGTCACTATAGCAACCAGGCTCACACCTGCCTGCTTAATGAGCTCTGTCTCTCACTGTGCCAAGATTCATCTTAAACACTTCTCTTTCAACTGCTGCTGTGTCCACAGTGTTTGCTCTACAGCCATCATTTTACCCTCAAAATGTCGCCATCGTTGTTCCCTTTCCAACACCGTGTCTTTCAAAGCTCAGAGATGTAAACCTTTAAAAGTGCGTGGATCCAAGTGGAGGGATCACACTTTAGTAATTCAGTGATTCAAAGAATATGAACTTTTAATATTCATTCAGATGTTTTCTGACTCTAAATTTTCTGTTCTCATTTCTTCTGTTTTTCTAATTTACAATTAAAACATTTTCAGCTATTTTCCAACCTCTTTTCTGTGGATGTCAGCTTTTAGCAGTTCAGCACTTTTGTTTTCAGGTGCAAATTTCCTTATTTTTCATCTCATTCAACATTTTTAACTTAAAATTCAGCAATTAATTCATTTCAGTGAATACATTCAGATTCAAGCATTCACACTGCAGTTTCTTCAGAAAATGCACACTGCAGTTATTGTGTGGATGCCCTCAAGGGCTTCCACACTATTGAGTTCCTGTTTCTCTTTATTCTTTATCTTTTCTTCATCTTCAAGTTGCTTCCGTACATTTTTCGGCACTGAACTACTTCCGCAGTTTTCAGCCGATTTTCTCCGTTCAAACTCTAAACTGTTCTGCTCTTTCTGCTTATTGCAGGTATGACTTTTGGTGTTTATTACTATTATACTTTTTAAAATATTACACTTTTTTCCTTTAATTTGTCCCATTGAAATGAATGGAAAACTTCCACAATTCTGCTAAAACTTGCCTGTTTTTGAAACTTAACTACTTTCTTATACTTTCACCTAGGAACTCCATTCAAACTTTAAAATGTTCTCAAATTATTGGACTATTCCTGTATGATTCAGCTTTTTCCAGATCTTCTACCATTTTAATCTTATCCCTCTTTAAATTTTGAGTTGCAAAATTGTGATTTTTCAGAAAATACATGCGTTGTTATGGTTGCTATGCAATTAACTCAGAGTGTACACTCGTCCATTCTGAATTTTCTCTTCATGTCCAAACAACTTCTTGCTACTTGCTCAATTTCCACTCAACTCCCACAAATTATACATCAAAATGTAGGTATTTTTGCAGGCTTTCAGAAAATGTCACTGTCATTGTTGTGGGATTTATAGTATTTTGATACATCCCCTCAGACCAACACAAAGTCTCAAAACTCTCCATAGAAAGTCAATGGAGAGCTTGTTCAAAATCACCGCTGGAATTCTCTAATGAGAGGCATTTTCAAATCGTCATATCTCCTTAACAAAACAGAGTTGAGACATGAGGCTTGTGCCAATATATCTTCAGACAGTCCTGATGCTCACAATTCAAGAATTTTTTTCTCACCTATTACTGTTTGGCCATGAATTGCATATGTTTGAGAGTAGGAAATTTGTCCCTAGCTCAGATCTGTTCAGATTTCAAACTCTGGAAATGAGACACTTTTTTCTCTCGTCATATCTTTTTGATGGATTGCAACAGAGCCCTGAAAATTTCCATGACTGTTCACCAAAGCCTGCTGTTTCTTACAGTGAAAGAATGATTTTGATGCTCCATATAGATTTAGAGTTACAAAACGTTGTTTGAGGCCAAGTCAAGGCAGTTTTGCTTCGCCTCTACTCAGTTACAGTGTGTTACAAGTCATATATCTTCAATAATCTATATTTTATCTCTGAATTATGAAGACCTGAAGATTCCCCCATCTCTTCTGAACAAAACGGTGTCAGAATGACTGTTCTAGCCCCTATGGTTAGAAAATTATGGCCATTTGTGCAAGGGGAATCCTGAATGTCAGAAATACACTGAAGAAAACTCATACCTCTCTCTGTGTCTGCGTGTGTAAGGGCTGATTACAGCAGGTGCAGCTAATTTAACTGACCTAGATATACCAGGCCCAGACTCTTAACAGCCACTGTTCACTTTAGCCTCTGTGTATGTGTGTGTATATCAATATTTCTCCTATGTTAAAGTATTGCTTCTCAATCATAGTACTTCAAAGTACTTCTACTACATCTTAGTACTTCTGCTCAATCATACTATTTGTGCCAAATCATGGTATTTGTGCCAACTCATGGCTTTTGTGCGAAATCAGAATATTTCTGTTATGTTATAGTATTACTACTAGGTGGAGGAATTTCTGTTATGTTATAGTATATGTGCTGAATATAGTATATCTGCCAAATAATAGTATTCATCCCAAATCAAAGTATTTATGCCAAATTACAGTATTTCTGCTAAAAAGCAGAAATAGTACCTTTTAGCAGAAATTTCTGCCAAACAATAGTATTTATTTTAAAACATAGTATTCCTGCTAAATCATAGTATTTGTACTGATTTGTACACTCTGTGTATATGTGTATCAATATTTCTCCTATGTTAAAGTATTACTCCTCAATTATAGTATTTCTGCTAAATCAAAGTACTTCTATTACATTTTAGTACTTCTGCTCAATCATAGTATTCCTTCCCAATCATAGTATTTGTACTAAATCATAGTATTTGTGTCAAAGCTTCGTATCTGTATGGAGTCATAGTATTTCTTCTAAATAATAGTATTTCAATCAAATCTCACAAGTTGTGGTAAAACGCAGTATTTCTCACAAATCATAGTATGTGTACCCAATCATAGTATTTCTGCCATATCATCGTATTTGTACCAAATCATGGGTTTTGCCAAATCATGGTATTTGTGCCAAATTATAGTATTTGTGCTAAAACATAGTATTTCTGCCATATTGTGGTATTTGTGCAAAAACAAAGAAATCATAGTATATCTGTTGTTATTGTATTACTACTAAGGCATAGTATTTCTGCCAAATCATAGTATTCCTTCAAAATCATAGTATTACTGCAATTTCATAGTATTTGAGCAAAATCGTACTATATTTGCAACAACGTACTATGTCTGCAAAATCACAGTATTTCTGTAATGTTTTAGTATTACTACTAAGGCACAGTATTTCTGCCAATTCGTAGTATTTGTACTAAATCACATTACTTGTGCCAAATCATACTATTTGTTGCAAATCATAGTATTCAAACCAAAACAGTATTTGTACCAAAGCATCGTGTTTGTATGCGAAGTCATAGTATTTCTTCTAAATCATAGTATTTCAATCAAATCTCAGTAGTTGTGCTAAAACGCAGTTTTTCTGCCAAATCATAGTATTTGTACCCAATCATAGTATTTCTGCCATATCATTGTATTTGTGCCAAACCATGGTATTTGTGACAAAACATGGTATTTGTTTCAAATTATAGTATTTGTGCCCAATTAATATTTCTGTTATGTTATAGCATAACTACTAAGTCGTAGACGTTCCGTTCTGTTATATTATATCTGCTGAATGTAGTATATGTGCCAAATCATAGTATTTATAGCAAATCATAGTATTTGTGCCAAACCATTGTATTTCTGCCATATCATCGTATTTGTGCCAAATCATGGTATTTTTGCAAATCATGGTATTTGTGACAAAACATGGTATTTTATCCAAATTATAGTATTTGTGCCCAGTTAACATTTCTGTTATGTTATAGCATAACTACTAAGTCGTAGACGTTCTGTTCTTTATAGTATATCTGCTGAATATAGTATTTGTGCCAAATCATAGTATTTATAGCAAATCATAGTATTTGTGCCAAACCATTGTATTTGTATGGAGTCATAGTATTTCTTTTAAATCATTTGTTAAAGTATATGTGCTGAATATAGTATATGTGTATCAATATTTCTCCTATGTTAAAGTATTACTCCTCAATCACAGTATTTCTGCTAAATCAAAGTACTTCTACTACATCTTAGTAATTCTGCTAAATCATAGTATTTTTATGAAATAATGGCATTTGTGCCAAATCATGGTTTTGGGGCCAAATCATAATTTTTCTGTTATGTTACAGTATTAAAACTAAGTGGAGGAATGTCTGTTATGTTATAGTATATATGCTGAATATAGTATATCTGACAAATCATAGTATTTACCCCAAATCATAGTATTTATGCCAAATTACAGTATTTTTGCCAAAAGGCAGAAATAGTACCCAAAAAATAGTACTTATGTGAAAACACAGTATTTCTGCTAAATCATAGTATTCCTGTCATTTGTACTGAAACATAGTATTTCTGCCCAATCATAGTATTTGTACCCAATCATAGTATTTCTGCCCAATCATAGTATTTTTACCCAATCATAGTATTTCTGCTATATCATAGTATTTGTTCCAAATCATGGGATTTTCCCAAAACATGGTATTTGTGCCAAATTATAGTATTTGTGCCCAATTAATATTTCTGTTATGTTATAGTATTACTAGTAAGTCGTAGAATTTCTGTTATGTTATAATATATCTGCTGAATATAGTATATGTGCCAAATCACAGTATTTATCCCAAATCATAGTATTTATGCCAAATTACAGTATTTCTGCTGAAAAGCAGAAATAGTACCTTTATCAAAAATTTTTGCCAAAAGATAGAATTTATGAAGAAACATAGTATTTAAATCAGTACAAATCAGTACTATGTTTCAGTACAAATCAGCGTATTTGTACTGAAACATATGCCTGCTATGACTTTTGGTGACTTTTGGTGCTCATAACTTCTATACTTTTTGAGATATTGAATTTTTTTTGCAATATTTTTTGCCCATTTCTGCCATATCATCAGTGGCGTCACTGATTGCCGGGATGACCTGTGTTTTAGCTCAGTGAGATGAGCATCCGTTCTCAGACTGGGAGGCCTGTGTTCAAATCCCTCTTATGGCAACATTTCTTTCACTTAACAGTTAAACTTCTTTAACTCAATTTCAGCTTTTCACCCCTTTTCAGTAAAATATTTCAGTTTTTTCACCACTTTTCAGCATAAATCCCAACTTTTTCTGCTGTTTTCAGCAAAAACCTCTTTTCAGCAGAATTCTGAAAAGAGTTCTGCAGAACTCTTTTCAGCAGAAATTCTGCTGATTGAACTCTTTTCAGCAGAATTTTTACTTCTTTTCAGCCCAAATTCTGCTTATTCACCTCTTCTGCAAAATTTTCAGCCTTTTCACCTCTTATTAGCACAAATCTCAGCTGTTTTCAGAAAAAACACTTTTGAGCAGAAATTCTGCTGATTCATCTCTTTTCAGCGCAACTTTCTGCTTCTTTACCTCTTTTCAGCAGAAATTCTGCTGATTCACCTCTTTTCTGCAAAATTTTCAGCCTTTTCTCCTCTTATCAGCACAATTCTCAGCAGCTTCTGCTCATTTCAGCAGAATTGTCCGTCTCTCCACCTCTTCTTTTTGAGAATGAGTTTGGGTCAGTGAGATGAGTAGCTGCCTTGAGACCAGGAGGACCAGGTTCGAAGCCTGCTCAAGGCAACATTTTTTTTTTTCACCACTTTTCAGCAAAAATTTCTCTGTCTTTACCCCTTTCAGTAGAATTTTTGGCTTTTCACCACTTTTCAGCAAAAAAATTCTGCTTCTTCACCTGTTTTCAGCAGAATTTTCAGTTTCTTCACCGCCATATAACTTTTTGCAAGTTTTCAACTTTTTCAGCTTTTTCAGCAGGCAACTTCAGCGTTAAGGCATCCACACAGCATTTTCGCAGGAAATGCAAATTAGTGTGAATGCTTGTAAAAGTATTCACAGTATTGTTCTTCTAATCTTTATTATTAGTGTGAATGCTTGTAAAAGCATTCACAGTATTGTTCTTCTAATCTTTATTATTATTATATCATATTCCGTACGTTTTTTGGCATCTATCTCCTTCAAAACCGTTCAACTTAGAAAAACCATTCAAACACCATTAGATTCCTCTTCTTTTGGACATGACTGCTTCTATTTTTCTCATTTATAACATTTATATTTTTAAAATTATTCAACTTTTTTCAACAAAAATTTCCCATGTATTTCAATGGGAAGACCCTTCAAAATCTCCTTCAACTTACTCATTTTTAAACTCTTATTACTTCCATATACGTTGACATAGAGCCACCATTCAAACTTTAAAATGAAGACAAGACATTCAACTATTCAACTTGTATTTATCTTTTCAATATCTGTTATACTTTTTCTTCAGTTCCAGTTTAAGTTTCATGATGATTTTTCAGCCGTTTCAGAGTTTATAATGGGTGTGTATGGGACGGAATGTTGGGGCTAGAGTGAGACAGCTCAACTGCCAGAGTGAGAGGAGCAAAAAAATTAATCTTAAAATATTTTTTAAAACTGCTGCTGTGTCCGCAGCGTTTGCTCTACAGGTATGATTTTACCCTCAAAACGTAGCCATCGCTGTCCTCTTTCATCCAATGTGTTTACTATTGTCGTAGGTGTTATGGTTCTTTCATAAATGTCACCAATACACAGCCTCCTCCCTCCAACTCCTCCATAGACTCTAATGTTAAAATGGCTCAGAAGGTTCATTTGAAAACCAGAAGTACAGGCTGTCTTTACACTGTCACCACGTCCATATAATAAACTCCACAGGCATGAAAAGTGAGAATTAGGTAGACTGGACATTGCTGCCGCTCACGGTGAAAGAATTTCGTCAATAGGACCTGTACTTTTCATTTGGGAGCGATTTGTTTCGGCCTGACTTTTCTGTTCATTTTAAGCAGCAAAAGTGAGGTGCATGTCTGTGAGCGTGTGTACTGAGCCATTGGGTGCAGTCACTATAGCAACCAGGCTCACACCTGCCTGCCTAACGAGCTCTGTCTCTCAGTGTGCCAAGAATCATCTTAAACACTTCTCTTTCAACTGCTGCTGTGTCCTCAGTGTTTGCTCTACAGCCATCATTTTACCCTCAAATCATAGCCATTGTTGTTTTCTGTCCAACACAGTATCTTTCAAAGCTCAGGGATGTAAAGTTTTTAAACTGTGTGGATCCAAGTGGAGGGATCACATTTTAGTCATTCAGTGATTCAAAGAATATGAACTTTTAATATTCATTCAGATGTTTTTTGACTTTAAATTTTCTTTTCTCATTTCTTAGGTTTTTCTCATTTTAATTTAAAAACTTTTCAGCTATTTTCCAACTTCTTCTGTGTGAGCATCAGCTTTCAAAAGTTCTACACTTTTGTTTTCAGGTTAAAAATTCTGTATTTTCCAGCTCTATTCAACATTTTTAGCTTAATATTCAGTAATTAATTTATTTCAGTGCATACATTCAGATTCAAGCATTCACACTGCAGTTTCTTCAGAAAATGCACTTTCTAGTTATTATATCATATTCCGTACGTTTTTGTGCATCTATCTCCTTCAAAACCGTTCAACTTAGAAAAACCATTCAAACACCGTTAGATTCCTCTTCTTTTGGACATGACTGCTTGTATTTTTCTCATTTATAACATTTATATTTTTAATTTTATTCAACTTTTTCAACAAAAATTTCCCATGTATTTCAATGGGGAGACCCTTCAAATTCTCATTCAACTCACTCCTCTTTAAACTGTATCTACTTCCACATACATTGACGTAGAGCCACCATTCAAACTTTAAAACGAAGACAAGACATTCAACTATTCAACTTGTATTTATCTTTTCAATATCTATTATACTTTTTCTTCAGTTCCAGTTTAAGTTTCATGATGTTTTTTCACCCGTTTCAGAGTTTATAATGGGTGTGTATGGGACGGAATGTTGGGGCTAGAGTGAGACAGCTGAACTGCCAGAGTGAGAGGAGCGAAAAAATTCATCTTAAAATATTTTTTAAAACTGCTGCTGTGTCCACAGCGTTTGGTCTACAGGTATGATTTTACCCTCAAAACGTAGCCATCGCTGTCCTCTTTCATCCAATGTGTTTACTATTGTACTAGGTGTTATGGTTCTTTCATAAATGTCACCAAAGCACAGCCTCCTCCCTCCAACTCCTCCATAGACTCTAATGTTAAAATGGCTCAGAAGGTTCGTTTGAAAATCAGAAGAGCATGGTGTCTTTCCACTGTCACCACGTCCATATAATAAACTCCACAGGCATGAAAAGTGAGAATTAGGTAGACTGGACATTGCTGCCGCTCACGGTGAAAGAATTTCGTCAATAGGACCTGTACTTTTCATTTGGGAGCGATTTGTTTCGACCTGACTTTTCTGTTCATTTTAAGCAGCAAAAGTGAGGTGCATGTCTGTGTGCGTGTGTATGGAGCCATTGGGTGCAGTCACTATAGCAACCAGGCTCACACCTGCCTGCCTAACAAGCTCTGTCTCTCTCAGTGTGCCAAGATTCATCTTAAACACTTCTCTTTCAACTGCTGCTGTGTTTACAGTGTTTGCTCTACAGCCATCATTTTACCCTCAAAACGAAGCCATCGTTGTTCTCTTTCCAACAGCGTGTCTTTCAAAGCTCATAGATACAAATGTTTTAAACTGTGTGCATCCAAGTGGAGGGATCACATTTTAGTCATTCAGTTATTCAAAGAATATGAACTTTTAATATTCATTCAGATGTTTTCTGACTCTAAATTTTCTTTTCTCATTTCTTAGGTTTTTCTAATTTTAATTTAAAAACTTTTCAGCTATTTTCCAACTTCTTCTGTGTGAACATCAGCTTATAAAAGTTCTGCACTTTTGTTTTCAGGTTAAAAACTCTGTATTTTCCAGCTCATTCAACATTTTTAACTTATAATTCAGCAATTAATTCATTTCAGTGCATACATTCAGATTCAAGCATTCACACTGCAGTTTCTTCAAAAAATGCACTTTCTAGTTTATTGTGTGGATGCCCTCAAAGGGCTTCCACACTATTGAGTTCCTGTTTCTCTATATTGTGTGGATGCCCTCAAAGGGCTTCCACACTATTGAGTTCCTGTTTCTCTTTATTCTTTATCTTTATACTTTATTCTTCTAGTTTCTCCGTATTTCGCCGTTTAACTACTGCTTCAGTTTTCAGCCGATTTTCACCGTTCAAACTCTAAACTGTTCTGCTCTTTCTGCTAATGACTGCTATGACTTTTGGTGTTTATTACTATTATACTTTTTAAAATATTACACTTTTTTCCTTTAATTTGTCCCATTGAAATGAATGGAAAACTTCCACAATTCTGCTAAAACTTGCTTGTTTTTGAAACTTAACTACTTTGTCATACTTTCACCTAGAAACTCCATTCAAACTTTAAAATGTTCTCAGACTATTGGGCTATTCCTGAGTGATTCAGCTTTTTCAGATCTTCTACCGTTTTAATTTTATACCTCTTTAAGTCTTCAGTTGCAAAATTGTGATTTTTCAGAAAATACATGCGATGTTATGGTTGCTATGCAATTAACTCAGAGTGTGCACTCGTCCTTTCTGAATTTTCTCTTCATGTCTGAACAACTTCTTGCTACTCGCTCAATTTCCACTCAACCCCCACAAATTATACATCAAAATGTAGGTATCTTTGCTGGCTTTCAGAAAATGTCACTATCATTGTTGTGGGACTTATAGATGTTTTGCAAATCTCCTCAGAGTAACATAAAGTCTCAAAACTCTCCATAGAAACTCAATGGAGAGTTTCTTCAAAATCAGCGCTGGAATTCTCTAATGAGAGGCATTTTCAAATCGTCATATCTCCTTAACGAAACAAAGTTGAGACATGACGCTTGTGCCAATATATCTTCAGACATCCCTGATGCTCACAATTCAAGAATTTTTTCCTCACCTATTACCGTTTGGCCATGAATTACACTTGTTTGAGGATAGGAAATTTGTCCCTCGCTCAGATTTCTTCAGATTTCAAACTCTGGAAATGAGGCACTTTTTTCTCTCGTCATATTTTTTTGATTGATTTCAACAGAGACCTGAAAATTTCCATGACTGTTCACCAAAGCCTGCTGTTTCTTACGGTGAAAGAATGATTTTGATGCTCCATATAGATTAAGAGTTACAAAACGTTGTTTGAGGGCAAGTCAAGGCAGTTTTGCTTCGCCTCTACTCAGTTACAGTGTATTACAAGTCATATATCTTCAATAATTTATATTTTATCTCTGAATTATGAAGGCCTGAAGTTTTCCCCATCTCTTCTGAACAAATCGATGTCAGAATGAGCGTTCTAGCCCCTACGGTTAGGAAATTATGGCCATTTGTTCGAGGGGAATCCTGAATGTGAGAAATACATTGCAGAAAACTCATAGCTGTCTCTGTGTCTGTGTGTGTAAGTGCTGATTACAGCAGGTGCAGCCAATTTAGCTGACCTAGATATACCAAGCCCAGACTCCTAACAGCCCCTTTACACTTTGCTCGATGTGTATGTGTGTGTGTATATCAATATTACTCCTCCATAATAGTATTTGTGCTAAATCAAAGTACTTCTACTACATCTTAGTACTTCTGCTCAGTCATAGTATTTCTGCTAAATCATAGTATTTTTGAAAAATCATGGTATTTGTGCCAAATCATGGTTTTGGGGCAGAACCATAATATTTATTTTATGTTATGAGATTACTACTAAGTGGAGGAATGTCTGTTATGTTATAGTTTATGTGCTGAATATAGTATATCTGCCAAATCATAGTATTTATCCCAAATCATAGTATTTATGCAAAATTACAGTATTTCTGCTAAAAGCAGAAATAGTACCTTTTAGCAGAAATTTCTGTGAAAAGATATTATTTATGTTAAAACATAGTATTCCTGCTAAATCATAGTATTTCTGCCAAATCATAGTATTTGTACTTATTCATAGTACTTGTGCCAAATCATAGTATTTGTACCCAATCATAGTATTTCTGCAATATGATCATATTTGTGCCAAATCATGGTATCTTTTTGCCAAATCATGGTATTTGTGCCAAATCATGTTATTTGTGCCCAGTTAAAATTTCTGTTATATTATAGTGTTACTACTAAGTCGTAGAATTTCTGTTATGTTATAGTATATCTGCTGATTATAGTATATGTGACAAATAATAGTATTTATAGCAAATAATAGTTTTACTGCCCAAACATAGTATTTCTTGTAGTATTTGTAGTAGTAGTTGTTGTAGTATTTGTGCAAAAACATAGACTGTCTGCAAAATCATAGTTTTTTTTTTTCAGAAAAAAAACTCTTTTCAGCAGAAACTCTGCTGATTCACCTCTTTTCAGCGCAACGTTCTGCTTCTTTGCCTCTTTTCTGCAGAAATTCTGCTGATTCACCTCTTTTCTGCAAAATTTTCATCCTTTTTGCCTCTTATCAGCACAGTTCCCAGTAGCTTCTGATAATTTCCGCACAATTGTCAGTCTATCTACCTCTTTTTTGTGAGAATGAGTTTGGCTCAGTGAGATGAGTAGCTGCCTTGAGACCAGGAGGTTCGAGGGGAATCCTGAATGTGAATGTAAGAAATACACTGCAGAAAACTTATACCTCTCTCTGTGTCTGTGTGTGTAAGGGCTGATTACAGCAGGTGCAGCTAATTTAACTGACCTAGATATACCAAGCCCAGACTCTTAACAGCCACTGTTCCCTTTAGGCTGTGTGTATGTGTATGTTTGTGTGTCTGTATCAATATTTCTCCCATGTTAAAGTATTACTCCTCCATAATAGTATTTCTGTTAAATCAAAGTACTTCTACTACATCTTAGTATTTCTGCTAAATCATAGTATTTTCGCCAAATCATGGTATTTGTGCCAAAGCATAGTATTTCCACAAAATAACAGTATTTCTGCTATGTTATATTATTACTGCTCATAGTATTTCTGCCAAATCTTGGTATTTGTTCCAAAGCATAGTATTTCTGCCAAATCACAATATAACTGCAAAATAAAGGGTTTTTTTTAGACAAATCATAGTGTTTGTGCTAAATCCTAGTAATTCTGCTCAATCATAGAATTTCTGCTATGCTGAAGTGCTTTTTGCTAGATTACAGAATTTCTGCTAAGTCAAAGTATTTCATATAAATCATAGTATTTATACCAAGTCCCAGTGTTTCTGCCAAATCATAAATCATAAATAATGTGGCGTGTTGGGGGAACAGCTAGTTCTCTCCCATCATGCCTTGGGACATGTGCTGCATTTTAGATGTTCTTGTTTCATTGTTTATGGTTACGTTACTTTTAACTGTTGTCTTGAATGTTGTGTTTATACTACGGTACAAAGTCACTGACAGTTATTGTTTTATAGGAAGAATGCAGTACCATAAGTGAGTTCTGTTATGCTGTTATTGACCCTTGAAGCACATTGTGGCACAAGCAAGTATGTTCAATAAAAAACTCCCCCTACCAGCTTGGGGTGGAAATATAGGCTCAATCTCTCCCTGTGAGCTTCTTTGCAAGATTCATCTGCATGCCACAATAATTTTAATAAAGCAAAGTTAAGACGAGAGGCTTGTGCCAATTCATCTTCAGACACTGCTGACACTCACGGTTGGAGCAGTTTTTACTGTCATCTTACTGTTGAGCAATAAATTACATTTGTTTTCAAACTCTTGAGCCATAAATTACGTTTGTTTTCAAACTCTTAAAATGAAGCCGTTTCTTCTCTCGTCATATCTCCGCGACGGAGGTACAAAGAGCTATCGCAGTCAAAGTTCATGAAATTCTGCTGATTCACCCAGTAAAGGAATTGTGCTTCTATCCCACCTAGTTTTTGAGTTACACGACATTTTGTAACTCCAGAAAACGGCGCTTTACGCCTCTCACCGCGATCTAATTCTGACTGCTCATCTCCCTGTTTTCCAGGCACTGGCTCTCTTTGCCGGTGGCGCATTTGGTAATGACACAGGTCTGCAGCCCAAAGGTCGTGGGTTCAATTCCACCTTGGTCCACATGGTTTTTTTTCACTACAAATTTATACACTATCACAGACCTGTAATTTATATTGCTAATTTATTACAATTCTGCAAAGTTTTATGATGTTAGCAGTTTGTCTAATATGGACCTCAGATTCTTGTTAACGCTCAATGGCAGAAATACATACAAGTACACAGCCTGATGAAGCAGACAGAAGCAGTACCTCTGATTGCAGAAAGTATTACTCCTCCATAATAGTATTTCTGTTAAATCAAAGTACTTCTACTACATCTTAGTACTTCTGCTCAATCATAGTATTTCTGCTAAATCATAGTATTTTTGCCAAATCATGGTTTTGTGCCAAAACATAACATTTCTGTTAAGCTATAGTATTACTAATAAGTGGAGGAATTTCTGTCATGTTATAGTATATGTGCTGATTACAGTATATCTGCCAAATCATAGTATTTATCCCGAATCATAGTATTTTACAGTATTTCTGCTAAAAGCAGAACTAGTACCTTTAGCAGAAATTTCTGTCAAAAGATATTGGTTATGTTAAAACATAGTATTTCTGCTAAATCATAGTGCTTGTGCCTATTCATAGTATTTGTACCCAATCATAGTATTTCTGCCATATCATCGTATTTGTGCCAAATCATGGTATATTTTTGCCAAATCATGGTATTTGTGCCAAATTAGAGTATTTGTGCCCAATTAAAATTTCTGTTATGTTATAGTATTACTACTAAGCCATAGCATTTCTACCAAATCATAGCATTTCTTCAAAATCATAGTATTACTGCAATTTCATAGTATTTCAGCAAAATCGTAGTATTTGTGCAAAAACATACTATGTCTGCAAAATCACAGTATATCTGTTATGTTATAGTATTACTACTAAGGCATAGTAATTCTACAAAATCATAGTATTCCTTCAAAATCATAGTATTTCTGCAATTTCATAGTATTTGAACGAAATCGTAGAATTTTTGCAAATCATATTATTCGAACCAAAACATTGTATTTGTAACGAAGTCATAGTATTTCTTCTAAATCATTGTATTTCACCCAAATCTCAGTAGTTGTGCTAAAACCCAGTATTATTGCCAAATCATGGTATTTGTACTAAATCATAGTACTTGTGCCAAATCATAGTATTTCTGCCATATTGTGCTAGTTGTGGAAAAAAATAGACTGTCTGCAAAATCATAGTATATCTATTATGTTATAGCATTACTACTAAGTCATAGACTTTCTGTTTTGTTATAGTATATCTGCTGAATATAGTATATGTGCCAAATCATAGTATTTATAGCAAATCATAGTATTTGTGCTAAAACATAGTATACTGCCACATTATAGTATTTGTGTAAAACCAGAATATCTGCAAAATCATCATATATCTGTGATGTTATAGTATCACTACTAATGCATAGTATTTCTGCAAAATCATAGTATTTTTGCAGAAACCTTGTACTTCTGGTAAATAATAGTATTTGTGCCAGATCATAGTATTTGTGCCAAAACATTGTATTTGTACAAAGTCATAAGCCTCAAGGTTCTATTAGGCGCAGGCGCTTTATTGACGACTCTACAATTTCTGAGTTTTCCTCTCTTTATAATTTTAAAAGTTCTTCTAATGAGGTTGAGCTTTTAACTAATTCTTTTAATGAACACTGTCTTGCCATTCTAAATCAGGTTGCTCCTTTCAAAAGCAGTTATTGCTCTCTTAATTCACGCACACCATGGTTAAATAATCAGACTCGTGGTCTTCGACGATCCTATCGAAAAGCAGAGCGTCTGTGGAAGTCCACTGGTCTGACTGTCCATCGTGAGCACTTTAAAGAACTACTTTACCTATATAATGAGTCAGTCAAAGAGGCTAGATCCTCTTACTTCAATAATCTTATAAATCGCCATAAAAATAATTCAAGAATTCTATTTGATACCATCAACAGTATTGTTTCTCCTCCAACCCAGCATGCTCTGTTGCTTTCTGATGATGATTGTAATACTTTCCTAAATTACTTTGTAAATAAGGTGATGGACTTGAAATCCAAAATTTCCTCAAGTACCTCCCCTTATGAAGACACCCCTTGCTGTCTTGGATCATTTACCTCCTTTTCTCCAATCACACTAAATGACTTAATTATAGTTTTAGGTAATATGAAATCCTCATCATGCTCTGTAGATATATTACCTCACTCTGTTCTCTCTGGGTCTATCACCAGCATTGGTCCCACTTTACTATCCATCATCAATTGTTCACTGAGGCAAGGCTGTGTTCCATCTTATTTTAAACATGCTGAGGTAACTCCTCTGTTAAAAAAACAGAACCTTGATCCTAGCTCTACTAGTAATTACCGACCTATCTCAAAATTGCCATTTTTAAGTAAATTACTTGAAAAAATTGTTGAAAATCAGTTCAGGTCTCTATTATGTAAACTACACATCCTTGACCCTTTTCAGTCTGGCTTTCAAAAGCAGCACTCTACAGAGACTGCTCTCCTAAGAGTCTATAATGATCTGTTAATGGCATCTGACGCAGGGAATTGTTCTGTGATCATCTTGCTTGATCTTAGTGCTGCCTTTGACACAATCGATCACAAAATCCTACTTAACAGGCTCAAGGTTCTGGCTGGTATATCTGGCTCTGCCCTAGACTGGCTTTCTTCCTACTTATCAGACAGGACCTTTTCTGTTAGGACTGACAGGTTCACCTCTGACATTGCTGCCCTGACCTGTGGTGTCCCACAGGGTTCAGTTTTAGGTCCATTACTATTTTCTTTTTATATACTTCCTTTAGCTGGTATCATTCAATCTTTTAGCGACCTGTCTTATCATTTTTATGCTGATGACATTCAGCTCCATATGTCTTTTAAGCCTCACCAGCTGGATAGGCTGTCCACCCTAGTCCAGTGCTTAACCCAGGTTTCTGATTGGCTTTCAAGCAACTACCTTGTCCTAAATACTAACAAGACAGAGACCATGATCATAGCTCCTCCTGAGCTACATTCTAGAATCAGTCAGGTTCTTGCCTCCTTCTGTCCATCTGTCAAGTCAAATATTCAAATCTCGGAGTAATATTTGACTCTTCTCTGGGCCTCGACTCTCATGTAAAATCTTTGTCTCGTTCCTGTTTCTATCATTTAAGAAACATATCTAAACTGCGACATATGGTTTCCTCAGCTGAACTGCAAAAACTAATTCATGCATTTGTGTCATCACGCTTAGATTATTGTAATTCCCTGTTTACTAGCTTGGATAAATCATCTCTCTCTCGCCTCCAGGCAATACAAAACGCAGCAGCCAGACTATTAACTCGTTCTACCAAGCGTGTTCACATCACTCCCATCTTATATTCTTTACATTGGCTCCCAATTGAGTTTAGAATTCGCTTTAAAATTCTTGTTTTAACATACAGAGCACTAAATGGCCAGGCCCCAGATTATTTATCCAAGCTTCTTATAAAATACACTTCTGCTCGTCATCTCCGCTCACAGACTCAGAGTCTCTTAGTTGTTCCCCGTACACGACCGAAGACAAAAGGGGACAGAGCCTTCCAGTCTGTTGCACCAAGGCTGTGGAACAATTTACCACTACAGTTACGTTTGCTTGACTCTGTGGATTGTTTTAAAAAACAGTTAAAAACCTTTCTGTTTAAACAAGCCTTTTGTTGATCTCTTCATATTTTATATTTTTACATTATTTACATGTGATCTTTTATATTGTGTACATTGTCTATTGATTTTATTGTTTATTTATGTACAGCGCTTTGTGATGGTCTATCTGTGAAAAGCGCTTAATAAATAAAGTTTACTTACTTACTTACTTACTATAATATTTCTTCTAAATCATAGTATTTCAATCAAATCTCAGGAGTTGTGCTAAAACGCAGTATTATTGCCAAATCATAGTATTTGTACTCAAACATATCAGTTCAACTTATTTAACTCTTCTCAACAGCCCAACACCTCTTCTTCACCCCGTTTCAGCAGAATTGTGAGTGTTTTCACCCCTTTTCAGCACAAATCCCAGCTTTTTCAGGTGTTTTCAACAGAAATCTCTTTTTTAGCAGACATTCTGCTAATTCACCTGTTTTCAGTGCAACGTTCTACTTCTTTACCTCTTTTCAGTAGAAATTCTGCTGATTCACCTATTTTAAGCAGAATTTTCAGCCTTTCACCTCTTATCAATACAAATCTCAGTATCTTCTGCTCATTTCAGAGGAAACCATTTCACCTTTTTTCAGTAGAAATTTGAACTTCTGTACCCCTTTGAAGCAGAATCTTTGCCTTTTCACCTCTTTTCAGCAAAAGTTTCTGTTTTTTCACTTGTTTTCAGCATAATTTTTCAGTTTCTTTACCGCCATACAATTTTTGCAACTTTTCATCTTTTTAGTCATTTTCAGCAGGCAACTTCAGCGTTAAGGCATCCACACTGCATTTTCGCAGGAAATGCAAATTTTTCTAGTTGTGTGGATGCCCTCAAAGGGCTTCCACACTATTGAGTTCCTGTTTCTCTTTATTATGTGTGCCTATGCCAAGAGGCACACATATTACTATTCCTCGGATTTATTATTCTTATTATTATGTGTGCCTATGCCAAGAGGCACACATATTACTATTCCTCGGATTTATTATTCTTCTTATTATTATTATGTGTGCCTATGCCAAGAGGCACACATATTACTATTCGTCGGATTTATTATTCTTATTATTATTATTATTCTCCATCTTCCGCCTAAATTTCGGCACGTATCACGCCCCGCAGTTTTGAGAAAAGCTTCATATATGTTACCTCATTTTGTGCGGCGGATCTGGAATGGTGTGCTATGACTTTTGGTGTTTATGAATTTTATAGTTTTTAAATATTAATATTTTAGTGAAAATTTTCCAGCGCCTCTGCCGAACAGTTTTGACATTAGGGTTACATATGTTAGATCATTTTGTGCGGCTGGAGCTGGACTATTATGTCATGACTTTTGGTGTTTATGACTTTTATAGTTTTTAAATATTAATATTTTAGTGCAAATTTAGGCCAATTCATCTTTTGGCGCCAAATAAACAGACTTCATTTGTGGTGTGTTGGCGCCATCTTTTGGTCCCATTGAAACAAATTTCAAACTTCATTTGTGGTGTGTTGGCTCTCTCTAGTGGTATGCCGGGAGTGGTACAGCCTGTCGACCCTTATTTGGATACCGTAATGATGACAATATCAATGGCGCGCACAGCCTCGCTGCTTTCAGGAACCATTGGAGGTTTTAAGGTTGCGCGAACCATTGAATAGTTACGGTAAACACAATGGCTTCTATGCTTGGTGGAAAACTCCATATCCCACAATTCATAGCACACCTCTGCCGAGTTAAACAATGGCGGCCACCACTTCGTTTTATATGTCTTTTATTAGTGTTTCTAGGTCACAAAATCAACTTTTAAGATATTTTCAGGCGAGAATGTAGGTGTGTAAACTTCAAATATCTGCTTGTTTTATCATATTAGCGACAGTGCTCTGACGACCTCGGTCCTGCCTGACAGCTAGCCGGCTACCTAGCTAGCTGCCGCACTTGGCTGCAAATGCACAGCGAGGGACTCTCTCTCCTTTCACCTCCCGGTCTCTCGCAAATGCTCGCACAGAATCGGAGTTACAGCTGGATGTGGAAAAATAACTGAGTTGTTTGGTGGTGCTATAATGCGGAGCTACAACAGTGGGCAGCTATCCACGGTGTATGACAGAAAGGACATGCCGCGACCGCCGATCGACCGGTGTTTGCTAACGGAGGTCAATCGTGGATCAGGTAAAGCGAAGGCAGGAGCGTGAGGTGAACTGAATTTCAGGTAAGAAGTTATGAACTGCACTCTATTTGGGTCAGATATAAACCGAGTTTAGGTGTAGTTTGTTTTCATTGTGCTGACTTTTTACAATCGTACTGCGTGCTAGCTAGCACGACGGGAGTTTGTATACAGCTGTGTCTTGGCGCTAAGTTACTGACGTTGGACTTTATTTTATTCATAAGGGTTCGTTCGTAGAGTTGCCGTACAAACGGAATCGTGCCACATTCAGAGAAAATATTACGATTTATTCTGTCGTTCTGAAGCCTCCCTGTCATTCTCTGCCTGTTGCAACTTCAATCATGAAACTGATCAATGATCGGCTTTTCGCTCTTGTTTGTTTATCGCCTAAACAACAGCTGCACGTTTAAGCTTGATCAGCTGTTGTTAGAATTCATTTGCTTCTAATTTCTAGTATCAGCTGATGTCGATGTGGAAAAAATAACTGAGTTGTTTGGTGGTGGAGCTACAACAGAGGGCAGCTATCCACCGTGTGTGACAGAAAGGACATGCCGCGAACGAGACATAAAAGGCGGTGAGGCTACCGCCGATCGACCGGTGTTTGCTAACGCGGAGGTCAATCGTGGATCAGGAAAGCGAAGGCAGGGCGTGAGGTGAACTGAATTTCAGGTAAGAAGTTATGACCTGCACTCTATTTGGGTCAGATATAAACCGAGTTTAGGTGTAGTTTATTTTCGTTGTGCTGACTTTTCAATCACTTACAATAACTTCGTACTGCGTGCTAGCTAGCACGAGGGAGTTTAATATACAGCTGTGTGCGCGCTAAGTTACCGATGTTACCAATGTTGAACTTTATGACAGCCTCCCTGTCATTCTCTCGCCTGTTGAAACTTCAGTCATGAAACTGATCAATGATCGGCTTTTCTCTCTTGTTTGTTTATCGCGCTAAACAACAACAGCATGTTTAAGCTTGATCAGCTGTTGTTAGAATTCATTTGCTTTTAATTTCTAGTATCAGCTGATGTTTGCTGCAGCCACAGCTGTAAAACGGCTGTTCCAAACCAGATGTCCTTACTGAATCATCAGAGCTGAACAGGTGATGGAGAAACAGGTTTACCCTTAGGTGACATGAATGAGTTGAAGGAAGTTATGAACTGTTTCTGAGAGACAAACACCAAGCTCCTTTTTTTGTGTAGCTGACAGCTGGTAACTGTGCAGGGGCGGATCTAGCAAAGCTTTTGCCAGGGGCCAGGTAGGGCATTAACAGAGAAAGGTGGACACAAAGATATACTTTTCTTTCTTACTCTCATATAAAATATTTAGCTTTTATTAAATAGTTATCTGAATCTTACAACCAAAGTTTGTATAATAATACACAAGATTGGCTGTAGACCATTGTTCATCATTCAGAACACTGTGTAAAAATAACAAAAACAAAAAGTGAATGCAAAGTGCATAAATATTTATTTTACGTGTTTCATGTGTGTGGCGGGGCGTGGTCTGCAGTGCCGCTGCAGGGGAGGTGGACCCACCTGAGCGGCACCTGCAATCACGCCTCTCGGGCGTAGTCTGTGCTCTCTCGGCTGTTTTTTGGGTGTGTGTCGGGCTGTGAGTTGAAAAGCTACAGCCGGCTGTTTGGGTACACCAACCATGTGTGAAAAGTGGTCCATAACGTAATGCTTCAAAGCGTGTTCATGCAAACATTGTCGGATCTGCCGTGGTACAATGGGACTTCTGCTCATGAACCTGTGTGCACAGCGTCTGCAAATCGGCGCTGTACGAAGTCACTTCATCTTTACCCAAAACTGTAAGCTGTCATCTGTGAGGCGCGAGCGGTGTTTGTTTTTACCATAGTTCATGGTGGAGAATGGCTGCTCTGCTGAGTTTTGCTCTCTGTAGCTGTATGAATGGCAAACTACACTGATTACCAGCGGCATAGGCACACATAAAATTTCTTCTGAAATTTTCCCTTTCTAGTTATGTGTGCCTATGCCAAGAGGCACACATATTACTATTCGTCGGATTTATTATGTGTGCCTATGCCAAGAGGCACACATATTACTATTCCTCGGATTTATTATTCTTATTATTATTCTTATTATTATTATTATTATTCTTCAGTTTCCGCCTGAAATTTTGCAGCGAATCTCGCCCCGCAGTTTTGAGACAAGCTTCATATATGTTACCTCATTATGTGCGGCTGGATCTGGAATGGTGTGCTATGACTTTTGGTGTTTATGTCTATTATAGTTTTTAAATATTAATATTTTAGTGAAAATTTTCCCGCTCCTCTGCCAAACAGTTTTGACAATAGGGTTACATATGTTACATCATTTTGTGCGGCTGGAGCTGGGCTAGTATGGTATGACTTTTGGTGTTCATGAGTTTTATACTTTTTGAAATATTTAGATTTTAGTGCAAATTTGGGCCAATTTCTAGGTTCCTGAGAAAGATTCTACTTTTGGCCCCATAGAAACAGACTTCATTTGTGGTGTGTTGGCTCTCTCTAGTGGTATAGCCGGAGTAGTACAGGTGAAAAGATCTATGCTTGGGCGAAAACTCCATATCCCACAATTCATAGCACGCCTCTGCAGAGTAAACAATGGCGGCCACCACTTCGTTTTATATGTCTTTTATTAGTGTTTCTAGGTCACAAAATCAACTTTTAAGATATTTTCAGGCGAGAATGTAGGTGTGTAAACTTCAAATATCTGCTTGTTTTATCAAGACACCCCATATTAGCGACAGTGCTCTGACGAGGTCGGTCCTGCCTGACAGCTAGCCGGGCTACCTAGCTAGCTGCCGCGCCTTGGCTGCAAATGCACAGCGAGGGACTCTCTCTCCTTTCACCTCCCGGTCTCTCGCAAATGCTCGCACAGAATCGGAGTTACAGCTGGATGTGGAAAAAATAACTGAGTTGTTTGGTGGTGCTATAATGCGGAGCTACAACAGTGGGCAGCTATCCACCGGTGTATGACAGAAAGGACATGCCGCGAACGAGACATACGAGGCCGGGCAGGCGACCGGTGGTTGCTAACGCGGTGGTCAATCGTGGATCAGGGAAAGCGAAGGCAGGAGCGTGAGGTGAACTGAATTTCAGGTAAGAAGTTATGACCTGCACTCTATTTGGGTCAGATATAAACCGAGTTTAGGTGTAGTTTATTTAGCAGCAGTTCTCTTATGTGTTGCTGATAGCCGGCTAGCTAGCTAGCGCCGCTAGCATAGTTAGCTAGTGCCGCTAGCGACCCTTCGTGAAAAAGCACCCAGGCTTGGCTTATATCGAGGCGGGTGAAACTCGTGTCAGCACCCGGTCGCTCGCCTACAGTATGTGTTTTAGCTGGACTTATTTTTCGTTTATATGGGCTGATGATGCTGGAAACCGAAGGCAGGGCGTGAGGTGAACTGAATTTCAGGTAAGAAGTTATGAACTGCACTCTATTTGGGTCAGATATAAACCGAGTTTAGGTGTAATTTATTTTCGTTGACCTTTTACAATCGTACTGCCACGGGAGTTTATATACAGCTGTGTGCGCACTAAGTTACTGACGTTGGACTTTATTTTATTCATTAGGGTTAGTTCATAGAGTTGCCATGCCGTACAAACGCAATCGTCCCACATTCAGAGAAAACATTATGATTTATTCTGTCGTTACGAAGCCTCCCCTGTCGTTCTCTCGCGTGTTGAAACGTCAATCATGAAACTGATCGATGATCGGCTGTTCGCTCTTATTTATCACGCTAAACAACAGCAGCACGTTTAAGCTTGATCAGCTGTTGTTAGAATTCTTTTGATTTTAATTTCTAGTATCAGCTGATGTTTGCTGGAGCATGAAGATGAAATCAGGAGATGTCCTTACTGAATCATCAGAGCTGAACTGGTGATGGAGAAACAGGTTTACACTTTAGGTGACATGAATGAGTTGAAGGAAGTTATGAGTTGTTTTTGTGTAGCTGACAGCTGGTAACTGTGCAGGGGCGGATCTAGCAAAGCTTTTATGGGGCGCAGCTAGGGCATTAACAGAGAAAGGTGGACACAAAGATATACTTTTCTTTCTTACTCTCATATAAAATATTTAGCTTTTATTAAATAGTTATCTGAATCTCACAACCAAAGTTTGTATAATAATACACAAGATTGGCTGTAGACCATTCTTCGTCATTCAGAACACTGTGTAAAAATAACAAAAACAAAAAGTGAATGCATGTGTGAAAAGTGGTCCATAATGTAATGCTTCAAAGCGTGTTCATGCAAACATTGTCGGGTCTGCCGTGGTACAATGGGACTTCTGCTCATGAACCTGTGTGCACAGCGTCTGCAAATCGGCTGTACAAAGTAACTTCATCTTTACACAAAACTGTAAGCTGTCATCTGTGAAGCGTGAGCGGTGTTTGTTTTACCATAGTTCATGGTGGAGAATGGCTGCTCTTCTGAGTTTTGCTCTCTGTAGCCGTATGAATGGCAACTACAGTGATTAGCAGCGGCATAGGCACACATAAAATTTCTTCTGAAATTTTCGCTTTCTAGTTATGTGTGCCTATGCCAAGAGGCACACATATTACTATTCGTCGGATTTATTATTATTATTATTATTATTCTCCAGTTTCCGCCTGAAATTTTGCAGCGAAACTTCGCCCATGCAGTTTTGAGACAAGCTTCATATATGTTACCTCATTTTGTGCGGCGGATCTGGAATGGTGTGCTATGACTTTTGGTGTTTATGAATTTTATAGTTTTTAAATATTAATATTTTAGTGAAAATTTTCCCAGCGCTCCTCTGCCGAACAGTTTTGACATTAGGGTTACATATGTTAGATCATTTTGTGTGGCTGGAGCTGGACTATTATGTTATGACTTTTGGTGTTTATAACTTTTATAGTTTTTTAAATATTAATATTTTAGTGCAAATTTAGGCCAATTCATCTTTTGGCGCCAAATAAACAGACTTCATTTGTGGTGTGTTGGCTCCATCTTTTGGTCTCATTGAAACAAATTTCAAACTTCATTTGTGGTGTGTTGGCTCTCTCTAGTGGTATGCCGGTGGTGGTACAGCCTGTCTACCCTTATTTAGATACCGTAATGACGACAATATCAATGGCGCGCACAGCCTCGCTGCTTTCAGGAACCATTGGAGGTTTTAAGGTTGCGCGAACCATTGAATAGTTACGGTAAACACAATGGCTTCTATGCTTGGTGGAAAACTCCATATCCCACAATTCATAGCACACCTCTGCCGAGTTAAACAATGGCGGCCACCACTTCGTTTTATATGTCTTTTATTAGTGTTTCTAGGTCACAAAATCAACTTTTAAGATATTTTCAGGCGAGAATGTAGATGTGTAAACTTCAAATATCTGCTTGTTTTATCAAGACATCCCATATTAGCGACAGTGCTCACACGAAGTCGGTCCTGCCTGACAGCTAGCCGGCTACATAGCTAGCTGCCGCACTTGGCTGCAAATGGACAGCGAGGGGACTCTCTCGTTTCACCTCCCCGGTCTCTCGCAAATGCTCGCACAGAATCGGAGTTACAGCTGGATGTGGAAAAAATAACTGAGTTGTTTGGTGGTGCTATAATGCGGAGCTACAACAGTGGGCAGCTATCCACCGGTGTATGACAGAAAGGACATGCCGCGAACGAGACATCGAGGCGGGGCAGGCGACTGCCGATCGACCGGTGTTTGCTAACGCGGAGGTCAATCGTGGATCAGGGAAAGCGAAGGCAGGAGCGTGAGGTGAACTGAATTTCAGGTAAGAAGTTATGACCTGCACTCTATTTGGGTCAGATATAAACCGAGTTTAGGTGTAGTTTATTTAGCAACAGTTCTCTTATGTGTTGCTGATAGCCGGCTAGCTAGCTAGCGCCGCTAGCTTAGCTAGCTAGCCCCGCTAGCGACCCTTCGTGAAAAACCACCCAGGCTTGGCTGATAGTGAGGTGGCTAAAATTTGTTTCATCGCCGGATCGCTCGGCAAGGGTCTGTGTCTTAGCTGGACTTATTTTTCGTTTATATGGGCCGATGATGCTGGTCGATGTGGAAAAAATAACTGAGTTGTTTGGTGGTGGAGCTACAACAGAGGGCAGCTATCCACCGGTGTGTGACAGAAAGGACATGC
Organism: Oreochromis aureus; assembly: GCF_013358895.1. Classification (NCBI taxonomy): domain Eukaryota; kingdom Metazoa; phylum Chordata; class Actinopteri; order Cichliformes; family Cichlidae; genus Oreochromis; species Oreochromis aureus. The sequence continues at coordinate 128,501,723 of NC_052944.1, read as the reverse complement.
CGCGAACGAGACATAGAAGGCGGTGAGGCTACCGCCGATCGACCGGTGTTTGCTAACGTGGAGGTCAATCGTGGATCAGGGAAAGCGAAGGCAGGAGCGTGAGGTGAACTGAATTTCAGGTAAGAAGTTATGACCTGCACTCTATTTGGGTCAGATATAAACCGAGTTTAGGTGTAGTTTATTTTCGTTGTGCTGACTTTTTCAGTCACTTACAATAACTCGTACTGCGTGCTAGCTAGCACGACGGAGTTTGTATACAGCTGTGTGCGCGCTAAGTTACCGATGTTGAACTTTATGACAGCCTCCCCTGTCATTCTCTCGCCTGTTGCAACTTCAATCATGAAACTGATCAACGATCGGCTTGTCGCTCTTGTTTATCGCGCTAAACACAGCAGCACGCGTTTAAGCTTGATCAGCTGTTGTTAGAATTCATTTGATTTTAATTTCTAGCAGCTCCTTCAGTGGGAGACTGCGGCACCCACGGTGTGGGATGGAGAGATTTCGCAGGTCTTTCCTCCCCACTGCTGTCAGACTCCACAACAAAGACTTTAACTGATCAAACACACACATGTGCAATAACACTAAGTGCAATAATCTTCCTGGCATCGTTGTATTTTTACTCAGTTGTATATAGCATTTGTATTCTATTTTTATCTTATTGTATATTTTATTCTATTTTATTCTACTGTATATAGTATTTTATTTTATTCTATTCTGTACAGTTGTGTACTGTATTTATTCTTATTTTATTTTATTCTAATTTTTGCTTCATAACTTTTGCACTGTCCACTTCCTGCTGTGACAAAACAAATTTCCCACATGTGGGACTAATAAAGGTTATCTTATCTTATCTTAGTATCAGCTGATGTTTGCTGGGGCACAGCTGTAGAAGCGGCTGGTCCAAACCAGGAGATGTCCTTACTGAATCATCAGAGCTGAACTGGTGATGGAGAAACAGGTTTACCCTTTAGGTGACATGAATGAGTTGAAGGAAGTTATGAACTGTTTCTGACAGACAAATATACACCAAGCTCCTGTTTTTGTGTAGCTGACAGCTGGTAACTGTGCAGGGGCGGATCTAGCAAAGCTTTTGCCAGGGGCCAGGTAGGGCATTAACAGGAAAGGGGACACAAAGATATACTTTTCTTTCTTACTCTCATATAAAATATTTAGCTTTTTATTAAATAGTTATCTGCATCTTACAACCACAGTTTGTATAATAATACACAAGATTGGCTGTAGACCATTGTTAATCATTCAGAACACTGTGTAAAAATAACAAAAACAAAAAATGTGAATGCACAGCGGCTGTGTGGGTAAACCAACCATGTGTGAAAAGTGGTCCATAATGTAATGCTTCAAAGCGTGTTCATGCAAAATTGTCGGGTCTGCCATGGTACAATGGGACTTCTGCTCATGAACCTGTGTGCACAGCGTCTGCAAATCGGCGCTGTACTGAAGTAACTTCATCTTTACACAAAACTGTAAGCTGTCATCTGTGAAGCGTGGCGGTGTTTGTTTTACCATAGTTCATGGTGGAGAATGGCTGCTCTTCTGAGTTTTGCTCTCTGTAGCTGTATGAATGGCAAACTACAGTGATTAGCAGCGGCATAGGCACACATAAAATTTCTTCTGAAATTTTCGCTTTCTAGTTATTATTATTATTCTTCAGTTTCCGCCTGAAATTTTGCAGCGAATCTCGCCCCGCAGTTTTGAGACAAGCTTCATATATGTTACCTCATTTTGTGCGGCTGGATCAGGAATGATGTGCTATGACTTTTGGTGTTTATGACTATTATAGTTTTTTAAATATTAATATTTTAGTGAAAATTTTCCCGCACTTCTCTGCCGAACAGTTTTGACAATAGGGTTACATATGTTAGATCATTTTGTGCGGCTGGAGCTGGACTAGTATGGTATACACTTTTGGTGTTCATGACTTTTATACTTTTTGAAATATTTTGATTTTAGTGCAAATTTAGGCCAATTTCCATAGAAACAGACTTTATTTGTGGTGGGTTGGCTCTCTCTAGTGGTATACCGGGAGTACTACGGCCGAAAATCTGTATGCTTGTTACAAAACTCCATATCCCATAATCCATAGCACGCCTCTGCCGAGTTAAACAATGGCGGACACCACTTCGTTTTAAACGTCTTTTATTAGTGTTTCTAGGTCACAAAATAAACTTTTAAGATATTTTCAGGCGAGAATGTAGGTGTGTAAACTTCAAATATCTGCTCGTTTTATCAAGACATCCCATATTCTCTTACGTGTTGTTGATAGCCGGCTAGCTAGCTAGCTAGCGCCGCTAGCATAGCTAGCTAGCGACCCTTCGTGAAAAAAGCACCCAGGTTTGGCTTATAGTGAAGCGGCAGAAAGTCGTGTCAACACCCGATCGCTTCGCCAAGGGTCTGCGTTTAGCTGGACTTTTCGTTTATATGGGCCAATGATGCTGGAAACCGAAGGCAGGAGCGTGAGGTGAACTGAATTTCAGGTAAGAAGTTATGAACTGCACTCTATTTGGGTCAGATATAAACAGAGTTTAGGTGTAGTTTATTTTCGTTGTGCTGACTTTTACAATCGTACTGCGTGCTAGCTAGCACGACGGGAGTTTTATACAACTGTGTGCGCTGAGTTACTGACGTTGGACTTTATTTTATTCATAATGGTTAGTTCGTAGAGTTGCCGTACAAACGGAATCGTGCCACATTCAGAGAAAATATTACGATTTATTCTGTCGTTACTGAAGCCTCCCTGTCATTCTCTGCCTGTTGCAACTTCAATCATGAAACTGATCAACGATCGGCTTTTTCGCTCTTGTTTATCGCGCTAAACACAGCAGCACGTTTAAGCTTGATCAGCTGTTGTTAGAATTCATTTGCTTTTAATTTCTAGTATCAGCTGATGTTTGCTGGAGCCACAGCTGTAGAAGCGGCTGGTCGAAACCAGGAGATGACCTTACTGAATCATCAGAGCTGAACTGGTGATGGAGAAACAGGTTTACCTTTTTTTAGGTGACATGAATGAGTTGAAGGAAGTTATGAACTGTTTCTGAGAGAAATAAACAACCAAGCTCCTTTTTTATTTAGCTGACAGCTGGTAACTGTGCAGGGGCGGATCTAGCAAAGCTTTTGCCAGGGGGCCAGGTAGGGGCGTTAACAGAAAAGGTGGACACAAAGATATACCTTTCTTTCTTACTCTCATACAGGGAGTGCAGAATTATTAGGCAAGTTGTATTTTTGAGGAATAATTTTATTATTGAACAACAACCATGTTCTCAATGAACCCAAAAACTCATTAATATCAAAGCTGAATGTTTTTGGAAGTAGTTTTTAGTTTATGTTTAGTTTTAGCTATTTTAGGGGGATATCTGTGTGTGCAGGTGACTATTACTGTGCATAATTATTAGGCAACTTAACAAAAACAAATATATACCCATTTCAATTATTTATTATTACCAGTGAAACCAATATAACATCTCCACATTCACAAATATACATTTCTGACATTCAAAAACAAAACAAAAACAAGTCAGCGACCAATATAGCCACCTTTCTTTGCAAGGACACTCAAAAGCCTGCCATCCATGGATTCTGTCAGTGTTTTGATCTGTTCACCATCAACATTGCGTGCAGCAGCAACCACAGCCTCCCAGACACTGTTCAGAGAGGTGTACTGTTTTCCCTCCTTGTAAATCTCACATTTGATGATGGACCACAGGTTCTCAATGGGGTTCAGATCAGGTGAACAAGGAGGCCATGTCATTAGTTTTTCTTCTTTTATACCCTTTCTTGCCAGCCACGCTGTGGAGTATTTGGACGCGTGTGATGGAGCATTGTCCTGCATGAAAATCATGTTTTTCTTGAAGGATGCAGACTTCTTCCTGTACCACTGCTTGAAGAAGGTGTCTTCCAGAAACTGGCAGTAGGACTGGGAGTTGAGCTTGACTCCATCCTCAACCCGAAAAGGCCCCACAAGCTCATCTTTGATGATACCAGCCCAAACCAGTACTCCACCTCCACCTTGCTGGCGTCTGAGTGGGACTGGAGCTCTCTGCCCTTTACCAATCCAGCCACGGGCCCATCCATCTGGCCCATCAAGACTCACTCTCATTTCATCAGTCCATAAAACCTTAGAAAAATCAGTCTTGAGATATTTCTTGGCCCAGTCTTGACGTTTCAGCTTGTGTGTCTTGTTCAGTGGTGGTGGTCTTTCAGCCTTTCTTACCTTGGCCACGTCTCTGAGTATTGCACACCTTGTGCTTTTGGGCACTCCAGTCATGTTGCAGCTCTGAAATATGGCCAAACTGGTGGCAAGTGGCATCTTGGCAGCTGCACGCTTGACTTTTCTCAGTTCATGGGCAGTTATTTTGCGCCTTGGTTTTTCCACACGCTTCTTGCGACCCTGTTGACTATTTTGAATGAAACGCTTGATTGTTCGATGATCACGCTTCAGAAGCTTTGCAATTTTAAGACTGCTGCATCCCTCTGCAAGATATCTCACTATTTTTGACTTTTCTGAGCCTGTCAAGTCCTTCTTTTGACCCATTTTGCCAAAGGAAAGGAAGTTGCCTAATAATTATGCACACCTGATATAGGGTGTTGATGTCATTAGACCACACCCCTTCTCATTACAGAGATGCACATCACCTAATATGCTTAATTGGTAGTAGGCCTTCGAGCCTATACAGCTTGCAGTAAGACAACATGCATGAAGAGGATGATGTGGACAAAATACTCATTTGCCTAATAATTCTGCACTCCCTGTATATAAGTGCATGTTCCAAGATTATAATGTAATATCATAAAGCTTTGATTTGACTGTCATATTAAGTCTTATTTTACTGATTTAAGAACAGTCCTGGAATTTTCACAAATTGATCAAAATAAACATGATTTATTTTAAAGCATTTTTGTTTCTTTGAAATGTGCAGATTGTATGTGAATCAGTTTCTGCTGCAAAGTATAACATGACCCCAGAGAGACGCAGTCGTGTCCTGTTCCTGCCTCGAAGGTTAAAATACCTCCGAGGCAGGAACATGATGGAAGTTTGGAGCTCATAATTTCACACCCAGTCAGCTGGACATGCACAGGCAGGGTTAGCATTACTGGTTTGGTTGAATTTAAGATTTAGCCGGTCTGACCTTTATTAAACCTTCAAGCAGAGCATTAATAAACCTTTATATAAGGGTATGAGATCATATAAGCTGTCTGTTCCTACAGCAGAGGCCACTGCTCTCTGTATAGCCGCAGCATTGCAGGGACATCCTGGTCACAATGACACTAAAACAGGAAGTGGGGCATGGAAATGGTTTTTCCAAACAGGGGTTAGTGTGTGCTGCTGCTGATGGGTGTAAGAGAAAAGGCAGCATGCGCACACTGGAAGTAAACATGTTTAAGAGATCAGCCACACAAAGGACACAAACGACAAAGAATGAACGAGAGCTTAGACAGCTGTATTCTATAAGACTTGATCAAGTCATGGCTGTGTTGTTAAAACGTGTTTGTAGCTTAAATTTAGCCCACAGTTACTCAGGAACAGCCCAATCAATGAAAACAAAGACAAAGCTTGAATCAATGAACACAAACACTTTTGAATCAATGAAATATTGTCAAAATGATATTTACAGAGAACACACTGATTTCTTTTGTTAAACACGCAGCCAGGATCAGCGTTTCGGTCTTCCTGAGCGTCCTGGCCCACAGTCATATTCACTTGCTCCAGAGCAGGGCGACAGCTTTGCATATGCCCACGTCGTTGTAGTTGAAGTAACAAAGACCAGTGAAGGTGATCGTGGACAGGAGGAAGAGAGCTGCGTTGGCCATCTTGATCTTTGTGTCCCCGTGAACGTAGTCTGTCAACACCTGCCCGAGACCCCTGCAACAACACAGGCAGAGGAAAAGATGAGCAGGCCTCCCTTTGCTTCAGCTGGGTGACACTGAAGCGCTTTAAATGACTGCACAGCACAGCACAGATGGAAAATGTGCAACCAGTGTTTCTAAATTTGACTCTGACATTAATGCAACTAATGCCCCATAAACATGTGCTGACATTTCCACGCGCAACAGATGTTGTGTTTTTTTTAACATCTGAATGAACTCTGTCCACACATGATGACAGCCAGGAGCCTCAGCCATCACGTCTATGACAAAGACCTCGCTCTGCAGCCTGACACACTAATATAGTAAATTCCTGCTGGGACTAAAATGCTGCTGCTGCAGTTGCTCAATTTATCCAAAACCTTTATTTTTTTAAAGGGATTTGAGGTCCAGATTATAAAATATGATTTCTGAGCTGCAAAATCTTCATCCAGCAACAGTCACAGTAACATCTCGCCTTACGTTTGAGCCATTCAGACTCTAATTAACCAAGCTAACCAAGCATAAGAGTCTCCAATTTGCATAAAATAACTTACAGTTGTGTTCAAAATAATAACAGTGTGTTTTAAAACGTGAGTAAAACTCAAAATCCGTATAATATTTTTATTCCTGTTCATTAGGAACACTGCACATTAATTTTTCATTAAAACATGAAGAAAAAGTATCAATATTTGAGTTACTTTACAGAAAATGAAGGAAAACATGATATTGGGCTTCTCAAAAATAGCAGTGTCTGCATTTTCATTACAAACTCAAATATGTACTCAATAAACTGAAAAAATGTTAAGATTTAGCAGTCCTGTGAATCACTAAACTAACATTTAGTTGTCTAAACACTGCTTTTGAGAACTGCTTCCCATCTGTGCTCCATGGAGTCCACCAACTTCTGGCAGCTGTAAACAGGTATGCCAGCACAGGATGATTTGACAACCTTCCACAATTCCTCTGGATTTCTTGATTTTGCCTCAGAAATAACATTTTTGATGTCACCCCACAAGTTTCCTATTGGATTAAGGTCCAGCAATTGGGCTGGCCACTCCATAACCGTAATTTTGTTGGTCTGGAAACAAGATGCTGCTTGCTGACTGGTGTGTTTGGGGTCGTTGTCTTTTTGAAACACCCATTTCAAGGGCATTGTAGATATGATTAGCTTATTTTAGAGTTTGGAAATGTGTTAGATAGAATGTAAAATTATTATGAGACACTGAAACTGCCCTGGATATAAATAAAGGCCTGACTGTGTCATGAACTTAGGAGTAGATCTTAGGAGACCCTCCCCAGTTGAACTGTGAAAGTAAGACAAAGAGGAGTTAATGCTGAGTGGAAATTCCCCAGAGGATACCTGTGTGGGGGTCTCAATATTTAACTTGATAACTGTGGTCTGGAAGAGAGAGGGGGTTTTTATGACCCCTAGGGAGTCACGTACCAGAGACACACACAGGGCTTAAACTGTTACACTCACACATCCACATGCACACTCACTCACGTGCACTCACATAGACACGCGGGTACGCGCACACACAGGCATTCACGTGCTCGTGCATACACACAGAGACAGAGTTTGCAGCACATTATGGGGGTTTTATGATGCGGCCGCTTCTATAAAGCTGGCTGTGACTAACAAAGGGGTGAAGATTGTTTCAGAGGGACACCGGCCTCGTCTTCCCTTCTAGAAGTGCATGCTTAAATGAAGATGAATAAAGATGAATAAAGATTTTGTAAAATAACTACTGAGTTCCGGTGCCGTTTTCTGGATCCGTCGACGAATCAAAGAACCGGGGTAAAACTGATTTCGCAACAGCATCTCCTCTTCAGCATAAGGCAGCATGACCTCTTCAAGTATTTTGATATAAGCAAATTGATCCATGATCCCTAGTATCCGATAAATAGGCCCGACACCTTAATAAGAGAAACAGCCCCATATCATGATACTTGCACCACCATGCTTCACGGTCTTCAGAGTCGACTGTGGCTTGAATTCAGTGTTTGGGGGTCGTCTGACAAACTGTCTGCGCCCCTTGGACCCAAAAAGAACAATCTTACTTTCATCAGTCCACAAAATGTTTCTCCATTTCTCTTTAAGCCAGTCGATATGTTCTTTAGCAAATTGTATCCTCTTCAGCAGGTTTTTTTTGTTTGTTTCTTTTTTTAACAGTGGGGCTTTGCGGAGGCTTCTTGCCGATAGATGAGCCTCACACGTCTTCTAATTGTCACAGCACTCACAGGTAACTTCAGACCGTCTGTGATCTCCCTGGAGCTGATCATTGGCTGAGTCTTTGCTATCTGGCCATTGTTCGATCCATTCAAATGGTAGTCTTCCGTTGTCTTCCACGTCTCTCTGGTTTGGCTTTTCATTTTAAAGCATTGGAGATCATTTTATCTGAGCAGCCTATCATTTTCTGCACTTCTTTATATGTTTTCCCCTCTCCTATCAGCGTTTTGATTAAAGCACGCTGTTCTTCTGAACAATGTCTGGCACGACCCATCTTTCTCAGGTTTTCAGAGAGAAATGCATGTACAACATGTGCTGTTTCTTCACATAATGAATGACCTCACTGATTGGACTCCACACTGCTATCATTTTGAACACGCCCATTTCATTTAATTCTTCAATTACACAGACTCAGGTGCAGTCATATCATGAATGTTGGGTCTGTTGGTTTCTCGGACTCTGCTACACTGACTGGTAAATTATTTGTCATGTAATAATAAGATTTATACCAAAACACTGATTGAGCTGGTTAGTCATGTTGGACTGCTTTTGTTTTGAACACATCTGTATATTTTCTGTTTAATATTTATGTGACCTCCAGGGTGAGTAATCATTTAAATGTACATTTATAAAAATCTGCATGAAGGTCAATAAACATAGAAACATTGTTAATGTCAATAATACACAATCACTGTACCTAATAAAAACCAGCTCTTTATTGAGAGCTGAATGAGGAAATATTGTTTCTTTCTCTTACTCATAAATGCAGCCTGCACAGTAGTCCTGGTATTGTGACAGACTGACGAGAGCTTATATAGCTTTCAGGAAATGAAAGCTCTAAAACAGAACAGCTTAGCGTCACTGTTTAAATAAAACACGTGTCAGGAATATTTTATCTGAGGTTTGCGAATATTTGCGAACATTTTAGAAACAAGTGAAACCAGGGATCAGCTGACTGCTAGTCTTACCAGTGTCCGTGAAGGGTCAGGGCAGCAGCCAGAGAGTAATCGATGACAGGACCAGGGTTGAAATAAGCGACAGGGCCCATGGCCAGCAGCAGCACGCTCAGCATTCGCTCTGCCGTCCAGTGCAGAGAGGCCGCTTTGGAGTTGGAGCTCGCTGTGAAGCAAGACAAACTGCAGAGCATCAGAAGGCTGAACAATGTGAAGCTCTGAGCAGAACTGACATACAGACTTCAATCTGACTCAGTCACATGTATCTCAAATTCTACACATTCCACTGGAAAGATCGGGTCTCCTGAAATCTATATTAAGTTTGTCTACTTCACTGAGCCGCTTGTGTCTTTGCCATTGAAGTCACTGAACATCTTTCTGTGATTTTTTAAAATTTTTTTGGTGTAATTTTGTATCCAATGTTGCACAAATTGTAGATAACAAGTATGTTCAGTGATCCATCAGCGTCATTGGCAACCTGTGAACTTGGCACCAATCTGAATGTCTGAGGGTGACGACGTCTGCAGCTCTGATCTCAGGTTAACAGGTTCAGTTTGTTTAAGCTGCACAAACCAGACGTGGAGCTGTGACACTGTCCTTGTATGGACAACCAAGTAAATGCAGTTTTAAATGATGATTTTATTGTTAAAAATAATAAAGTCATCATTAATGACTCTGCTTTAGCTGAACTCAGAAATCAGGAAGAGGGCATATTGATCCTATCTCTCTCAGCAGGACAGGAAAACTGATTCTTTCTTCACTATAACCTGATAGGACAAAGATTGGAAACCTTTCTATTATAATAATATAAGCTGGAAATCCATATTGTTACAGCAGCACAGTGGACAGGGCAGAAATAAATAGAGTATGAAGCTACGGATTATGATGGAGGTGACACATCCTATCAGGTGTAATTAAACCGATGTAGAATTTAAGGGCGATACAATTTAAACAGCTGAAATTGTGATATATTGGCCAAGATTTTATTTTCTTTATTTGGCTTTGCACTTATTAAGTGCCTTTGTTGAAAGACTCACGGGTGGTGTTACACAGCTTTACAAACTAAAGTTCATGTGAAATTGATCAGATATAAGGACTGGAGTGAAAAAGGAGCCAGTCCAAAGAAAAACTCTGACAGAAAGAAGAAGGACTATTACTCACTAAAACGAGAAAGCTAAATCATATTCTGGCTCAATGTGAACTTATTTTTCATATTTGAGCAAAAACAGAAAGAAGGCGACTTCATTCTGGACCCACATAATGGGTAGACCACATGACCACCAAACAGGCCAAAGTGTCACCACCTGTGTTCATGTGGAAAAAAAACACCGTGTGTACACGTGAGGGCGAAACCATCAAGATCCAAAACAGGAACCAAAGCGATCCTGCTCCACTTCAGACACCTGTACCTGCTGAGCGGTTGCCATGTTTGTGGGCCTGGCCACGCCCCACTGGACCACGTGACCACGATCACATCAGAGTTGTTCCAGGCTCAGTGATGACTGCGTGTGGCACTAAACACAATCGGCCTGCAATGAGCTGATGTGTGTTTCCTTGGTTTATGACTATAAATAAATAGATTACAGAGCGATCCCGTCTTACATGCTTTACTGCTCAAAAACACACTATTCTGTGCACAGCTGTAGCTCCTCCTTTCGCCCTCGGGGTGTAACGCTTCTGCTTCTCTCTCACCCTCCATAAAGATTATAGTTAATGCAAAACATGTCTGAACTAGCCATTTTCTGCTTTTGGAAAGTTAACCCAGCTCCTCAGATACCAGGACTGCCCCACTGGACCTCCACTGGTGCTGAAATGTAATGTGTGTGTCACACACGGTTCACACATGCTACAGTTACGTCGAGTCAAAAGTAGAACATGTGCAGCTTACTTGTTGATTTAAGCGTGTCAGAGCTGATGACTGCCAGAGGTTTCTGAGGTTGTGGTATTTAAATATTCTACATGTCTCGCACACGTGGGTTAGACAAGGAAGCTAAAGTAATTTTAGAATTTAATTGAAGAATAAATATAAGCAATACATATTTGATTAGTATAAAAATGAAAGAGATTAGATAAATAATGTATGATTAATTTTATCTGCTGATTCACATGAGTATATAGCTGTGCTATTGTATAGAATGAGAATCTTAATATCTTCACAATATGAGAATGTATGTGTAGTGTATATATATCGTTACCATTTTGATTAAGAAAGTGCAGGTAAACTTCGGGCAAGGCTGCATAAGCTACTGCTTCTTTCTGCTCTCCTCCAAACACCTTTTGCTTTTACTTTAAAGCTAATTTTTTTATTTATGTTTTCCATTTTCTGTGTTTGTTTTGTTGAAATATTAATAATGAATGAAAGAAGAACAGCTGAGGAGAGAAAACTAAAACTCAGGAATAGAGTTGGTGCTTTACCTTCCTTTCCTGGTAATGTTGTGCATGTTTTATGTGTGTTTAGTTTCCAAGTTTTAAAAAAAAGGTACTTTCTGGATATGCACAGAGCATAATTTCATGTAACCCATCACCATAAGGGGCTGTTAGAGCCATATATAAGGATTATATAGAGATAATTATTTGTGCAAACCCTTTTGTCTTTAATTCTCTTTCATGATCAGTAGGTGAGGTTGACGTCAGTTTAAGTTAGCATTACTGTGAAACTTAGAGTTTTGTTTTGAAAGCTTTACTTCCTGTGATTCCTGTAATATTGTGGCGGACCTAATCTAAGCTGAGATTAAAGTTGGAGTAAAATGTGACGAGCTCTCGTGTCGTCCTTACAGACCTACACAATATCTTATTTTCTTATTAGAAAAAACACTGAAAAGATAGAATGATGACAGGAGCACAGATCAGTATAGTTTTTGAATGCGCTAGCTGTGTTTGGTGGAAATAAGATGAAGTTGTAAAAAGAAGATATTTTGAGTTCCATCCATCCATCCATCCATCCATCCATCTTCATCCGCTTTATCCGAGGCCGGGTCGCGGGGGCAGTAGCCTAAGCAGGGAAGCCCAGACCTCCCTCTCCCCAGCCACCTCCTCCAGCTTATCCGGGGAACACCAAAGGCGCTCCCAGGCCAGCCGAGAGATGTAATCTCTCCAGCGTGTCCTGGGTCTGCCCCGGGGCCTCCTCCCGGTGGGACATGCCCGGTTCCATATTTTGAGTTCCATTCTTGTATTTGCATTTTTCGAGATGAAGATTTTCATGTGAGAATTCATGGTTTTGCACACGTCCTTTACTTTTCCAAGAATCAGATGAAGCTGCTTGACAATGAGAAGTTATAAACCATCGTGCAAAAATTCAAATAATGAAGCTAACTATGCTAATGGAGCTATAAGGAGCACACTCCTGTTCATATTGCTTCACTGTGGCATGTTGAAGTTTGTTCATGTACTTGATAATTTGAGAAGATGCTGAGGAAAGCTACTGAAGAACATTTTTCAAGTTTACTGAGTCACAGAAGCTTCTCGTGAGTGTTTGAAAGTTCATTTGGAATAATTGTTGAGTTTAAAGATGCAGCATATGGCACACCACATGTGGTTGACCAAAAGAGGGAGCCAAAGACAACATGACAAATAGTGAAGAGCATGCTGATAAATTGGTGTCAGAAACACTGCAAAGTTTCTGCAAGCTGGGTGAAGAGTTCATCTTGCTTAATAACAGTGTTATGAAGATGCTACCAGAAGATGAACTTAGTGGAGATCAGTGTAACTCATATGAGTCAAAGGCAGCTGTTATTAAAGACTTTTTGCTTGTGACTGAAATGTGGATTCAAGAACAGAGAAGTGTGCAAAATGAAGGTGAGATGCTGTCATGTGGAGTAATCTGGAGTGGTCGCTGATCATTGGCATCAAAGAAACAATAGCAAAGCTGTTTCCAGCACTGGAAGTTCTTCAGTTGTGTCAAGCTCCATTTCAGTGGCACGCAAAAAAGAAAAGAGTGATACAGCTGCAGGAAGCAAGACTAAAGGCTGAGATGGAGCAGTTATAAGATCGTGATGCAATGAATGAATATGTCAAGTCCAAGATTTCAAGGACAGGATCTACTATGTCCAACCGAACCCCTGTCAAGTGTTCTGTGAGCCCAGCCGGTGCTTGTGGTTCATGTCCCAATGTCAGGGGACGAGGAGGAGGATAATGATCATCAGATTCCTAATATGACTGATGGAAACACAGCATTTGTCTCACACAGATTTATGTCTGCAGGATCACACAGATCAAGCTTCACCTGCAAATCCTCAGGAGCCCACTTCTACAGGTGGCAGGATTTATGAAGTGATGCATCATCAAAACCTGATCACTGATATCGGGTTGTTGGTTAAGCAGCAAAACCTGTCTCTGTTACCCAAGACTGTGTACTCAGGTTGATCCACTCATATACAGATCTTTCCTCAGAGCCTTTCACAATGCTATTTACAGCAAGACACTAAATGACCGGGCGGGCGGAACACACGGCGAGGGATGAGGGAGAACACGAGCAGAGGAAAACAAACAATAAATACAAGAGGTTACCCAGATAGCAAGGAAACATTGAAACAATGTTGAGTCAATATCAGGCGACGTCATTGAAGCAACGTTGAAGTGTGACGTTGACCCAACGTCACTCTTGCACCCATTTTTAACATTGAAACAACGTCAGGTTTTGATGTTGAATCAATGTTGAAACCTGACATTGATTCGACGTTATATTTTCTAACACTGTTGACATTGAAACAATGTCAGATTCTGATATTGAAACACTGTTGAGCTATGGTATTGATTTTCCACCTCTTTCGTACAGTTGCTTTTTATTGAAAAAAAAACAAAAAAACAAAAAAGGTCAATAGACATGTATCATTTGCAAAATACTTTATTAAAAGACAAAGTTTCCTATTTACATTTCTATGTTTCACGTCACTTTTATTATTTACTCCGGGATGGGGATGGATGATGTGCGTCCTGCGCGCCACCCATCGATCTGGAGCATATCTGAGCCATTTCTGGACTGCTTGAGCAAAGACCAGCTCAGACATAGAGTTCGCCCCTACCTGCTGCGCCAGGCCATCTAGGACAAAAATAGACACACACACAAAAAAAACAAAGACAAAAAAAGGGAATTAGAGCACATGAATAAGCTTTTGTTAATTGTCTTCAGCAGGGAGAAAGTATGTAAACTCCTAGGCTGATAAACATGAAAGTCACCAGGCGGAAATCAGCAAACTGCCGCATTTGATTCCCAAAGAGCTATAAGCTGAAAATGTGATATGTCTTAGCATGGTGTGCCGTGTATCCTTTAAAAAAAAAAAAAAAATAGGGTCCTCGGGCTGTACAAAGTGTACAACCCGAGGACAAAACAAGCCGAAGACCAAAGACTCCATCTCCAGATTAACCGGACATGAAAGTCTTGTTAAGAAAGACAAAGTAATATAGCAAAAAACAGACATAGGAAATGTGAAACGCACCCAGCACATCAATTGATCCCTTTATTGTTCACTTTAGGCTCATAAAACTACAATAAATGTTAAATGTTAAATAAATGTTACTTGTATGCCAGTACAAGTATCATACAGTTTAAACGAAGCACTGAAACGTGCACATATTTATAACAGATGCATTGAAGCTAATCGAGATATTTACTGTCAATCTATGGCTGCGATTAATCACTTTACTGGAAACTTTATTAACTAGTAACTTCATCAGTCATGACAGAAGCTAATATTTCTGTGCTAACATCGTTTAAACAGTAACAGCTTTACTACAATATAAGCTAACGTTTACACCGTAACTTTAAGCTAGCACCATAAAGACGGTAAAACACGTAATAATATCTACAAATGCATCTTAAAGCTGTTATATTAGCACTCGGTGTATTACTAACATAACCACATTAACATTATTGACACTCGCTGACTTTTAATAGTCATTCTATAAATGCTGTCCGTTTAAATGGTCTTACCTGTAACACTGCTGTATCCACCGGATTCCAGCCAGAGTGAATTCTGGAGTCTTCCCACGCTCCTGTTAGTGATCCTCCATCTGGATGGATGATAACAACCTTCTGAACAATCTAGCAGGTGGAGATGGCCCATATCTATGGGACTGATTTCTGCTAATAACGCCCATTGTATGGACTGATAACAGCCGAAGCGGGTGAATAAAGTCACCGTGTCGCTAGCTGTGCCATTACCCAGCATACACCTCTCCCTCCATAAATGCAATAAACGATACAAAAGTAATGGCCTATAATTAATTTATCTGCTGCATCTGCTGTTTCTCAGGTAGTTGTTTACATTATATAATATACTGTGTTCAGTACACATCACTACAATGCGATTTCGGAAATGTATAAATATACGGACAACAAATCTCTTGTCGTCAATAAACAACGTTTAGGGAGCTCTATAGTATTCAATAGGAGGACCCTGCACGTCAATTATCGACGCGAGGGGGGTACCCTGCGCGTCGATAAGTGAAGCAGAGGGAGCCTGACCATGCGTCACACGTTTGACGAGTTGGGAGTGAGAATGTGTTGGGAAAACACACAGGATGACAGAGGGAGATATGCAGACAAACCAGCAAGGCACACAAGAAAACACTGGGCTTAAATACAAACAGGGCAATCAGGGAATGGGAAACACGAGGGAGACACAGCTGGGATAAATTGGACATAACAAGACAAGGGAAAGCGAAACTAGAAACACTGACGAGAGAAACAGACCTACAAAATAAAACAGGAACTCACACATGCAAAGACACAGACTAAGAAACATGGACTTTACACAGGCAGAAATGACTAAACACTAAACTGAGGAAGAACCGAATCCAAAAACCAAAGAAATAGAAAACCAGAACAAAAATACATCACAATAATAGAAAACACAAAGCGCTGGGTCAAAAGACCCAGGATCATGACAATTTTGTTTGTACACACTGCACTGTAGCATGTTGGAGTCCCCAGCCGATCATAGGTGAAGACTTTAGGGGCTCGTCTATCCCTCCTTGGCAAACTATAAGAAGCTGGCGTAGCATTGAGCTGTGTTTTTAATTTATTTAAAAATATATATGTAAAGAAAAAAGGACTAGATGTGTTTTCTGTCTTTATAAAAAGGTAACATTGGTTATATTTTGTTGGCCTAATTCTGACCAATCGTAACATTCCAGAACTTTTCCCTGTTGCTGTATCCTGTAACATTGGCATGATGTGAGTCTGGAGGTTTGGTTGCAGTGAACCTGCCTCATGTTGGTTATGTTTATATTCCCACCAGAAGCTTCAGTCAGAATAAAGGAAATAATAAATATAGAAATAAATAAAGGAAAAACTCATCTGACATGAAAACATGTTCAGAAACAGATGACCTGTAATTAATAAATGTGTTTTTCTACAGTACTAATATCGTCTTTATGGAGGTGTGATGATGACGTCACCTGATGTACAGCCCACGTGTGCTGCTCTCTCTCTCTGATATGAGTGAATGGAGCTCACCTTGCAGTATCTCTCTTCCTCTCGTCAGTATGAGACAATATTATATTTACATCTTATTAATAGCTCATCAACATCATATTTACTCATCAACAGGCTGATCCGCAGGGCCAGCTCTGTTCTAGGACGCCCTCTGGACCCAGTGGAGGTGGTGAGTGACAGGAGAATGGCGGCTAAGCTGTCATCCCTGTTGGACAACATCTCCCACCCCATGCAAGAGACTCTGAAAGCACTGAGCAGCTCCTTCAGTGGGAGACTGCGGCACCCACGGTGTGGGACGGAGAGATTTCGCAGGTCTTTCCTCCCCACTGCTGTCAGACTCCACAACAAAGACTTTAACTGATCAAACACACACATCCACACATGTGCAATAATCTTTTCTGACAAAGTTGTATTTTTACTCAGTTGTATATAGAATTTGTATTCTATTTTTATCCTATTGTATATTTTATTCGATTAATTCTACTGCATATAGTATTTTATTTTATTCTATTCTGTACAGTTGTGTACAGCAATTTATTCTTATTGTATAGTAATTTTCGCTATACAACTTTTGCACTGTCCACTTCCTGCTGTGACAAAACAAATTTCCCACGTGTGGGACTAATAAAGGTTATCTTATCTTATCTTATTTATGTGATCACAGGTTTGATTCTAGCGTTAAAGTGACCACAGTGTTCTTCACAATCACAGCAACAATAACAATGACAGGCTGCTGCAGGGCTCATAAACACGTCAAAGACATGAAATCAGTCATTACAAATCACTCTGCTCTATAAATGTGAACCTCACAGTGTAAAAGCAGCAGGTACACCTGTCCAAACTGGGCTCACGCTAACACTAAGGGTGGGCGCTCTAAAAAACTGGGTTTTAGCTGTTACATTAATGTAGTAAGGGGGGCTACGCCCTGAGTTCATGGCCTCTCATTATAAAAGACCCCCCCCCCCTGCTGGACATTTGAGGCAAATTCTTCAAAAATCGTGACCTTGGCCACAGTCTCCCCATCTGTGATGACTGCCACCGTGTTCCTTTTTGTTATTAGAGGTTTAGCTGTTTCATCTTTGAAGTCCCAGCTGATGACCCTCAGCTGGTCGCAGGATTTTAAAATTCTGAAGTGCAATGGTGGTAGCCGGAAGTATGGCGTTTCAGGGCGGTTGTTAAGAAGTTTCATCAAAGCCATTCTGAAAAAAAAAAAGCAACACAAAAACATTAAGAGATGAATACATTTCTGTTATAGCCAACGGTCATAAAACATGGTAACACCTGTAGCTTTTGTAGTCTCTTTGCATTTTGATGTCAAAGAAAACTCATAAATACCTTTCTGAGGTTCCTGCTTGAGAATGACAGGCCAAAAAATCAACAGGGGTTTTCTGATATTAAATACAATGTTGGCTTTAAAATAAAGCTAACAGTTCTGAGACACCTGCAGTGAGCAACAACAGACTTTACAGTAGAAACACGTGTTCAGTTTCTTTTCTATTTTTAATATGATTGTTATACTATATTAAAGAAAACATTTGTTGAATTCATTTCAGTCCTTTTCAGAAAGAAGCTGTGAAATATGACTTAAGATTATTATTATTTATACTCACGCGGTTCTTGTGGGCATCAGTGTCTCTCTGGCTTATGTGAACTGTTCTTATTAATCTACTTCCATCCTTGCTTTAATAATAAAATAAATCAAAATTGAGGCATTACTATTGTTAAATCGTTATGCATCTTCGACTCTACTTATATATTTTGCTTCCATCTTTAAAGGCTTACCTGTATTTAAACTTCATCCTAAGTCCATGTGCTCCATGCGCACCTTGTGCTTGCCGCCATCTTGTATCCATGGGTAACCACTTTGTTTTCCTAGACCGCCATCTTGGATCATTAGCTTTAGCATTAAGTTACTGTTAGCTTCTGTGTTAGCATCAATAGAAATTGCTATAAAGCTGATCCTTGGTATGTAGACACCATCCTCTTTCATAATTCATGGTTATTTTAGTTTTAGCATTAGCTTAGTATTAGCCTTCCACCATCTTGTATCGTTATTTTAGTTTTAGCATTAGCCTTCTGCCATCTTGTATCCAAGAGCACCCACTTTTTTTATAACCACCATCTTGGATTATTAGCTTAGCATTAGCTTCTATATTAGTATCAGTGGAAGTTGCTATAAAGTTGATTCTGGGTAAGTAGACACCCCTGCCTTTCATAATTCACTGTTGAGTTTTTAGCATAAGCTTAGCATTAGGCCTTCCTCTGGTCATTGAAATGAGCATGACAGATGCAGCAAAAGTTGTTGGATCAGGATATGTGATGTAATAAATATCAAAGATGGATAATACACTACTTTATTTGACGACATCTGCAGCTGCTAACCTTTGACCTTTAGAAAAGGTCAAAGGTTAGCAGCCCATGTAGTTGGGACAATTCTTAACTTACAAACAGCAGTCGCACAAACTACACAATTATTTCCCCCCATTACTACTTGTCACTTCAAGAAACTGGCCTGTATGATTTCAGGGTAAGTGTGTTGTTATATCACAAACTAGTTCCTAATGGTAGTGATTTACTCACGTGAGTAAAAATGTGTTGTGTTTCCTTCACCAACCTAACACAGAGATCCAATGAGATAATGAGACCTGGACCAGTACGCCTCATCTGTACTGGATTACATCTCCGAAACCACAGACAGTGTCACCACCCAGAAACGGATCACCATGTACCCCAACCAGAAACCTTGGATGAACCGGGATGTTCGTCTCCTCCTGAAGGCCCGCAACACCGCCTTTAGGTCAGGAGATGCACACGCCTACACTACAGCCAGGGCTAATCTAAAGAAGGGCATCAAAAAAGCCAAACACCATTACAAAAAGAAGGTAGAAGAACACTTCTCCAACTCCAACCCCCGACGCATGTGGCAAGGACTTCAGACCATTACAGACTACAGGACCACCAAACCCTCCCCCACATCCTCTGATGTCTCCTTCCTCAACGAGCTCAACAACTTTTATGCTCGTTTTGAGCGAGGGAACCCCACAACCAAAACAGACATGACGCCAGACCACCAACCTCTGACTCTCTCCCCCACCGATGTAGGAGCGGTGCTGAGTAGGATCAATGTCCACAAGGCTGCAGGTCCTGATGGTGTCCCCGGGCGTGTTCTCAGAGCGTGTTCTGGGGAGCTTGCAGGAGTGCTCACAGACATATTCAATCTGTCCTTGGCCCACGCTGTGGTACCGGCCTGCTTCAAATCCACCTCCATCGTCCCGATACCCAAAAACTCCAACCCATCTAGCCTCAATGACTACCGCCCAGTAGCACTCACCCCCATCATCGCTAAGTGCTTAGAGCAGCTGGTCTTAGCACACTTCAAATCCTGTCTCCCCCACCCTGGACCCCCACCAATTTGCATACCGCCAGAACAGGAGCACAGAGGATGCAGTCTCCATCGCACTGCACTCTGTCCTCTCACACCTGGACAACAACAACACCTACGCCAGAATGCTGTTTATAGACTTCAGTTCAGCGTTCAATACAATCCACCCATCACAACTCATCAGGAAACTGACAGACCTGGGCATCAGTTCCCTCATCTGCAAATGGTTACTGGACTTCCTGACCAACCGCCCCAACATGTCCGGCTGGATAACCGCTGCTCATCAACAATCACAATGAACACCGTGTACCACAAGGCTGTGTGATGAGCCCTTTCCTCTACTCCCTCTTCACCCACGACTGCAGACCTGCTGATGGTTCCAACACCATCATTAAGTTTGCAGATGACACCACGGTGATTGGCCTCATCAGTGACAACGATGAGACCGCCTACAGGGAGGAGGTGGATCGTCTGGCTGAGTGGTGCGACACAAACAACCTGCTGCTTAACACCGACAAGACTAAGGAGCTCATCGTGGACTACAGGAGGAATGCTGACCCACATCCACCCATCCACATTAAGGGGACGGCTGTGGAGCGTGTGAGCAGCTTCAAGTTCCTGGGAGTCCACATCTCCGAGGATCTCACCTGGACAACCAACTGCTCCAAGCTGGTCAAGAAGGCTCACCAGCGCCTCTTCTTCTTGAGGACTCTGAGGAAGAACCACCTGTCCTCAGACATCCTGGTGAACTTCTACCGCTGCACCATCGAGAGCATCCTGACCAACTGTATAACAGTCTGGTACGGGAACTGCTCTGCCTCGGACCGGAAGGCGTTGCAGAGGGTCGTGAAAACTGCCCAGCGCATCGCCGGAGCACCACTTCCTGCCATAAAAGACATCTACAGGAAGCGGTGTCTGAAAAGGGCTGGGAAAATCACCAAAGACCCCAGTCACCCATCACATGGACTCTTCACCCTCCTGCCCTCTGGGAGGCGCTACAGGAGCCTCCGGACTAAGACCACCAGGTACCGGAACAGCTTCTTCCCCACAGCTGTCAGACTCCTGAACTCTGCCTCCTGACATCTGACCCACGTTAAACTCATGGACTGAACATACACACACCCACAACCACTAGCACTTTATCACTATCACAATTATCCTAACTGCACTACTGTATAGTTCTGTGTAAATATCATTCTGTACATATGATAATTTTTAATCTGACAACTGTTTATAACTTGCATAGTTCACATTTCTGTATAACTGTACATCTCAGATTTCTGTATAGTTTTTATTTCATATTTATATCCTGTACATAGCCTGTACATAGTTATAGTTATAGAATGTTCATAACATACTTCACACCGTGTACATTATAACATACCATAATAGACCCATTTCTGTAATATACTTACACATCTATATTATTGCTAATATATATTGTAATATATCTATATCACGGTTAAAGCACTTTCTGGATGGATGCAAACTGCATTTCGTTGCCCTGTACCTGTGCATGTGCAATGACAATAAAGTTGAATTCTATTCTATTCTATAAGGAAGTCATATGTGTTCTATTGTACTATACTGCTCATACTAAAGTACTACTTAAGTGTTCTAAATGATGAAATTATTCTGATGTTTATCTTTGACAGTACAGCAGAAGATCAGACAGGAAAGTGGAGAGAGGAAACACAGCAAAGGGTCAGAGGTCAGACTCCACCTGGGCCACTGCATTCAACCATGTGGCATAAGGTCGTCAAGTAGTGAGCTAAAACAGTGCTCTAAGGTTCTGAAACGTATCACAGAGTTAGAAATAGAACAGATACTGATGACTTCATGACATCACTGACAGATGTCAGCGTGGTGATCAGCTGACCTGCTGATGTCTTCTTCATCTTCACACAAACATTCATTTTTTAAAAATCACTAAATAACTCTGAGTTTTATAACTTTTCCTACTCCAGATAATTGTCTAACTTTATAAAGGTCACTCCTTGTTGTTCCCCATGTCAGATAGTAATCAACAAACATAAAGAAACTTACTGTTGTCACACATTGGTTCTAAAATCTCTTCCACAGTTTCCAGTCTCTGTGCCTGATCCACATGAAAGACCAAATATCTGATTAACATAGTTTTCATCACCTCTGCTTACAAACAGTTGAACCAACATGTATCACTGTGGATCTCTAATAAAAGCATCACACATTTCTAAGTTTCTATAAACTCTATAAAATCTGAAGTGTTTTACTGACAGAGACTCAAACATCAAAGAGAAAAGCTCCAGTGTGGGCCGACAGTCTTTAGTGAACATCAACACATCCAAAATGTTGTAGCAGTTCCAGCTCACAGCATTACTGACACACACCTTCTGCTGGCATCACAACAGGACTGCCTGTTTCACCTGACAGCACTCTGTACACCTGAAGACAAGAGAAGGCTCCAAACAGTGTTCAACAATCTTCAGTGAACAAGACAAAAAGAAGACATTTCAAACAAAGAGCAGAGACTTTGTCTTTAACTTGTATATCTCTCTGTTTGTGTCCATATGGAGAAAACAGTGCACAAAGAGAAATGTACACAGAGCAGTAAATGGTCTAAATATCAGCTCTTTATCAAACCATCATCATTAACAGACATTTGAATGATTAAACTGACACCAATGAGCTCAGCTTTGCTGTTTTATCTACTCTTACAGAGGCTGACATAACTGATGGAGAGGATACAGTGTAAGCTTTCAAAGCAGCAACACAGGTTCTGTCTGAAGAAAAGTCCTCAATCATTGCACCTCTGCATGCACAACTGCTGCAGAAGATGATCAGTGTGTCTCACCACTCTGCAGGAATTAAGGACCTCATGACTGCTGTATACAAGTCAAGGTGTGTTTATGGACTGTGTGTATTTGCCAAGCATGTGTGTAATATATAAATGATGGAAACAAAGCAGTGTATTAATGTTTCTGTGCTTGCACGAGTGTATGTAATAATAAACTGAGTTCAATGTGCAAACTCTCCTTTCAGGACGAGCTGCACCAGCATTAGATCCTCACTTTAAGGCCATCCTTGTCCACAGAGGCTGTAACACCATGCTCTCAGGTGGTGATGAAGCAGCAGGTGTGGATAGAGTGGTACAGCTCCTGTGAGTTACAGGAGCTGTACCACTCTATCCACACCTGCTGCTGTGTCCACTTCACCCTACAGTTTGAGTGTAAATAGTCATTTCCTTCCATTACCAATATTAATGTGTCAAATGTTCTGGTGAGTTCAAAATGATTTTACAAATTAATTTTTCTTCATTAATGAAGTTTTCATTTTTCAACAGCAGGAGTCTGATGGTGACAGAGCTGAGGAAACTGTCCCTGACAGTTCTTGTCTCCTGCCTCCTCAGTGTCTCTGTGCTGAGTTGAGTGTAAAGAGTGTCCTCCTGTTAGAGAAACACTCTGACTGTTTCACTGACAGGAGGACACTGTGATGGAAACACATTTTTACAATCACAGCACTTTTGCATGGTTTAAAAACTGACAGTGTGGTTCTGAATAGTGATACATTAACAGAGCTGTAAATGCCTCTAATCATCTAAACAGCAACAGAACCATTGAGCTCAGACAAGTCTGCTTATTATACCAGACTATACAGTAGATAATTCTGATCAACCCGTGTTCTGGAAAAATTCCCGTAAAACAAGTGCAGAAACACATTGAGACTGTTAAAGACAGTGAGCTGTGTCTTTGTAGGGCCCAGTGCACTCTCAGTGCTGCTGTTTATTACTAAGGTGACAGCTGCACATTAGAGCTGTGACACTTTAACATGAATCCGCTCAAACATTAAAGCTTCCTGTCCCACAGCCTGATGAAGGAGACGTGGAAATCACTGCAGTTTGTGATCAAAGGTAAATGAATGTGATTGGTTGAACAGGTGTGTGTTCTGTTTCCAGCAGTGTGAAAGAGACTCAGCAGCAGATTAGAATCAAGTAGAACAACATTTCTACATTTTCTATTGAAAGTAGAAACTAGAGGACAGACGGGAGTCACAGCTGAACATTTCTGCTTGTTTGATGTTCTGCTTGAAAGCAGAGACGGTTTCTATGGAGACCATTGAATGAATGTAGAGTGCAGTGGCGCCCTCTGTTTGCTGATATGAGTCAGTGTGTTTCTGTCTCATCTAAATGACAGTAATCCTTCCAATAAGATCACATTTATTTTGGATCTGTCTGTTTCAGTGAATGGAAAGCCTTTGTTGGTGTTCACAGTCCACAACTACAATAACAATGACCGGCTGCCTTCATTCACTATCACTGATGAATTTATTCACTGATTGTTTGCTCCAAAGCTGAAACAAAAACATCTACTGAGCATCTAATAAATGCAGACACTTTAACTTAAAGATGGAACTTTGTCAGAGGTGTGCAGATGCCCCGCCCACACACACCTGTCCCATCAATGAGCTGCTCTCAGCCCCCACACTGTAGAGCTGCAGAGAAAAGCCACGTGGTTCAAAGCTCCATTTAGTGCCTCTGAGAGTTAACGTGATAGAAACACTGACTCCTGGACTGCTTTCATCCAGATGTTTCACATTGAACATCAGCTTGGATGAAAATGGAGGTTACTATGGAGCCTTATTGAAGGGAGGCTGATGAAATGTGCAGAAACATGTTTGGCTGGTGATGTGTAGGTGAAGCCTCATGAAGCTTTCAGGCTTTCCTTCTATTTGCACTCAAAAACATTCAAAGCTTCAAGGCTTCGATCTCACAGAGAACAGCGACATCTGGTGGCCGACTGAAGTCAAGGCGATATCTCAAGAGCGCAGCTGAAACACTGACACAACTTCCTGTTTCAGTCTGATGTCATCAATAAAGCTGTGAACAGAGTGTTCATGTGAATTTGCTAATGTTCTTGTTCATCTATGCCAGGGGTCTGCAACCTTTATCATCAAAAGAGCCATTTTGCCCCTCTTCTGCCCAAAAAAAATCGTAGGGAGCCGCAAAAAATAACTTTTCATCTTTTTTTTATTTTACCTGTTACAACCACTGAATAAAACAAACAGAAGTGCAATGTGCATTTGTAGGCCTGCTTTGAAATAAATTAAACTGTTAACTGTAGGCCTATTTAAGTCCACCGTATATTTTTGTAAAAGTAAAATAAAAACTAGCCCACTTTAATATAAATAAAACATTTAGCTGCAACTTAGCAGCTTTTAAAAGAAAAAGAAAATTAGGAGGGTTTTTGACAACTCCATGTCAGTGTTCTCTCGTCCTCTTCGGGTTTTTTGCTCAGCCAGCAATCAACTGAAGCACCTGAACATACAAAAAATCTACATCAGCTCAGAGTCTAAAATCTTTTTTTTTTTCTGAAAAATAATAGCTTGTAAAATACTGTTGTCCTTACCATTTTAATGTGACTTCTGTGTCTGAAGTTCGCTGCAGACCTTCCCTATGTCGGGGCTGTAAGATGTGACTTTGATCTTCATACAGGACTGTAGGCTCTCATCTTTGAGGCGGGAGCGGTGTTTGGACTTTATAAAATTCATGCTTGAGAAAACTTGCTCACATAAGTACGTTGAGCCAAAGATGGACAAGACTCCAAATGCATAATTTTTCATGTTAATATACGTGTCAGGAATGGCACTCCATGTTTCAAAAACAAGTTTGTCGGGGTGGGGGAGTTTTTCCATATCATTCCATTTGTGCTCTTTAGCCAGCGTAGCCTTCTGACGGGTGACTTCTTCAAGATCCGCCGTCAGTGTCTTAGAACTTATTTACCCACAAATCTTTATCCGCTATGTCGGCCAGTTCAATTTCTAGATCAGGCTTGCTTACTCTGGTGAATGCAACTGTGTTCAGCAAGGATGGGTCGATGTCCAGCGGTGTGACAGGGAAAGAGAGAGTATGTTTCTCCTTTCTGAAATCACTGAATCTTTCTCCAAATGCAGCTTGCATTGCAATGATGGCACGGTGGAAATATTCATAATTTATTTCATTGTTCGCTTCTTTAAACTCTCTTAGGGAGGGGAAGTGAGAGAGCGTACATTTTTGTGCATCTCTTGCGAACACTGTCATCTTGCGCTCAAATGCCAAAACATTCTCCAGCATCTGCAGGGCCGTGCTTCCCTTTCCTTGTAGATTTTTATTCAGCGTGTTCAAGTGACTTGTCATATCCACCATGAAGTAAAATTTACCCAGCCAATCGAGGTCTTCTAGTTCAGGATAGCGGAGGCCTTTGCTTTCCAAGAACGTTTTCACATGCTCCAGACAGGTAGCGAAGCGTTTCAGCACCTCTCCCCTGGACAGCCACCGGACTTTGTTGTGCAGCAGGAGATCTGAATATGCGTTGTCGACTTCTTCTAACAATGAACAAAACTGTCGGTGGCTTAACCCGTTCGCAATTATTTTGTTCACTATCTTGATAACGACGTTCATCACTTCGACACATTCGGGGGGGGAATGTTTGTGCGCACAGTGCTTCTTGGTGGAGGATGCAGTGAAACGCCATCAGCTCTCGATCCAGTGACTTTTGAAGCAAATTCACAAAGCCCTTCTGTGCTCCTCTCATACTGGGTGCCCCATCAGTAGACACTGACACCAGGTGAGTGGTGGTCAAAGGAATTTGCAAAGAAAAGCGTCTGGACTTCTTTAAGTTGCTTGAAGACGTTTCACCTCTCATCCGAGAAGCTTCTTCAGTTCTAAGGTCAAATGGCCGAGAGTCCCAGATTTAAACCCAGTGGGAGTATCCCCCCGAAGGAGGGACAAAGGACCCCCTGGTGATCCTCTAATCACATGCGCCAAGGTGTGAAAGCGGGTGTGGGTCCCAATCAGCCAAGGTTTCGGGTGAGCTCATTGTGAAACCTGGCCCCACCCTATCATGTGATTTCCTGAGGTCAGATGGCCCAGGATCTGAGTGGGCGTTAAGGCGTCTGGGAAGGATCTCAAAACTGGATTATAGATGGCAGACAGTTGGTGTCGTAAACCACCGCCTCTGTTCAAAGATGGTCGCTCACAGTGGACATAGATGGCTTCTTTCACTCCTCTTTCAAACCATCTGTCCTCTCTGTCCAAAATGTGAACATTGGCATCCTCGAAAGAGTGACCTTTATCCTTAAGATGCAGGTGGACTGCTGAGTCTTGTCCTGTGGAGGTGGCTCTTCTATGTTGTGCCATGCACTTGTAAAGTGGCTGTTTGGTCTCTCCAATGTAGAGGTCTGGGCATTCCTCGCTGCACTGTACAGCATACACCACGTTGTTCAGTCTGTGTTTTGGAGTGTTCAGAGAAACTCAGGAGAGTTTTCTCCAAGCACGACATCCCAGTGTACTTCAGGCCCAGCAACACACTCAGACACAAACTGGTTCACCCGAAAGACAAAACTCCAAAACACAGACGCCCACTCACATCCTGGGCCATCTGACCTCAGGAATTCACATGACAAGGTGGGGCCAGGTTTCACAATGAGCTCACCCGAAACCCTGGCTGATTAGGTCCCACACCCGCTTTCACACTTATGATATGTATTCCAGGATGGTATTGTAGTTTTGGGATATTAGACTTAATTCTTAAATTTACAGATTTTTCAATGGACTCTGGTGGCAGCAGATTTTACTTTTTGCAGTGACTGAAGGATCTCCCCCCCCCCCCGTTGTACCGTAGAGCCGACAGACTGCTGCAGGACCCTGAATGCATCATAAGTCTACAGGTAAACTCTCAGGTCAGAAACATGAATCTGATCCTGGATCAGTGAGTTTAAACACACAGTGAGGATGAAACACTGCTTTAATGTTAGTTTCATGTATTTTAGTATCTCACACTCGTCCATCATAAATGTCTGACTGTCAGGAGAGAACTCTGAGGATGTTTGGATGAATGTGGAGCTGAAACAAAGTGTTGGCAGGTGTTTGTGTTTCAAACAGGAAAATGCGAAGAAATAAATCAGCTCTGAACAAACACCAGCCTGTCATTATTATTATGGTCTGTGCAGAATAACATGTGCTGTTCATTCACTCAAACTAATCTATCCTGTGTTTTTCTACGTTCAATACAAAATCTTATGTGCTGCGTTCACTGACTCCATCCTCTCTGACTGTTACTGCCACAGTTTACTGCTGTGGAAAAGGGGGGGGGGGGGGGACGTAACAAAAGCAGAGTGAAACGGAGTGCTGTGATTGGTCAGAATGTTTGTGGCTGTGGACCCTCTGTCCCACAAGCCCCTCCCTGGTTTTTCCTTCCCGAAGTTTTTCCTCTCCTGAACTTTGACGCTGATCGTCTCCGTGTGAAGCTCCGTGTTAAGGTAACGTTAGCAGTGTGTAATGTTTTCCTGGCTAACATCAGCTGTGAGCAGCTTAGTTCAGCACAAATCTGCCGCTCCATAGTTCTGATAGTTATTCTGATTCACGGTAACGGACTCACAGCTGGACCAAAGACGCTGACCCCGCCCTGAGTTCTGAGTGAGGCCGCTGTACGTGACGTGAAAACAGATTCTGTCAAACAAAGGTAACATGCTGTGAATATTTGCTCTGTCGTTTCTTTCTCTGCTCGCTCTGCTGTCGCTTTGTTTTTAAAAGAAAACGTTTTCAGTTAGTCTCTGTGTTTCAGACTCTGAGTGTTTGTGTAGGAATGAATCTGGACTCTCCTGAAGGAAACCAAATTAAAAATGTAAAGTTAAACTAAAGCTGTTTGTCATCGTGTGTCTGGGATGAAGTCAGAAAGTTCCTCCGCAGCGTCATTACGTCACTGAGTTATTCGGGAGAAGAGCCAGAAACTCCTTCATGCAGCTTCGCACACTGACGTCAGCGCTGCACAGCTGCAGATCCTCATCATTTATACTCAGTTCAGCTTCACCAATCAAAAACCTTCCTGTGCACAAATATCTAAAACATCTGGCTCCATCACATGTGCAGTTTTGAGACAAATGTCACGCTGTCAGCTTCATGCAGCTTTCCACAAACTGGGCTACGTTTTGTCTTACAGATAAACAGATGATCAACATTTTCATTTTTTCCTTAAGGTTTTTTTTTTTTCTGTGGCTTAACATCAAAGGAGCTGTAACAACGATGAAGAAGTCAATGAGCTCTGTTTGCTTATATCAGCATCATCCTGTGACTCCAAGCTTTACTTTTCACTCTTTAATGTTTTATATACATTTTCTGAGCAGCATTAACATGAGTTAGCTTAACAGAGCAGCTAGCAGTTAGAGTATGAACTCTGTAAGCAGTCAGCTTGGTCCTGGACATTGTTACTGACATAAAGCTGCTCTCTGCAACCATGTTTGACCTTTGTAGGACTACAGTAATGGAGGATTTGGAGGCTGAACTGGGCTCTGTGACACTTTTTGTAGTGAACTGATGAAAGCTGTGTCTCAGATGGATGTTAGTCCAACACATCAGACACGACCTCTGCAGCTCTCAGCTGATGTGCACATGAATGATTTGTGTTTCCTCTGCAGGTGAAGGTAGAAAGTGTGTGTGAGCTGATGTGAATTCAGCAGCATGGGTCAGTGTGCAAGCAAGGAGGAGGGAGTCCCTCCCTCTAAAAGCACTCTGTGTGGGGAACATGAGAGCCAGACCAAAGCTCAGAGGTGAGATGACCATCTCTAACTGTCCATGACTCTTCTCCATGTCACAGCTCAGCACTCACATCACTGCTCCATCATTATTCACAGGAACCCACCTGGACCTCCACCCAGCTCTGTGTCCTGTAAGAGTGACGCGTCTAAAGAAGAACCCGTTAACTTTAAAGTCCAGCCTGTGTCTGCTGCAGAGAGGTGAGCTGTTAGTAACATGAACTCTTTGATGTCAGTTTATCTAATTTAAATGAACTGTTTGATGTTTCCTGGCCTCTAAACTGCATCTCAAAGGAAGTCACTGAGTGAGGAATTCCTTTATTCTATAAAACATGTCCAACATTTAAACTCCTGCTGCTCACAATGGGACCATCAATAGTCCTGCGCAGTGTAAATGACCTCTGGGTGGCGCTCTGTTCTTACACTGTAAAACTTTAGTTTGGAGTTTCCTTCTGCTCATTCTCAGCCTGCAAACCAGCTTCTGTGGCTGCAAATAAAAAACACATTTTTCTTCTCTGACAGGATCAAAGGGAGACCTGCTGGACCTGAACCTGAACACAGCTGTGTGTCCTTAAAGAGTGACCGGTCTGCAGATCGCTACATTGATTTTAAATCCCAGCCTGTGTCTGCTGCAGAGAGGTGAGCTGTTAGTAACATGAACTCTTTGAGTTGGTTGGTTGCTAATAGACATAGATTAGTTTATGTTAGCTAATTAGTGACAGAAGCAATGACTTAGTGGAGAATAAGAACACTGAAGCTAAAAATCTGTCTCACTGTTGTGCTGCTCTTTGCTGCAGCAACGAGTTTATTTAAAAACTTTCACTCTGGAGAAAGATAAAAAAGGACAGGAGCTTACATTTAAAGGTAAAGACTGCTTAGTAGTGTTGGATAAACTGACAATATAAATCTCACATATGTTTTTAAATCAGATATCATGTGAAATTTGTTGATTTTGTGACTTTGTTTGTGAGCTGAGAGGAAATGAAAATGAATTTGTAACCAAAATCAGTTTAGTCCAGTTTTCCTGTAAAAAGCTGAACTCTAATCTAAGAGGACTGTTACTGACAGGAAACAGCTGCATCATCTGCAGTCTGTGTGATCACAGCTGCTTCAATCATGTTTGTGTCTGCAGAGGTCAGAGGTCACAGTCTGCAGGGTCCAGCTGTCCATCTATGAGGAGTGACCGGTCCAAAGGTCACAATCCATTCTTCAGTGCTGAACCTGGACCAACGAGGTCAGAGAGCTGTGATGACTCCTTTACATGTTTGTGTTTCCTGGATAAATCTGACCTGAAACATCCTCAGATTGTTACAAAGATTCATTAAAAAGAAAACAATGAAAGAGAAAAGATCCAAATGTTAGACTTGGTCATTTGCTGTTTGAGGACAGTGATGCTCATATCTGTGGGGAAAGTGTGACCTGAGTGGGTTCATGTTTGTCTTTAAAGAGCTGCTCTGATTCTCTTTGTGTCTGATCTGTTAAACAGTCTGAGAGGTCACACAGAGACCCAGCAGCTAAAGCCTGGATCATACTGGCTGCTGTTACTCCATCAGGACAACACTGAACCACAGTGGTGTTCATGGAAATCAATCAGTGCAACTTTACACTGTATTACCAAAAGTACTGACTCGTCTGCCTTCACACACATGTAAACTTGAGTGACATCATATTCTGAATCCACAGCATTTAATATGATGTCAGCCAAGTGCTGATGACAACTTTATTTTTGGCACAATGCAGTCATACAAGTATTGTTGCCCTGGCAACCACCAAACCTATAGTAGTCAATCAGATTGTCAGATGGAGAAGCGTGATTGGTCCAGAGAACACATCTCCACTGCTCTAGAGTCCAGTGGCCGTGTGCTTTACTCCACTGCACCATCGTGCTTGGGCTTGGATGCAGCTGGTCGCCATGGAAACCCATTTAATGAAGCTCTGCTCTTGAGCTCATCTGAAGGCCAAATGAAGTCGTGATCGGCTCTGCAGAAACTCTGCACTTCATCATCCACTGACCCCACTCTGTGATTTCCACTTCATGGCTGAGCTGCTGTTGTTCCCAGTCACTTCCACTCTGTTATAATCCCACTAACAGCTGACTGTGGAATATTTAGTAGTGAGGTCATTTCACAGCTGGACTTGATGCACTGGTAGCATCCTGTCACAGCACCACGCTGGACTTCACTGAGCTCCTGAGAGCCATTCTTTCACAGATATTTGTAGAAGCAGTCTGCATGCCCAGGTGCTGATTTGGTACATATACGGTCATGGGAGAGACTGGAACACCTGAGTTCAGTGTTTTGGATGGTGAGTGAATTCTGTTGGCAGTATCCTCCTGCAAACCGAGGCCAGAAGAATCTTCCCACTAAACTTTTCTTGTGCCCACCAAACATGAGATATCAATGGAAAGCCCCGGATGTCCTCTATCTAACACATCAGGACTTAGTAGGGTAGCTCGAATAACTCCAAAGATATAGACTGAAAACAAATGTCCTTCACAGAGGACATAAATAGGTTGGTTCTCACGAGGATACTATGTATATGAAGTAAGCTTCAACAAACTCAAATATGAACCCTGTGTCTGTTGCCATCTTTTATATACAGACTGTAGATCATCTACCGTGGAAATACGTATTTACACTTGCTTAGAGACATTTAATGTTAACCAACACACACACACAAAACCTAAAAGGAGGAAGTGTTTTTAACACTCGGCCTTATTGGTCCGGCTGTGAGTCCATTACCGTGATCTATGGAGCGGCATGAAGAATATAAGCAGCGCCCTCTGATGGAAGGCTTTTATTCTGAAGTGTGTATTCATAGCAAACTGCAGGCAGATCACTGAGTGTTTAATAAGACAGGCAGACAGGAAAAGCAGCTCATTATTGTTGATGAAATCAATGAAGCATCGCTTTGTTTCCAGACTGAACGCTGCCTTCAAACATTAAAGTATCTCCACTTTACTCTGTGACCATCACAACTTCTTAACCATCTTTTAAATTTGAATAGTTTTAGCAACAGTCAGTGAATGATGTTAGTGATAAAGAAATGTGTTCACAGAGAGAGGAAGAGGAGTGGTGTCTGTGAGGAGGAGCAGCTGTCCTGCTGTGCTTTGTGTCAGGATGTCCTGAAGGATCCAGTCTCTACCAGCTGTGGACACTGGTTCTGCAGACAGTGCATCTCCTCATACTGGGACCAGTCTGCTTCATGGGGAGACTCCTGCTGTCCCCAGTGTGGAGAAAGATCCAGAAGCAGAGCTGGACTGCAGACAGCCAGTCAGAGCAGCTGTGTACAAAGTAAGACTGAACATCTGTCTGCTGATGGACTCGTTTCTGAAAACTGGACTTCTTGTTGTTGTTCAGACA
This sequence comes from Oreochromis aureus, assembly GCF_013358895.1. NCBI lineage: Eukaryota > Metazoa > Chordata > Actinopteri > Cichliformes > Cichlidae > Oreochromis > Oreochromis aureus. The sequence continues at coordinate 128,468,953 of NC_052944.1, read as the reverse complement.
TTGAAGAGTTTTCTTTCTGTGTTTCTTTCTTTCAGCAGATGTTGGTCTGCAGGAGGTTTTAGATGAACATAAGATCAGTCTGAGGAGGAGATGTGAACGTGTGACTGAAGGAAGTGATGAAACAGGAAGTAGAACCCTCCTCAACAGGATCTACACTGAACTCTACATCACAGAGGGACAGAGTGAAGAGGTTCATACCCAACATGAGGTGAGGCAGCTGGAGACAGCTTCCAAGATGGACGCCCTCCATGAGTCTCCAATCAGGTGCCAGGACATCTTTAAAGCCTTCCCTGACCAACAGAGACCCATCAGAGTGGTTCTGACCAACGGCGTGGCTGGTGTTGGAAAAACCTTCTCAGTGCAGAAGTTCACTCTGGACTGGGCAGAGGCTTGGAGAACCAACATGTCAGTGTGGTGGTTCTGCTTTCATTCAGGGAGCTGAACCTGATCAGAGATGAGCAGTACAGTCTTCTGGAGCTGCTCCATGTTTTCCATCCAACATTACAGAAGGTCACAGCAGAGCAGCTGGCTGTCTGTCAGCTTTTGTTCATCTTTGACGGCCTGGATGAAAGCAGACTTTCATTGGATTTCACCAACAGGAAGCTGCTGTCTGATGTCACACAGAAGTCATCAGTCAGCCAGCTGCTGACAAACCTCATCCAGGGGAATCTGCTTCCCTCGGCTCTCGTCTGGATAACTTCCCGACCTGCAGCAGCCAATCAGATCCCTCCTACATGTGTTGACAGGCTAACAGAAGCACGAGGCTTCACTGACGCCCAGAAGGAGGAGTACTTCAGGAGGAGGTTCAGTGATGAAGAGCTGTCCAGCAGAATCATCTCCCACATGAAGACATCCAGGAGCCTCCACATCATGTGTAGTATCCCAGTCTTCTGCTGGATCACTGCTACAGTTCTGGAGCACATGTTGACTACAGAGCAGAGAGGAGAGCTGCCCAAGACCCTGACTGACATGTACTCACACTTCCTGCTGGTTCAGACAAAGAGGAAGAAGAACAAGTACCATGAGGGACATGAGACGAGTCCACAGGAGCTGATGGAGGCTGACAGGGAAGTTCTTCTGAAGCTGGGGAGGCTGGCGTTTGAACATCTGGAGAAAGGAAACATCATGTTCTACCAAGAAGACCTGGAGCAGTGTGGTCTGGATGTGACAGAGGCCTCGGTGTACTCAGGAGTTTGTACAGAGATCTTCAAAAGAGAGTGTGTGATCTTCCAGAAACCAGTCTACTGCTTTGTTCATCTGAGCATTCAGGAGTTTCTGGCTGCTGTCTACATGTTCCACTGTTTCACCAACACAACAACAAAGGTGGTGGTGGACCTTCTGAGGATAGATTGGAATGAGTCACCTCTGAATGTTTTCCTGAGCAGAGTCATGGAGAAATCCCTCCAGAGTAAAAATGGCCACCTGGACCTGTTTGCTCGCTTCCTTCATGGCCTCTGTCTGGAGTCCAACCAGAGACTCTTAGTAGGTCTGCTGGGTCAGACAGAGATCAGTCCAGGAACCATCCAGAGAGTCATCAACAACCTGAAGGAGATGAACAGTGATGAAATCTCTCCTGACAGAAGCATCAACATCTTCCACTGTCTGATGGAGATGAACGACCTCTCAGTACATCAGGAGATCCAAGAGTTCCTGAAGTCAGAGAACAGATCAGAGAAGAAACTCTCTGAGATCCAGTGCTCAGCTCTGGCCTTCATGCTGCAGATGTCAGAGGAGGTTCTGGATGAGTTGGACCTGCAGAAGTACAACACATCAGAGCAGGGACGACAGAGACTGATTCCAGCTGTGAGGAACTGCAGAAAGGCTCGGTGAGTCCAGATGTGATCATTAACATCATTAATTAGTGTAGATCAGTAGTTTAGTTCTTCACATATACACAGTACTAAACGACTCTCATTAGTTTGAGTTCCTCAGATAAAATGATATTTTGTGTTGATCAGTAAATGTGTGTGTGCACTTAGCATGATCCTGCATTGGTAGTCGTACACTGTGTGTTGTAGACTCACATCTACGTGTAGTACCTGTGTTGTGTCATTAAGGGGCAGTATTTTAAATCTGCTGCTGCTGTTGTTGGTCATTCAGACGCTCCTGTTAGAGAGAGACAGAAATAACAATAATAATAATGGATTGCATTTATATAGCGCTTTTCTAGGCACCCAAAGCGCTTTACAATTCCACTATTCATTCACACACACATTCACACACTGGTGGAGGCAGCTACAGTTGTAGCCACAGCTGCCCTGGGGCAGACTGACAGAAGCGAGGCTGCCATATCGCACCATCGACCCTTCTGGCCAACACCAGTAGGCGGTAGGTGAAGTGTCTTGCCCAAGGACAAAACGACCAGGACAGAGAGCCCGGGGATCGAACCGGCGGTTTTCCGGTTACAGATGAGCTTCCCAATCCCCTGAGCCCCTGAGAATCTAGGAAGAGCTTCTTTGTAGTGAAGTGAACTCTAACGGTGTGTTCACACTGAACGCAATAGACGCGACCAGAGCGTCAGGTTTACATGTAAAGTCAATGGAGAAGCGCGATGAGGCACGATTGCAGGTCCTGCGAAAATTCCGAAGCCGATTTGCGTCGCGAAAACACGTCAAAGCAGCGCGTCTGGCGCGTTTGACTCACGAATAAAACCACGCTCGTCAGTTTTTGTGTTGCATTTTGTGCATACGCGCGTATCTCGCCTACCGCTTGAGTTGGAAAAATCTGAACTCCAGCGTCATTTCGCGCCGCGACAACCAACCAGGAGCCTGGTGACATGGCTCTGACCTAAGGGGCAGATCCAGCCAAAGCCCTTCATTCTTCATTCAATATGGAGGATAGGCTAATCAACGCTGTAGCAAGCCACCCGGAGCTGTACGACACCAGCTGCTTTCTGTACCGAGACAGGAATATTAAGGACCGAGCTTGGAGGAAGATATGTGAAGAGATCGGGCAACCTGGTAAGTTCATTCATTTCTCTTATGAAATTTTTCACTGACCCGAGGAAGCCGCACAAAAGCTAGCAAGCCACCGCTATTTTCCCACTGATGTACAAATACCGTTCTGCTTTTATGCATGTTGTCATATAGGAATATATTTTATTGTTTATTAATAAACAGCACACAGTGGTCCCGCTCATCCGTCACTGCTTCCCTTTTTTGCTGATTTTTTATTGCACCGTGCAGCATTGCATTCTGCAGCCTGATTGACAAATCTCCTCCGTGTCGTGTCTCCTGTGCTTGTCAAATTTATCATGTTTGGTTTTGATAACCATCACGTCCAATAGAAAAAACAGCACAAAGGGGGTGCCAGAGGGGGTGTTCGCCGAGGGCGCCAAACAGGCTAGGACCGCCACTGCTCAGCCTTGTTCCTGCTCTGGAGAGCATGCCGCCTCAGATGAGAGTATTAGTAAAATTTATAAATTAGTTTTTGAAAACAGCACAGCTGTGTTAAATTTGGAAACATTGGACCCTAGCAATCAGTAGTTTTCTGATGAGGCAGCAGGCTCTCCAGGGCAGAAACAATGTTCTTAATTTTCTCCTTTTTCTCCCTGAGGCTTTTCCAAGCTGGGTCCTTTTTATTCCTGTCTCTCTGTAAATACTTATATTTTATATATTTATGTTTAATGTTTTTTTGTTTGAGAATTTTAATATTACTTCAAATAAATTTTTATAATGACTAATGTCTCAGTTCTACTACACAGCAAATGTTGGCACACGACTTGACACATGTAGAATTTATTTCATATTATACTAATGACAAAATATACTAATACAGTGGGATGCAAAGGTTTGGGCAACCTTGATAATAGCCATTATTTTCCTGTATAAATTGTTGGTTGTTACAATAAAAAATGTCAGTTAAATATATCATACAGGAGACACACACAGTGATATTTGAGAAGTGAAAAGAAGTTTACTGGATTTACAAAAAGTGTGCAATAATTGTTTAAACAAAATCAAGCAGGTGCATAAATTTGGGCACCACAAAAAAAGAAATGGAATAAATATTTAGTGTATATCAATGTGTGTGTCTCCTATGTGATATATGGGGCGCCTTTGTCTGGACGTGCTTCCCATCCAGAGCTCCACAGCAGAGAGGGAAGTTCCAGCGCTCCTGGAATCCCTCTGTGATGGACCGCCAGTCTCCAGGTGAAGGCACAGCCATGAAGTCGCCCACTAGACAGTCCCAGATGGCCGTCGCTACCTGGGGGTGATCTGGCACACCGTGGACACACCGACTCTGAAACTGAACGCGATGGTCCTGAAGGAGTCCCCGGTGGCAAGGGACCTGGACAAAATTGTTCAAAATTAGTATTATGTGTACTGCAGTTACAAAATACATTATTCAAATTCCAAAGTACTTTTGTGATGTCAGATTTAAATTACAAAACTTAAATCTTACATAAAACATTTTGTAATTATAATGATAATTACATAATATATATTAGATATAATATAAAACAGTCAGTTGTGTTTTGTTTTAACTTTACCATATCATAATTTGATTGGTTGCAACTTTTACCACTACAGTGAGCCAATCACTCATAATTCCTAGACATGTCAATCAGGTAGGAATGAAGTAAGACATTAATAGAAATAAAGAGTTGTATGTTGACATGTAACCCTTTCCTTGCTTAAATCATTGTTAATATTTTTGAAAAATTAACCTGTGATAAGACAGCTTATCAAGATAGAATATGCTAGATAGAACCATATAACTAAAGATGAACCAAACTGTTCACAATTTTATCTAGCTCTCAGTTTTAAGAAAGGCTGGTGACCCCTGTTATAGAGTCTGACAGCTGCGAGGTTTATATACAAATATTCAACTATACCAGAATTAAACCAGGTCTAAATAAAAAAAAAAAAAAAGGAGTGAGTATCACTACAAAGATTAACCCACAGTGGTCCTCGTACCACAGTTTGATATCAGCAAACACCGAGAGCATACATTGATAGACACCACAGCCATGCTATCATTACTAACACTGATAACAGCATAAATCGAATTAAATCGGGACTTGATGAGAACTGTCGAGTATCACTAGAAATATTATAAACAGTCGTCTCCGTACCACAGTTTGCTATCAGTAAACACCGACGGCATTCACTGATAGCATAGCACATCTATGTTAGCAGTGTATAAACGATAGTTTAGCATATATTAGCACAGGTATCAATAAAGGACTACCGTATTAAACACTTTTACTAACCACAGGCAGATGGACAGGCGCTCTGCAGGTGGGATTGAGCGCCTGTAGTTGGTGTCTAGGCGGGTGATGCTGGGACCAACAGCAGCTCCTCAAACTGGGCGAGGGAAAGACGGTGGTACCGCTGAAAGCGGCCGTGGTCCAGCCGTAGCTCCTGGAGCAAATGGTGAAACTCACCAAACTGCTCACGCTTCTGGAGGACCTGATGGACCCAGGTACGGCGAGGACGTCCTTAACGCCGCTGCTCTGCTCTCCACAGTAAATAGAGAAGGCTGACACTCTCTTCAAATGCTAGCTCGACAGCTGCCATCTTGCAAAGATACCATCTGGCACAACTTCCTCCCACATTTCCGGTTCACGCGCGTCAAAATATGCAATTTTGATTAATTCGCGTTGGGCACACTTTGAGGTGCGAATTTGCATGCATCAAGTTAGGGGCGTCTGGCGCGTTTTTGGTCGCGTCTATCGCGTTCGGTGTGAACACACGGTAATGGTAAAAACAGGGACAAAAATCCAGAGCAGTCACTGTTGGGTCTGCGTTTCAGCAGGCCCGCTAGTTCAGACTTTTTCCCGTGAAGGAAGCAAGACAGAACAGCTCAACTGGTTTTTCACACACTAGTAGGGCTGCCACGATTAGTCAACTAGTCACGATTACGTCGACGATCAAAATCGTCGACGACTGATTTAATAGTCGACGCGTCGTTTGAAGCTTTGTAAGATCACAAAAGACGCAGGAATAAGTAGTAGTATTTAAGAGTGCAATAACGGACTGAAACAGAAGATGGCAGCACTGCATGTACAAGGATGCCAGCTGCCGTTAAACCCCGAAGAAGAAGAAGTAGCTCTGTCCTTGAATTCATAGCACAGCCCAGCTCAGTTTCCAACAATGGCGGCAGCTAGTTAGTTTTAATATTACTCTTATTATTCTTTCTGGGTCACAAAATAAACGTTTAACATATTTTCAGGTGAGAATGTAGCTGTGTAAACCTCAAATATCTGCTCAGTTTATCAAGACACCACATATTTTCAAAAGTGCTCCAACGTTTTCGGAGACGTCTGTTACCCACTAGCTCGATAGCTACCCGGGGGCAAGGCTCACTAGAACCCGTGAGAACACCGGACTCCCGGCAAATCGTTTTCAAACCCACCGCCGTCTTTCGCTACTCAGGTTAAACATATATAAGTCACTTAGATAACTTAAAAATGTTATTGTTTGGCTTTTTTTAGTATTTTATTTGTTCCTGAGTAAATCGGTTTGCCTGACATTAAAGTTATAGTTTTTACACAGCTGAATAAACGTCAAGCAGACAACTGATTATCAGAAATGTGAGATGCTCGAGAATATACTCCGGTGTCCTGTTATATTTTAGATAGCAAGGAGTTTATTAAACTTCACCGAAACAATCTGCAAATTTCGTTAAAATTTAATAAACTATCATCTTGTCTTTATTTTTAGTTAGCACATACCTTAAACACTTAAAGCCGTAAGCTAATGATAGTTATATAAGAGCAGATGCTGGTGCAATAAGCTGTACGTCCAATGGATGCATGATCTGATTAGTCGACTAATTGCAAAAATAATTGGTGACTAGTCGACTATCAAAATAATCGTTTGTGGCAGCCCTACACACTAGCAAGGGGAGCCGGACGGCAGCACTTCTGCCCTCCAAAGAACCAACTTCCCCTTTTATTCTGTGACACACAGTTTACACAAACACTCATTGTAAAACTCCCACTATGGTCATAAACCCTAAGGCATTGAGTGTGTATGTGTATGTATGTGTGTGTGTGTGTGTGTGTGTGTGTGTGAATGTATGTATATGTATGTGTATATGCACGTGAGTGAGTGTGTGTGTGTGTGTATGTGGGTGTTTCTGTGTTACTTCCTGCTGATCACAAAGGGTCATCTTCCCTCACCCTGTATATGGCTTAACCCCTCTTTAACAGTCTCACCATACACAAACACAGGTGAGGTCATAAATGGCAAGAAGTAAACATCCTCACTAAATAAGGACAGAGAAACAGAACCTTCACATAGGACAGTGGTTCCCAAACTTTTTTTGCTAGGCCCCCCTTTGTTTTACAAGAAAAGTTTCACGCCCCCCCGCGCGCGCGCACACGCACACGCACACACACACAAACACATCCTCCAAACACACACAGCCATATTTTGCTCCATTGCGGTTTATTTCACACCTCAAACATTTAGTAAACAATTAAGCAAATACAAGTAATCTGCAATAAATTACTGGTAGTAACAAAATGAACTACTAACTCTTTTACGCTGCGTCCGCACCTACACGGGTATTTTTGAAAACGCAGCTGTTTCGTCCACATGTAAACGGCGTTTCGATTCTCCGAAAACTGAGATTTTTTTAAAACTCCTTTTTTGCGTTTACGTGTGGACGAGGAATACAGAGTTCGTCACGCAACATCAAAGGTATGTGACTTTTTTCACGTCACGCTGTGCACCATGTTATTGTTTACATGAGATGAATTGCAGAATGGCAGATAGAGACACAATACTGTTAATCTGACTATCTTCAGGTTTTACACATATACACACACAGTTACTGTCCCTCCATTTAGAAAGGCAGAGGCGTCATGGTGTGATTATTTTACGTGTAGTTGTTTTTTTCCTGTGTAATAATATTCAACATTGCTATCAATACATTTTTCAAAAGATGCCTCTCTGTGCAAAATGGGTTTAAAAACATAAACAACTGCGGGATACTGTTTGTCCGTGATTTAGACAGGGGGAACAAACTGTGGCAGGATCAGCCTGATGTTATTTGTATCCCACTGTAACTTTACTGTATAAAGAGCTAACATCTCCAAAATGTCAGGAGTAGTTAGTTATTACAGCAAGTGTTTGTGAACTAAAAATCAAGAATTTGGGATACTGTTTGTCCGTGATTTGAACAGCCCAGGGCGTACTCCCGACGAAGGGAAAACCAATTCTGCAGGGGAGACCTACCTCGGTACTTGTACAGGTGAAACCAAAGGGAAGATATGCTTCACCAGATTTTCTAGTCTTTGGCTTAGAATGAAGTTGGTTTGGAAACATATTCAGCTATGCTTCACCTCCTGCTTTGCGTTTGTGTGGGCGCCCCATGCTAGCAGTGTCCAAGCGTTTTGTTTTGATTTTTCCCCATTTTCATCCCGCGCCCCCCCTGCCATGGCTCGGGCGGGCCCCACACTTTGGGAAGGTCTGACATAGGATGTGCCTGTAGTTAAACACTATAGCTAATTACCCATTCAACAGGCTGGGGAGGAGGATAGAAACAGAAGACACGCCATTTCCTCTCCAGCTTACGAGTCATCTGCTTTAGGCTACGTGTTTGAGAATTGTACCACGGAGTCAGATACTTCAGATTTGAGGCCTTAGTTTTCACAGGAGCTACAGTATCCAGAGTCATAAGTAGTGAGGAGGTAAAATTATTAACAAGATAATCGACCTCTGTTGGAGTAGCGTTCAGATAGCTGCTCTGCTCTATGTTGGTACAGGGCATTGAAGATGATAACAGTGGGTGGATTATATTGTTAAACTTAGTTACAGCACTTTCAGAAAGACATCTACTGTGATAAAGTCTACTCTCCACCAGGGGCGGATCTAGAAGGGTGGCATGGGGTGGCAAGTGCCACCCTAAATTGATCCCTTGCCACCCCAAGTGCCACCCCAGTTTTGCATATGACAGTATTGTTTATTAAAATAAGATAGCATTAACACTTTGAGCGTAGTTACAGTCAACACTGAGTATAAATGCTAAAACTGAATATATTGCATAGTGTTCCCCCCCTCCACCATTAACAAATGGTTCAGCCCATAGCAGGACGGGCTTTTTTCTTGTTTTCAGTAACAAGCGATGTTTATGATTGTGCCAGAGCACATTTTGAACAACACCATGGGAATTTCGCTTTTTACACAGGTGGTTGGATGTTACACTCTGGAAATGGAAGGAAGGTGAGTGTTATTAACCCTCTGGGGTCCACGGACACGCTGCACCTCCAAATCACATGACTGATTTAAGCTGACATAGCAACAAGCTGCAGCCACGCTGAGTCTCTATTTCAGCCCACATTGAAAGTTCGGACTTCAAAGTTTTTAAATTTTAATTACAGGCCAGTAAATCCAGTTATGATAATGGTCAAAGGAGTTTGCAAAGAAAAGCGTCTGGACTTCTTTAAGTTGCTTGAAGACGTTTCACCTCTCATCCGAGAAGCTTCTTCAGTTCTAAGGTCAAATGGCCGAGAGTCCCAGATTTAAACCCAGTGGGAGTATCCCCCCAAGGAGGGACAAAGGACCCCCTGGTGATCCTCTAATCACGTGCGCCAAGGTGTGAAAGCGGGTGTGGGACCTAATCAGCCAGGGTTCCGGGTGAGCTCATTGTGAAACCTGGCCCCACCTTGTCATGTGAATTCCTGAGGTCAGATGGCCCAGGATGTGAGTGGGCATTAAGGCGTCTGGGGAGGGAACTCAAAACTGGATTATAGATGGCAGACAGTTGGTGTCGTAAACCACCGCCTCTGTTCAAAGATGGTCGCTCACAGTGGACATAGATGGCCTCTTTCACTCCTCTTTCAAACCATCTGTCCTCTCTGTCCAATATGTGAACATTGGCATCCTCGAAAGAGTGACCTTTATCCTTAAGATGCAGATGGACTGCTGAGTCTTGTCCCGTGGAGGTGGCTCTTCTATGTTGTGCCATACGCTTGTGAAGTGGCTGTTTGGTCTCTCCAATGTAGAGGTCCGGGCATTCCTCGCTGCACTGTACCGCATACACCACGTTGTTCAGTCTGTGTTTTGGAGTTTTGTCTTTCGGGTGAACCAGTTTATGTCTGAGTGTGTTGCTGGGTCTGAAGTACACTGGGATGTCGTGCTTGGAGAAAACTCTCCTGAGTTTCTCTGATACACCGCTACATAGGGGATGACAACGTTGTTGCGTCTGTCTTTCTTATCCTCCCTCGCTGGTGTCTGATCTTCTTTTCTGTGCCTCTTTGCTGACTTTATGAACGCCCAGTTAGGATAACCGCATGTTTTCAGTGCTTCCTTTACATGTGTGTGTTCCTTCTTTTCCCTTCAGGCTTAGAGGAACATGTTCTGCCCGGTGGTGTAGGGTCCTAATTACTCCAAGTTTGTGTTCCAGAGGGTGATGGGAGTCAAAGAGGAGGTACTGGTCCGTGTGTGTGGGCTTCCGTAAACTTCAATGTTGAGGTTGCCATTCTCTTCAATGTGCACAGCGCAGTCCAGGAAAGGCAAACAGTTATCCTTTGTGTCTTCCTGGTGAACTTGATGTTTTTATCCACGGCGTTAATGTGCGCAGTGAAGGATTCCACTTCTTGTGTCTTGATTTTGACCCAGGTGTCGTCTACATATCTGTACCAGTGGCTGGGTACTCTCCCTTTAAAAGAGCCAAGGAGATGCCATACCCTGCATTTATGGACTTCCTAAGATCCACAAGGAAGGGGTCCCACTCCAACCCATAGTCAGTAGCATAAACTCAGCCACTTATAACATTGCGAAACACCTTGCTACCATCCTTGCACCTCTCGTGGGGAACACCCCACACCACATCAAGAACTCCACCGACTTCACCGACAAGGTCCAGAAACTTACCCTGGATCCAGATGAAACCATGGTGTCCTTTGATGCAGTCTCTCTCTTCACTTGCATACCCACCACAGAAGCAGTGGAGACTGTCAGAAAACGACTACAAGAAGACAGCTCCTTGGAAGACAGGACCAACTTCACACCCGATCAGATTTGCACACTGTTAGATCTCTGCCTTACCACAACATACTTCAAATACAACGAAGGCTTCTACAGACAAAAACATGGCTGTGCCATGGGCTCCCCTGTGTCACCTATTGTAGCCAACCTTTACATGGCGGAAGTGGAAAGAAAGGCTCTTGGCTCTTTTAAAGGGAGAGTACCCAGCCACTGGTACAGATATGTAGACGACACCTGGGTCAAAATCAAGACACAAGAAGTGGAATCCTTCACTGCGCACATTAACGCCGTGGATAAAAACATCAAGTTCACCAGGGAAGACACAAAGGATAACTGTTTGCCTTTCCTGGACTGCGCTGTGCACATTGAAGAGAATGGCAACCTCAACATTGAAATTTACCGGAAGCCCACACACACGGACCACTACCTCCTCTTTGACTCCCATCACCCTCTGGAACACAAACTTGGAGTAATTAGGACCCTACACCACCGGGCAGAACATGTTCCCTCTAAGCCTGAAGGGAAAAGAAGGAACACACACATGTAAAGGAAGCACTGAAAACATGCGGTTATCCTAACTGGGCGTTCATAAAGTCAGCAAAGAGGCACAGAAAAGAAGATCAGACACCAGCGAGGAGGATAAGAAAGACAGACGCAAACAACGTTGTCATCCCCTATGTAGCGGTGTATCAGAGAAACTCAGGAGAGTTTTCTCCAAGCACGACATCCCAGTGTACTTCAGACCCAGCAACACACTCAGACATAAACTGGTTCACCCGAAAGACAAAACTCCAAAACACAGACTGAACAACGTGGTGTATGCGGTACAGTGCAGCGAGGAATGCCCGGACCTCTACATTGGAGAGACCAAACAGCCACTTCACAAGCGTATGGCACAACATAGAAGAGCCACCTCCACGGGACAAGACTCAGCAGTCCATCTGCATCTTAAGGATAAAGGTCACTCTTTCGAGGATGCCAATGTTCACATATTGGACAGAGAGGACAGATGGTTTGAAAGAGGAGTAAAGAGGCCATCTATGTCCACTGTGAGCGACCATCTTTGAACAGAGGCGGTGGTTTACGACACCAACTGTCTGCCATCTATAATCCAGTTTTGAGTTCCCTCCCAGACGCCTTTAACGCCCACTCACATCCTGGGCCATCTGACCTCAGGAAATTCACATGACAAGGTGGGGCCAGGTTTCACAATGAGCTCACCCGAACCCTGGCTGATTAGGTCCCACACCCGCTTTCACACCTTGGCGCATGTGATTAGAGGATCACCAGGGGTCCTTTGTCCCTCCTTGGGGGATACTCCCACTGGGTTTAAATCTGGGACTCTCGGCCATTTGACCTTAGAACTGAAGAAGCTTCTCGGATGAGAGGTGAAACGTCTTCAAGCAACTCAAAGAAGTCCAGACGCTTTTCTTTGCAAACTCCTTTGACTACGATGACCTGGATGACTGAGAACCTTCACAGACAGTTATGATAATATATATAAGCCACGCTTTTTACTAAATACTGTCGTCACGTTTTTGTGTGTGTGTGTTTGTGTTTTAAGCGTTTTAAGGACAGCGCGAAAACAGTAAAGAAAGGAAAAAAAGCCACCTTTTTCCTATCGGTGGAAAAATGTACCATGTCGACCAATTTAAAAAAAAAAAGTCAACACGTGGGATTTGGTTGTTTAGGAAGAGGGGAGAGTTTTGGGAGTGACGGTAACGGCAGCGAGACAGAGCGAGCGAGTGAGAGAGAGAGAGAGTTTTTAGACGTGGGAGATTTGTGACGTTTAGTGTGGAGTGTATAGTTAGTGTGTTGTGTTGTCTTGTGTAGTTGTTCTGTTGTGTAGTTGTTGTTTTGTGTGTCAGTGAGGGCACTAATGAATGTCACTGAGGCACATTTGCAACGTAAACACTGTCACTAAGTAGAAAGCCAGCGGAGTGATACACCTGCTGTTGTCAGGCCTGCAGGTTTATCCCTGTGCTGTTCTCCTCTGTCTTTTGGTGGACAAACTGTTTTTTTACTGGGACACATCATTTGTGGGGCATCTTATTGCAACACTTGATTGTTCTCTCATTTTTTTAAATAGTTGTATATGTTTACAAAATGTACATTTTATATTTGCATTTCAAGTTATAAAAATTTACTCAACATGTCTGTGGTTTTTTTTACAGTAAAAAAAATACTATTAGGATTTTAAGTTCTTTGTGTGATTTCAGATCAGTAATACTAATGCAGTATGTCAGTGAAAAAAACAACTAAATTCAGTTGAGCTGAAAAGAATGATACCAAACAAGCCAAGGGGAAAAAAATAAAATGAAACAATTTGAGGGTGAAATACAAACGTAAACTCAAAAGGAGTCAAAAATGGTCGGTTGTATTTCAGACCTCAGTGGGTTAATCCAACAAATCATGAAAAATTAGGTTTAAATTTTTGTTCATGACAGTGCAGATTTCTGACATTTTGTGTAATTTAAGCTGTAACAATGTGATTGTTTTCTAACAAAAAACAGTGTGAAACTTAAGTTAGACTTGTGTTTGTAAATGAACCGCCCCATGTTGTGTAGCTTTCTGGATTTTATACTTATTGGGCTACATATTTATTTATTATACTGGCTATACAGTACATAACATCAAAACTCACATGTTTTATGTAACTAAAGTGTGTAATTATGTGGGCTACAGACAATAATTAAGTTATAGACTATAACGTGTATACTTACTGCATTTGAATCATTTTAACCATATGTAACCACCTGCATATGTGTTTGAAAAAAAAAAGGCTTTGATTTTGCCACCCCATTTGATTTCTTTGCCACCCTCATGCCACCCTAAGAAAATTTCTCTAGATCCGCCTCTGCTCTCCACTGCTGTGTAATCAATTATTGTAAATGTAAATGTTATCAGGAAATGATCAGACAGCAGAGGGTTTTCAGGAAACACTGTTAAATGTTCAGCTTCTATGCCATATGTTAAAACAAGATCTAGAGTGTGATTAAAGTGGTGGGTGGGTTCTTTTACATTTTGAGAGAAGCCAATTGAGTCTAATTTTGTAACCACAAAGTGTTTGTGTCCGTACGCTGCAACCTTCCACACCATCCTTTATTATACAGACTCAGCAGCAGCTCCATGGATCCCAAATCCAAGAGTGGAGTGTGTCACATCCATGCAGTCACAGCTGTTTCCACCATGTTTCCACTGATATTAATCCTGTTCAATGACACGTTTCATATCAGTGAATATGTTCTTTAGAACGTCCACTGACATGTTTAAGTGTCCTGCTGGAAATCACTCAAATCATCCATTAAATCCATGAAAAATCCTTTTAGTGTTTCTAACTTCACCCTCTGTCCTGTCTCTCTCTCCATCCTCCTCACTGCTTCTTTCACTGATAATCACACAAACATCGTATTCAGCTACAAAATAACACAATAATATCATCTGATGATCATTATTATAAGAGCAGGATCCATATTTGATATCAGAGTAACACACTGCTTGGTTATGTGCAGTCATCATCAGTGACTGTGGGTCAAAGAGAAGCTCTCTGATTGGTTGCTGACCTTGGTCACCTGTCCACTCTCACCTGTTTGTGTTTGCTCTCTCTTTGCTGTCTCCATCCTCTCTCTCCTTTCTCTCCCTCTCTGTCTTTGTACCGTCACTCAGGTCCAATGGAAACAGTGACATTTACAAACCAATCAAAGACAAACTGATCCATGTCAGGTTATAACAATGTTCGAAGTGAATACAGGCTGCTGCTGGACACAGACAGGTAACATCATTTTGACTTGCTGTCACCTGGATCTGGACTCATAAACACTGAAGCCCTGAACAGGAATACAAATCATTTTCTGCCAACTAGCGACACACCAGCAGATAATGGCTCAGAAAGCTAAAATGAGCCAATCATTTCTGTGTTTAGTTCCCCTGAAATCAGATCTGATATCAGCAGCTCTGAGTTCATTCATCATTATTGTCCAGTGATGAGATTTCTGCTCCGTTTGGTAACAGTCAGCAGATTTTTCCTGCGTGTGGACGTGAACAGTCGTACCTGACAGCAGCAGGTAGCAAACAGAGATCATCTTTGCAGCTGGAACTCTTCACTGAGCTGAACTCATTCAAAATGTTCTGGAGTCAAAACAGGAAACAGTCCAAATGTGTCTTCACTCTGACTCTGGATCAGATCTCAGTGACAGACTGTGGACATTATGGAAGCCTAAATGTGACACCATCTTCCTCCTTCATCTGCAGATTAAAGCCAAACAAAGATTCTCATTAAAAGTCTGCAGGTCTGAGAGAGACTCAATCGTTGTGTCATGTCAAACACAGTAAGAGGAGCTGAAGCACAGATGTAAAGAGCAGATGTTCATCAGATTATGACATCACTCTGTTTTGTCTTCATATACATTCAGTCTGTGTTATAATGCAGATTTTCTGCTTTTATAATAACACATTTTATATTTTCTCTAATCACAGACTGACTCTGTGTGGACTCTCAGAGACTCACTGCGAAGTTGTGGCCTCAGCTCTGAAGTCCAACCCCTCCCATCTGACAGAGCTGGACATGAGTGAGAACAACCTGCAGGATCCAGCAGTGAAGTTTCTGTGTGCTGGACTGGAGAGTCCAAACTGTCGACTGGAGACTCTGAGGTGAGTTCCCTGACTGCAGCTGTTGTTGTTTTTCTATATTTCAGATGTTTGATGTTTGAAACTTTCTTTAGTTCATAAATATTCGGGATGTGTCTGAAGACAAATGTGAAGAACTTCACGTGCTTTCAGAAATGTTGTCTTTCCAAATGACTGAACAACAGTTTTTCCTCTTGGCTTTTAATAGAAGTGACAGACTTGAGCAGGGTTCATTTAAAGGCTGACAGAAGTGGAGTGGTGACGGGGAGATGTTTGACAGGACAGTGTTTCAGCCTCCACAGGTTCATGTTGTGCTCCAACATGTTAGAGATCTGATGATAGCAGATAAAAACAGGCTGCAGAGACTTTGAGCTTGTGTGGAAACAGAGAGAGAAAATAAAGACATAACTGTCAAAGCTAATAAAGTTGAAGTTAGGAGCTGTAATGATGTTCATGTATCAGAAGCTGATACGGCTGCTACAGAGACGACCCACACAGCTGCTGTGGTGAGGTGTGTGTTAAAGCAGAGGAACACAGAGCAGCCTAACACAGGCCCAAACATGACAACAAAGCAGGATTCAGGCTCTGTGAAAAGATTTCAAACAGAAGCTGGAGAAGAGAAAGGACTCTGTTGGAATGACTAAAGAAAGAAGGCAGCTGAGACCAGTCCAAGTGTTTCCATGGAGCCCAGTGTAACATTCATTTATACACTAACGTACAGAAGTGAACCGGAAAATGAATCCATAGTTTCAAATGTAGAAATAGTTCTCAGTGCATTTACAGAGTTTAATAGAGTTCATGAGGAAATGAGAAATGTTCAAAACAGCAGCTGAGAAGAAATCTGCTTCACAAAGTTGGATCCAATTCCAATAGTTTGTGTTGCACTTGAACGCAGCATGAGCAGTTCACTGCCTAACCCCACAGAGACTGTCAGTCTGGGCTTTTCTTTATTTCTATTGGTTGTCAGTGAGATTTCAGAGCAATCAGAGACTGTGGGTCTGTGTATGAAGTATAATTCATGTGCAGTTGTTGAAGTTGTAGAATGAGAAATGGCAGTTTCGGGGTATTTCCTGCTTTCATTGTCCTGCTTGTGCTGATGAAAATGTTTATTGATGAGTGAATTCATTCTTCAACGCTCGATTCTGCCTGAACAACATGAAAACGTTTCTTATTTTTGTGTTACACAATTCAACGCACTAAAGCATCGACTTGTTCTTTTATCCAAACAATGAAAACAGGAAACGGAGACAGCTGGCCTTCAAAGTAAAAGCTGCTCCTTTTGAAACGTGTTGGTGGTAAAATGTAAGAACAGCTGAACCACATCAATGAATTGCACAGCTGATGGCCAATGGCTGCGCCTGCTGGAGTGTTGTGAGTGTTGGGATTCAGGTGTAGATGTAATGACTCGTTCATCACATTTAGTCCTTCCATAAAGTTCCTTTTTCTCTCACTTTAGCTCAACATTAGCAAAAACATAAGAATTGTTTTCACTTTGTAAACATCGCACACTATTTCTACCCGTGTCTGACACCTGCTGCATTGTGGGTAACAGGGATTCCAGGCCAGCCAATCAGAGTAGAGTTTGACAATAAAGCCAAAGATGGCCTCCAGTGAAGGTGGGACATGATGGCTGACATGACTCCAGACTGGAGCCTGAACCAGGATGTGGAAACATCACTGCCTATTTTATTGTTCACACTAAATCCATGATGGCTCCATGTGGCCACGGCTGGATGTTCAGCTTGCAGAGCCTTGGGCACAAATGTGTGATGGGCCCTCACCAGCTGGATTTGAATACTCGGCTTCTTTTCCTTCTTCAATAATTAGACATACAGGGCACACAGTGTGTGTACAGAACAGCTGAAATCATTATGGAGGTCTCACTGGAATATGGAATATGGAAGCATCACAGTACAGCTTCACTGAATCTTTAAAGTCTCTGATATGAAATGAGAAATGAAGCAGCCAGAGCTTTTTCGTGAGTGGAAATCCACTGTGACTGTGAGCTGCTGCTACAGCCTCCAGATTAGAAAGCAGCTCATCCTGCTCAACATTTTCTCACCAACTTTAATGGAAGTGTGATGTTTTCAGCTGGAGTGGTGGTCAAGGTGGTCTCCCTCTCCTCTTCTTCTCCTCTTCCTCTTTCATTTGTAAAGCCACTTCTGCTGCTTTCATTCATTTGGAAGTCCTGTAGCTGAGTTTAGGAGAGACTTACAGCCTCGGCAGCAGAGGGGAGAAAGGCCGGCTGTAACACCACCACTTTACTCTGTTCTACCTGTCACATCATTTTATCAGGAAACACTATATAGAGGGGCAGGGATACCTCAGTAGGTAGAGTGGTGGCCCCATGATCGGAAAGTAGGGGGGTCGAATCCACTGAACGGCTGCCCAGAGGTACCCCTGAGCAAGGTACCGTCCCTACACACTGCTCCCCGGGCGCCCAATGGCTGCCCACTGCTTCACTGAGTGAATGTGTTAAATGCAGAGAGGAATTTCCCCACGAGGATCAATAAAGTATACATTACTATTATATATACTCATGTTTTTACTATGTTTGGCTTGAAGAGATAAAATGTAAGAAGATCAAATGGTGCTCTTTATTATTGTGTTCGTTTGTGTCCTGTCTCTTGAATGGAGCCCAGCTGTGCATGGCCCCTGGCCCTGTGGTCAGAGTGTGTGTTGGATAATCCGGCCCAGGATGAGGCCAAACTGACATGGGATTAAATGTCTGTCACAAATTTGAACCTAATTTAGAACATAATCCATAAATACTGAGTAATAACTGGACTCTTATACAGCGAGACTACAATGCCTTTAAACATCAGGGTTATCCTGCTGATCATTTTGTTTGGTTCAATAACTTCCTGCTAATACACAACATTTCATCATATTTCCTCATAACCCTTTTTTGTCTGACCATTTGAATCATATTTGAATTTCCAATAAACGACAGAGTTTGGTGAAAAGTGTGTGATGTTCTTTCAGTGTTGCACTTTGTAGACGGTCCCTGAGCACTGGTCTCACAGCCAGCTGCACATAGAGACCAGTGTTGTTAGTCCAGGTCAGAAGATGACTTGTTGGAATGAAAATGAGCTTGTAGTTTGTCTGCTTTAATAATGTGACTGGAGAAAGGTGTTGAACTTCAAATATGTCCATTTCTTACCAACTTCACCTTTAAAAGTGTGGTTCCTTGAATGAAAAACATCAATTTTTCAAGTGTTTTTCATGTTTTTAAATAGGTGTATAAAAATAAAAAGGTGTATAATAAACACCTTTAATAAAATCTCGGCCGTGCTCACACTGATAATCAGCAAGTCTGAAA
Source organism: Oreochromis aureus (assembly GCF_013358895.1). NCBI lineage: Eukaryota > Metazoa > Chordata > Actinopteri > Cichliformes > Cichlidae > Oreochromis > Oreochromis aureus. Next base: position 128,450,062 of record NC_052944.1, on the reverse strand, counting down.
ATTCATCAATAATTGACATATAAAATTATCTCAATGGCTGGATTTGGCCCACAAGCCATATGTTTGACACCCCTGGTTTACACTGTTGTAAACTGTGTAAACCAGCTCTATGCATGTTGTATAGAGCGCTTTGACTACTCCGGGAGAGTAGAAAAGCGCTATATAAGAATCAGTCCATTACCATTTACAGTTTAGTATTCAATGTACAAGCTCTCACCTAACTGCAGCCACAAGCTGTAACTGCGTCTTTCTAACAAGAGTATCAGACACTCAGACTGGTTTTCTTTGTGGATGATGATGTGTTCTCACACTGATCCTTCATGCTGATGCTGCCATCCACCCACTGCTCCTGGATTGTTATCTTCGTCATCATCTCCATCAGCCCTCGCAATACTCCACCTTCATCAGCTTCATGTTCAGGAGCCTGGATGGACAGTAATTCTTTCCATGGGTTATGGTGGGACATTGAGAGCTGAAGTCAAACAGAAGTGAGAAATGAAAGACTGATTCATTTCTATTTAGTCTTGTGATGTGCAGCTTTGTTCAGAGCATTAAGGCCCATCAAAGATTACTGAGGTCATAGAGTCACTGATGAAACCTGTGCTTATAGAAACGGAAACCAGATGAACCAGAATAGAAGGACATTAAAATGAAGTGTCAGCTACACAAAGGTATTCAGTTGTTGGTGTGAGTTATTTAAATGGAGGATGGAGTCAGACTTTAAGCTGCTGGACTCAGTCACTATATCCTGTTTTCCTCATAGAACCTGGATACACAGACTCACCTGTGACACAGTGACACACAGTGTGGGCTACACACACATTAGAAAGTGGATCAGTCACACTTGTACAGTCATTTGTAGTGCTGGGAAACCATGAACACTTTGAATCACCATTAATGGCTTTGTTACAGCAACATTCAATCATGAGTTCAAAAGTAGTGTATTGTGTACTTATTTTAATAGTACTGCAGTATGAGAAGTGCAACATTCAGTGTGCAGAAACAAATCAGGTGCTTTAGAACAGCAGTGTTCCCTTTAACACAGCAGCAGTTCAAATATTTCTGTCAATCTGAGCTGAAACATGAATCTAATCAAATCAAATATCAAATCAAAGTTCTTTGCCTCTGCTATGACGTTAACATTTGATCTAGTTTGGTCCAAACAAAGTTCCCCTCAGAGTCCAGAGCCACCATCATAACATTATAACAGGCACCTTTGATCAACAGCAAGTGAACATTTATAAATGTGTGTTTTCAGAACAGGAACCAGCAGAACTACAGGGAGTGCAGAATTATTAGGCAAATGAGTATTTTGTCCACATCATCCTCTTCATGCATGTTGTCTTACTCCAAGCTGTATAGGCTCGAAAGCCTACTACCAATTAAGCATATTAGGTGATGTGCATCTCTGTAATGAGAAGGGTGTGGTCTAATGACATCAACACCCTATATCAGGTGTGCATAATTATTAGGCAACTTCCTTTCCTTTGGCAAAATGGGTCAAAAGAAGGACTTGACAGGCTCAGAAAAGTCAAAAATAGTGAGATATCTTGCAGAGGGATGCAGCAGTCTTAAAATTGCAAAGTTTCTGAAGCGTGATCATCGAACAATCAAGCGTTCATTCAAAATAGTCAACAGGGTCGCAAGAAGCGTGTGGAAAAACCAAGGTGCAAAATAACTGCCCATGAACTGAGAAAAGTCAAGCGTGCAGCTGCCAAGATGCCACTTGCCACCAGTTTGGCCATATTTCAGAGCTGCAACATCACTGGAGTGCCCAAAAGCACAAGGTGTGCAATACTCAGAGACATGGCCAAGGTAAGAAAGGCTGAAAGACGACCACCACTGAACAAGACACACAAGCTGAAACGTCAAGACTGGGCCAAGAAATATCTCAAGACTGATTTTTCTAAGGTTTTATGGACTGATGAAATGAGAGTGAGTCTTGATGGGCCCGTGGCTGGATTGGTAAAGGGCAGAGAGCTCCAGTCCGACTCAGACGCCAGCAAGGTGGAGGTGGAGTACTGGTTTGGGCTGGTATCATCAAAGATGAGCTTGTGGGGCCTTTTCGGGTTGAGGATGGAGTCAAGCTCAACTCCCAGTCCTACTGCCAGTTTCTGGAAGACACCTTCTTCAAGCAGTGGTACAGGAAGAAGTCTGCATCCTTCAAGAAAAACATGATTTTCATGCAGGACAATGCTCCATCACACGCGTCCAAGTACTCCACAGCGTGGCTGGCAAGAAAGGGTATAAAAGAAGAAAAACTAATGACATGGCCTCCTTGTTCACCTGATCTGAACCCCATTGAGAACCTGTGGTCCATCATCAAATGTGAGATTTACAAGGAGGGAAAACAGTACACCTCTCTGAACAGTGTCTGGGAGGCTGTGGTTGCTGCTGCACGCAATGTTGATGGTGAACAGATCAAAACACTGACAGAATCCATGGATGGCAGGCTTTTGAGTGTCCTTGCAAAGAAAGGTGGCTATATTGGTCGCTGATTTGTTTTTGTTTTGTTTTGAATGTCAGAAATGTATATTTGTGAATGTGGAGATGTTATATTGGTTTCACTGGTAAAATAAATCATTGAAATGGGTATATATTTGTTTTTGTTAAGTTGCCTAATAATTATGCACAGTAATAGTCACCTGCACACACAGATATCCCCCTAAAATAGCTAAAACTAAAAACAAACTAAAAACTACTTCCAAAAACATTCAGCTTTGATATTAATGAGTTTTTTGGGTTCATTGAGAACATGGTTGTTGTTCAATAATAAAATTATTCCTCAAAAATACAACTTGCCTAATAATTCTGCACTCCCTGTAGGTGTGGTACTTGACCATAAACTGTGTTTTGAATCTCATGGTGATGCCACTACTAAAAAAGTTCAACAAAAACTGTTCTTTTTAAGGAAAATGAGATCTTTTAATGTCTCATCTGAGATGTTGTCTTTGTTTTATAGAAGTTTTATCGAATCTGTGATGTCTTTTTGTATCGCTGCCTGGTTTGGTAACCTGACAGTGAAGAATAAGAATCGGTTGGGACTTCTGGTAAAAACTGCTAGCAAAATTTCAGGGCGCTGGCAAGATGGACTTTTGGCCATCTACAATAGAAATGTGCTTAGAAAGGCTCATTCTATTATTAATTGTTTGAACCATCCACTTCACAGTGAGTTTGAGTTGTTGCCTTCCGGCTGCCGTTTCAGAGTACTTGTGAGGAAGACTAAAAGACACCAGGTCTCTTTTATCCCTACTCTGCCTTGTCTCCTTAATGGCAAATAACTGTCCTTAGACTTTCTATCACTGTTATTGTCATTATTATTTTATAGTATTGTTCTGTTTATTTTTATCCTGCTGCTAAACTAATTTCCCCTTGTGGGACAATAAAGAAATTGAATTGAATTGTATTTTCTGACTCATAGTGGTTAACTTCAACATATTTATCTTTATTTCTATTCAACATGCCAGTATTGAGACACTGAGCATAATGAACCCTCAGTGTAAGTTATACAAGTTGTGGTAACTGGAACATATTTATGTTTAATATGTTGGGTTGTATTTGATCAGTTTCAGGTGTTTGTGTAGCTGTGTTAACGTCAGTCAAACATATAGAAATGATAGTTCTGTCTTTAACAATTACAACACTCTCACCACATTTGTTAACAATTCTCTCAACAAATGTGTTTTTCCTCGTTCTTTGTTATCCAGCTGAGACTTTGGGTATAAATCTGTCATAAACAGGAGAAAGCACCGCAGGTTCAGTCTAATCAAACCTCAGACTGAGTTCAAAATCATCATCATCACCTGTCCCAGATACCGCATCAGCACGAGAACCATGATGTGTTTACTCATATTTAAAAAGGTGGAGGTCACTGTGTATGGATTGTTGTCATTGGTCTGAATGTGCCTCTATAAACATGTGTTCTTCATTATTGATTTTTTCCTAATGAACAGAAAATGTGTTGGAGGAAAAAGGACCCAAAATTCAGGCAATAGACTGATGATATGAGTGACGTTTATTTACAAAGTGGCGGAGTGACAAAACAGGCAATGAAGCATGGGAAATTAATGAAGAATCCTAAACTGGGCAAACTAAGAAATAATGGCAAAACGGCGTGAAGGGCAGAGAGACGCAGACCAGAGAACCAAAACACCATGAAACGCAGACGAGCCGACAACGAGCACAGACCAACACCCATAATATATACACACACAAGGAGACCAGGTAATGACACACAGGTGGAAAGCACAGCTGATCCTAATACACAAGACAACCGGAGGATACAAGCTGAACACAGTGACAACAGACACATACCTTCAAAATAAAATAGGAAATCCACAACACGAACTCAGGGACACAAACAGGGCACAAGGGGAGGACACAGAAAATAAACCTAGAACTGGAAACCCTGAGAATGAAGCCTATATACTAATTGAGATAAGCATGAAGAAATTAAACACCAGTTAACCTAATAATAATAAACATAATGCCAAACGCAAAATGCTGGGTCAACGACTCAGCACCATGACAGAAAATGAGACTTAATAAAATCCTCCTGACTGTGGCCGTTGTTGGAGCAGGTTGGGCCCTGGGTTTGAGTCCCCCACTGTACCACAGTGGCTTCTAGCTTTGTTTCACAGTGTGTAGAACAACAAAAACCAAATCCCAAAAAGCTTCAAGTCAAAAATACATCAAACTTTGAGGGTTTTTTTTTCAAGGATGAGGAAGCAGACTCGGCCCCAAACAGCTGTATATATGGATGGTTACCACAGCAACCACAGCAGTGTGCTCTCAGTATATTTAGTTGTATAAAGGTGTTTGTGGTGTGTTGCAGCTGAAACAGCCTTATGTATGTTGACACAGTCAGAAAATAGTGTGAGAACACTGTTCACAGCAGTCACAGCCCGCTGCCTTCAACAGTCTCTTCCTTCCTTGTTTGGATGTCACTGATATCATCTTCTGCTCTCACACTGTCCACCTGTTGGAGCTAACATGCTAACATGGAAGCAGCAGCATCACTACATGTAGTCCTTAGTGATGGAAACTGGAACCATGAAGTCAGTGATGCTGGAATAAGCATCTCCACAGTGACACTAATGGTCACTATCGTGACTCTTTGATGATATTCTGTGAAACACTGACAGAGAAAAGTGTTGGACAAATCTGAACAAGTCTACTTATTATACACGACTGTCCATAATTGTGATGGACACATGTTTTGGAGAAACGCCCTGCCTCCTGCTGCTCAGTTAACTCCGCTGTTCCACTCATGGTTGTTCATTATAACCTGTTTTATTTTGGTAAGTATGGTCTCTGGTGTCAGACGTTGTCTACATGAGTTTCAGCTGTGTTTCAGGTGAGCTCATTGTGAAACCTGGCCCCAGCCTATCATGTGATTTCCTGAGGTCAGATGGCCCAGGATGTGAGTGGGCGTTAAGGCGTCTGGGGAGGGAACTCAAAACTGGATTATAGATGGCAGACAGTTGGTGTTGTAAACCACCGCCTCTGTTCAAAGATGGTCGCTCACAGTGGACGTAAATGGCTTCTTTCACTCCTCTTTCAAACCATCTGTCCTCTCTGTCCAATATGTGAACATTGGCATCCTCGAAAGAGTGACCTTTATCCTTAAGATGCAGATGGACTGCTGAGTCTTGTCCTGTGGAGGTGGCTCTTCTATGTTGTGCCATGCGCTTGTGAAGTGGCTGTTTGGTCTCTTTGATATAGAGGTCTGGGCATTCCTCGCTGCACTGTACAGCATACACCACGTTGTTAAGTTTGTGTTTAGGAGTTTTGTCTTTCAGGTGAACCAGTTTTTGTCTGAGTGTGTTGCTGGGTCTGAAGTACACTGGGATGTCGTGCTTGGAGAAAACTCTCCTGAGTTTCTCTGATACACCGGCTACATAGGGGATGACAACGTTGTTGCGTCTGTCTTTCTTATCCTGCCTAACTGGTGTCTCGTCTTCTTTTCTGTGCCTCTTTGCTGACTTTATAAATGCCCAATTAGGATAACCGCATGTTTTAAGTGCTTCCTTTCCCTTCAGGCTTAGAGAGAACATGTTCATGACTCTCCACCATTTGACCCTTAGAACTGAAGAAGCTTCTCGGATGAGAGGTGAAACGTCTTCAAGCAACTTAAAGAAGTCCAGACATTGTCTAGATGAGTTTCAGCTATGTCACATGACCCTCCTGTGATGACCTCAGGTGTATAAATGGCTCTGTCCTTCCCTCAGTCTTCATGTCAGTGTCAGTTTATCCTCCTCATGTGCTGCCGGTCTGTTTTAGATTCTCTTTAGTTTGTTCCTTGTGTCCTTTTATACCTCAGTTTAAGACACCAAACTCATCAAAGGTTCAGTCTGCCTCCTGAAACACTCCCATTCATGACATGAGACCAATACAAGATGTCCTTGGCAGCACAAACACTGTTTTAAAAGCAGCGATGAGCAAAGTGAGGCTTCGTCAAACTGAAACATTCGAGCATTTGTGTCATCTTGATGATGCTGTTCTGTGAAACGGGGACACAGACGAGCCCAGCACAGTTCACAACACAACTACAGACACACAATAAATCAGTTTAGTCAAACAGAACAGACTGTTGTGTTTACTGTAATAAGCACACAGGTTTACAGCTGTTTGTTGGCCTCATGTTTTCCTCCCAGCCGTGAAACTTTGGACGCATTATGTTGATTTTGAGGTTTTCTGGGAGTTTGTGTCATCAAGCTTGTTCTACACACTGTCAAACAAAGCTACAAGCTGGCATGGCGTTAGCTTTGATTTGGAATCACTTTTAAAAAGATAGATGTCCATGAAAAGACTAAATGTGTTTCTTTCTTTATACAAAGTTTGTCCCATTTTCAGAGGCTCATTCTGACCAATCAGAAGCCTCCATTTCACGCACATCTTTAAGTCGTCCTCTGCTGAAGATCTTCTGAACCATGAAGAAACTTTCCTGAACTTTATCTTCCTGGCCTGATGTTTCACTGTCAGTCTGGAGTTTGGCTCATAGTGAACCTGCACAAGTCCTTTTGAATTTGAAAGACTCACAATAGAAGCATCAGTGGAAATTAAAAAGGAAAATAGAGCCTGGAATCATTGTGTTTTTCTAGCTTTCCTTTTTATAAGATCAATATTTTCTGTATTTCTACACACAGTGTGTGAGTAACAGCTGACAGTGAGGATGATATCCCTGATTGCAGTAAATCCTGTTTTCTGTTAGAAGTAGAAAAAAGTAGAGCGCAGACAGAGCTGAAAACTGGTGCCTGTTTGATTTAGTCCTTGAAGCAGAGGTGATGTTTTTACTAAGATCCTCTAATGATGTTACAGACAGTGTGTGGCTCTCTTTCTGCTGGTAGGACTGAATGTGTGTGGAATAAACTGAAGCAGTGCTATAAAAGCATCATTCAGTCATTACAAGGCCCAGTCCAAAAGACCAGCCAATCAGAAATGGGAATTCCTGGGCCTGGCGATGCCTGGAAGCAGCAGGTATGCCACCTGTGGCAGCTGAGGTCACGTGATCTGAGTGTTTGAACCATGCGTTGGAGCAGCATTTCCAAATTTCTGCACTTCAGAAGCTCCAAAGTGTGGAAATGTCAGTGTGGAGCGTCTCATCCCTATTTAAGAGATCTTCTTGGCACTGCAAAGCTAAGCTTGCAAACAACACCATAGTTTGTCAATCCCAACCAATCAGAGCGCTACTTATGTCACGTCACATGACTCGTGTGTTTTCCTCTTTGATTAGCACCCAAAGAACTAAAGAAAGGCTAAAAGGACGTTCAGCCAACAAATCCCTCCTAGGAACAGGAAGTCTAGAGAGGAAATGGAGCAGAGAAGGAGAATCACCAATTTAAATGTCTGAGTTTTAAACTGGTGACCCTCTAAAGAGGCTTTTATTGACTCTTTCTGTTTTCTTTACAGCTTTTTACACCATTTAAACTATTTAATATCAGATTTAGAAATAACCTTTGGATAGTTTTTCTACATTTCCACTAAAATGTGACACAAATAGTGACTTTCTGACTTTACTTTGGAATAATCTAACGACTCAGCCTGGCTATGTTGGACTGGGTGTGGAAGCAGCTCCCAGTTTGAGTTCAGGAGACAGACACCCTCTACTTTGAAGATCAGCTTCAAACTTTCCTTTTTGATAAAGCTTATAGTTAGAGCTGGATCAGGTGACCCTGAACCATCCCTTAGTTATGCTGCTATAGGCTCAGGGTGTTGGTGGACTTCCCATGATGCTCTGCTTTCTTCTCCACTCCCCTCTTTTCACTCAGATGCTCCTCCTGGAGCCTGTTTTCACTGGGAGGATCTTTGTGTCAAAGGGAGTTCTTCCTTCCCACCATCACCAAGTGCTGCTCACAGTGGATTGTCTGATGGTTGGGGCTTTCTCTCTAATATTGGAGGCTGTTACCTTACACTGTTAAACAGCTTGAGATGACTGTTGTTGTCTGTTGGGAATTGTCACTTATAAATAAAGTTACATTGAATGGATGTAAATGGATTGATGTTATTGTGACAAAGAGAAAATGATTGTTGACAGATGGATTGTTGTTTTGTGTGTCTGCAGTCTGTCAGGCTGTCTGATCACAGAGGAAGGCTGTACTTCTCTGGCCTCAGCTCTGAGCTCCAACCCCTCCCATCTGAGAGAGCTGGACCTGAGCTACAATCATCTAGGGGACTCAGGAATGAAGCTGCTGTCGGCTGGACTGAAGGATCCAGGCTGGAGACTGGACACTCTCAGGTATGGAGAGAACGTCTGATAGAGGAGGAAGAGCTGGAAACATTTCCTGTCTCCTTCACTCACTTCCTGTTTGTTTCCTGCAGATGAGACATGAACAATCACACATGCAGGAATATTTTCAGGGACAGACACACTAGTCTAGCTGGATAGTACATGGATATTTATGTAGCGGGTCTCCAAGGAGTCTGTTTGCAGGAACATTAATGATAACTGATAAGTCATGTCGAGAGTTTCATTAAAAGTAGACCTACAGTTAGGTCCATAAATATTTGGACAGACATTTCTGTGACTTACTAGAGGATTCAAACCAATCAGATGACAATATTCACATGACTCCCACTTCTTCAAGTATATTTGTGAAAATCTTGGACTGTTCCTTTATCAGTGTCTAACAGTATGTTTATGAGAGCCATGTGATGTCGAGAGAGAGAGAGAGAGAGAGAGATTTGTGATGTTTAGCGTGTTTGGAGGCTACAGTTAGTGTGTAGTATAGTCATTGTCATGTTTTGCGTGTCAGTTCTACTAGTGAATGTCACAGTTGCTGCCTTAAAGTCACCAAAGGCAGACTGCAGTGTAAACACTGTCTCCACATGGAAAACTGGAGTGATCCACCTTCTGCTGTCAGACCTGCAGGTTTATCCCTGTGCTGTTCTCCTCTGTCTTATAGTGACACAAACTATATTTTGCAGTGGAACAAATCATTTGTGTGGCTTCTTATTTGATGCAGAACACCTGATTGTTCTGTAAATAGTTTGAAATGGTTGTATAAAAACCACCTGAGGCCTCGGCTGCATTTTTAGGTAAATAGATGCAGAGTAGTTATTTGTAAAACTTGCGCAACATTTTTAAAATGTATAATTTCTGTTTGCATTTCAAGTTGTGAAAATGATTGGTTAAACATGTGTGGTCGCCAATTTTTGAAGCCATCCTGATAACCTTCTTCCACCAACAATGTGGTGATCCAAATCCAATTAAAATCAAGACACTCAAAAAGACGCTCTGTAAAAGAGTAGAATTCTTGGAACAGAGTTTAATACACTGAATCACATGAACAGCAGGAAAAATACATACAGACATTTAGCAAGAAAATTACATAGCAGAAAGCAAGCAAAGCAAAACCCAGCCTTAAGCACAGACAGCAGAGCAACACAGAGACGGACAGGTAGCAGCAGCAGGAGGAAAAAGAGCACTAGGGGTGTCCTCTGGTCCCCTAATATAGGGACCAGTATCCCCGCCCCCTGGGGCTGGGTAATTTTCCCACGCGCCCAACACAGCTGCAGGGGTCAGGTAGCGGCCAAGGTCTTGGCCAAAGGCCAGTCAGGACTCTGAGTACCCCTGCTCTGGCTTATCACAATAGGTCATGACACGGTCAAAGGTCAGACATTAATCCTAATTACTAAATCTTATACAGCAAGTGGCACAATCTTATAACATATAATACACAGGTTACATGCTTTCTCATATATAAAAACACTTCAGTTTGGGTTCAAAGTGTGTGTGTGTGTGTGTGTGTGTGTGTGTGTGTGTTTATTTTGTATGGTATTTTATCGTGATGTGTTCAGGATCTCTGTTACAATGTTACTGTTTTGGTTGTGCTGCATTGAAGATGTTAAATTAATTAATTATTAAGTAAATTATTCAAGAGAACTCTCCCCTTACATTAACTGCCCTGTTACAGTACCAACTTAATAAACCTCGGTGAAGCAAAATGTCTTGTGCTTAAGACTCCACATGAAAGTTAAAATATATATGTTCAGTGTGCATAGATATATAGTGTATATAGTTACATAGTTAAACATATCAAACAAAAATCCACCACACATGTTTGTGGTTTTTCCAGTAAAATCTGACTTTTTTTCTCCTCTGATATTTCCTCCAATGACTGGAGATGTGGTGTTGATGAATGTGTCAGAACTAATCCAAAGATATAACCCTGTGCAGTCTGGAGAAATGGCATCATCCAGTCTGTCCTGTTTCCATCAATCACTGTCTGCTTGGCCTCAGTCATGAAGCATGACGGGGCCAGACAATAAGGTCTTTAGAGAGGCTCATCTGTGCTGTCTTTCCTCCATCCAGGACCTGTAAAGCTCCAGAATGAGGGACAAACACATCTCTACAGACCTTTCACATCATGGAGATAAACTGTTCACATTTCTTCCTTCAGGCAGACGATACAGAGTGTTGTTAACAAAAAAATAGACACCACAGACAATTCATTCCCCCGGGCTTTGAATTTGATGAACACTGTGAATGTTCATGTGTATGAGAGCCATGTAATGTCCATGTGTGCATGCTGACTGTGCTGCTCTGACCCTCCTCCTCCTTTCAGGGTGGAGCCTGCTGGAGTCCGATGGTTGAGACCAGGTCTGAGGAAGTGTAAGTGTGTTTTTAATGGGATTCATGAAAACAAAGCAGCACACATTCAACCATCTTCATCATGTCAGGAGTCATCATCAAAGTGTCAATCAATGAACAGATGATGGATCAATAACTGCAGCTGGATTGTGTTTGTTCTCTCCATCAGATTCCTGTCAACTCACAATCGACACAAACACAGTGAACACAAAGCTCCAACTGTCTGACAACAACAGGAAGGTGACACATGTGGAGGAGGTTCAGTCATATCCTGATCATCCAGACAGATTTGATCACTGGGCTCAGCTGCTGTGTAGAAATGATCTGACTGGTCGCTGTTACTGGGAGGTCGAGTGGAGAGGAAACATTTTTATATCAGTGAGTTACAGAAGCATCAGAAGGAAAGGAGACAGTAAAGACTGTGTGTTTGGAGGGAATGATCAGTCCTGGAGTCTATATTGCACTGATGATGGTCCTCAATTTGCCAGACACAATAACACAGGAACATCCATCTCCTCCTCCTCTGTCTCTAACAGAGCAGCAGTGTATGTGGACTGTCCTGCTGGCACTCTGTCCTTCTACAGAGTCTCCTCTGACACTCTGATCCACCTCCACACCTTCAACACCACATTCACTCAAACTCTTTGTCCTGGATTTAGAGTCTGTCCTGGTTGCTCAGTGTCCCTGTGCTGAGTGGAGTGTAAAGAGTGTCCTCCTGTTAGAGAAACACTCTGACTGTTGAACAGATAGTTCAGTCTGTACATGTCTGTCTCTTTCACTCACAAACACGTTTTCAGATTCATGGATTCAATCAGTTGATGTTTGAAACTCTTCCAAATGATTCCTTGTAAACTTCTTCCTCTTCGGTCTTTTAAAGATGGAAGCTCCCATTATTCCAGGATCCACATGTTGTTTTTCTGTCTTTTTCCACTCAAAGCTTCACAGTGAATCTCAGTATGTTGTGTTTCTCTGAAGCTCAGTTCACAACCAGCTCCTCTGCGTTTTCAACAAGTCTGAGCTCATTAAAATGAATCCAAATGTTTGATTTCTCTTTCTTAATGGGATGTTTCCATCATGTCTGAATAAATGGACATCCAATAGTACTCAGTGTATCAAATATTAAAGACATTCAGCATCTCTCATGTTTCTGTCGTTCTATAAAAACAGCTGCTTTTTAAAACTGATCCAATCACAGAAACATGAAGTTCCATATTGATCACAGCAATACGTACAGCTCTGATGTCACTAACATCTCCTTGAACTCTTCATTGATGGTGATTTGTGGCCCCCTGCTGGTGAGAAGATGAACTGCATGATGTCAGTTTAATGAGCACAGATGACATGAAGTGTTTTTAAATCTGCTTTTTGTAATTGTTCAGGGTCCTGCTCCAGGAAGCAGCTTCAACAAACTCTGGCTTTCAAAATAAAACCTCAGTCTGAGTGTTTAAGAAAGCTCTTATTTTGTAGGGAGCTGACATTTAATCTTCATGTTATCAGTCCATCATTGGGTGTTATTAGCAGTTATCAGCCCCATAACTGTGGCTCAGATTGGCCCTCCTGCACCTGCCAGCAGGCTCAGTAGGTCGTTATCACCAATTGGTGAGCTGGATCACTGTGTCGCTGTTGGAGGGACAACGATGAATCCAGATCCAGTACAGACAGACTCCAGTTCACTTCACACTGAGACGGGCGCATAGCAGCTAACTACTGAAAAATGTCTATTTAATCAGTCTGAATATGATTTCCTCATGAACAGAAACAGATTTCAAAATGAAAAGGCTTCTGAACGTTATTCTTTTGCCACGAGCATCATCTGTATGATGGAAGTTGAACCTGGAAATAGTTTTTTGCTAGTATATTACTTTAGCTGACGCTAACTTCAAAGCACGCCATGAGAATAACGTCACTAATGTTCAGCTACACTTTACTAGGTCACATCTGTGACACACGTCACTTAAATAAAGAAGGAAATATTGGCTCTGTTTTATCTGCTGGGCCCAAAAGTGACTCCCCGTATTTAAACTGCTATGAATAACTTGTTGGTCTATAATATGTGAAACATGTGTCAAATGTCTCCATCATGAAAGATATCAGGTCATCTTGAGCCACAAAAACATTCCTATCATGAGGTAGAAGCTGGAATCAGTTTGTTGCAGAGGGACGTTTATATATCCCATATTTATCCAGTTAAAGTCACATTGAAATTCAAAAATGTCTTTTCAAGAGTCGTCTGTCCAAGAGGAGCAGAAACAAATATAACAACAGTTATTTAAGCTGTTTTAAAGGCCACAAAGGAGCAGATTGGTTATAATGCAGCTGCTTCAGAGGAATAAAGATGAAACACTGTTTTTATTTCATGTGTAACACCTTTCAATCATGTGTTGACTAAAGTCTATTGACCAGTATAAGTAAAGACATCACACACACACACGGAAACACTGAAACCTGTTTTTTGGTGCAACAGCGGTCCCAGCTGCTCGCCTTTATCTAGACTGGGTCGGCTGCTTATCTCAATATAATCAATGTTTAAAGTTTTGTTCTCAGTGTTTCTGTGTTGCTTCGTATAGGATCTCCCAGCATCATCAGCTGTGCAGTATAATCACTGCTGTGTCTGTTAACCCTAGAACACTATCGCTATAAATAGTAACACAATCACTAATGCCGGGTGATTTTTACCCAATATAATATAACCAATAAAAAGTAATCAAATATATCAAAATATGACAACACATGACAAATTAGAGTGGTCTTTTTTACTTTCAACTGTGCCATGTCTAACAAAATGAAAAAAAAACCTCCTAAAACAAAATAATGACTCTGGAAAGCTGGTCTTTGGTCCACCCATTCCTGGGAAATTTGAGACTTCCCTGGTGAAGGCACAGGCTCCTCGACACGCAAACAGCTGCAGGAGAGAGAAATCATGTAAATGTATTTGCTCGGGTGTAAATCACCCAGCGATAGTGTTCTAGGGTTAATGATGTGCGGATATTTCTAAAGTTCTGTATATTAACATTTACAGTTTTCACTACTTTTTTAATGTGTTTTTTAAAGGATAACTTAGAGTCTAGTAGCACTCCCAAATACTTAAATTCCTCAACATAGCACTGCACTCCATCTACTGTAGCCCACAGTAGATGGAGTTATCAAGCTGGACTGACAAACATCAGGACTCATGTGATCCCTACATGTGGACCTTTCACAGATGGATCCAAGTGCAGATTCAACTCTGCATTACATTTGACTTCAGCTGTTACACACTTTCATTTTCTAGCTGTGTCACTTCCTGCTTTTTGGATCAGATAGTTTATCCATGTCCACAAATGTTTGGCTGCTGTTGGGATTCAGGGATTCTTTTATTGCTGCCATATAACCTGCCTTATGATAAATGCATTAACAACATGTTTTACAGCATTATTTTATCAGTAATATTTCTAACAGGGTTCATATTGCATTGAATATGTTTGTCATCACATTCATTCTATTCACAGGTTTATTTTATTTTATACACATTGCATATCTGTGCTGATTTGGAGTTGATGTTCCATCCAAGAGGGTTTTAAGCTTCACTGGTGAGAGTGTCCAGGTGATACATGTTGAGGGAAGATGAGAACATAGCAGGTTAATTGCATGCAGGCTTACAGTACACATAAATCTAGCAACAGACCTGAGCGAAGGCCCAAGTGTCTTCTGATTTTCTTTGAGACCTGCTGCAATTCAGTTTACTTAGTGATTGATGACGAGGGTCAATTATTAGCCCTTAGAGACCCTGAAGCTGGAAGTTTATTACCTTAAAAGGCAAGTGATATAGAAAAGAGAAGTTATATGTCTGTTTATAGTTATTAAGATGTACAAGATGTACCCTTGTCTGTAAACAATGACTGTACACAATGTATTTTTGACCTGTGTTGACGTACGTGGAGGCGTGATCCTCACTGCTATAAAGCCAGCATCCATTGTATTTTTGTCAGAAGAAGACATGCTGATGTTTCTTCTCCGGTGTTAATAAACTCATCGTTTGATTGCACTTTTCTGGAGCCTCCGTCGTTTGTTGTTCTGGTCTCCAATTGATTGATCTTGCACGATACTGCATATTTGTATCATCTATATTTTCCAGTCTTCATACAGCCTATATGTCATATGAACTCCAA
Organism: Oreochromis aureus; assembly: GCF_013358895.1. Classification (NCBI taxonomy): domain Eukaryota; kingdom Metazoa; phylum Chordata; class Actinopteri; order Cichliformes; family Cichlidae; genus Oreochromis; species Oreochromis aureus. The sequence continues at coordinate 128,434,822 of NC_052944.1, read as the reverse complement.
TCTGCCACCTGCCATCACGTTTTCAGGGTTCATTCAGTGTTGAAATGTAGGACAAACAGCAGCACATGTTCTCTAAATGTTTGCAGTCATTTTAAATGAAGCTGATACTACATGAGACATTTTCCACATTTATTGTCTTTGAACAGAGAATAATAAAGCCATCAAACATATACAGGCTGTGCAAATACAAACTTCTGTGGTGCATTTGATGACCTGCAGAGGAGAACAAGTCGGGCTTTTCAGCCCTAACACAACCTCTTTGTTCTCAATACTACAAAACCTTCAAAGGCTGATATGCAAGTTTGCATGAATCACCAACACAGTTGTGTTTGTTTCTAGTATAGTTATAAATAAGCTGATCAAATATCTGCTGACTGATTAGATCCAGTATCTATTACAGATGAACTGGATATCACAGCATGTTGTTAATCCGTCATATCAAACTAAACAGTGTTGCTGGTGTAAATATCCTCCAATAAAGTCAGATGAGGGCTGCTGTTGCCAGGTAACGATGATGTCACACTGGATCTTCTGATCTTTAGCATCGTAGCGCTCGAGTCTGATGTTGGCTCATGTGTTGTCAGACACCAACATGACGTTCTACTAGTCAAGGCCTCACCTTAACCCACTGATGCTGATCACACAGACCCACTAATAGAACTGTTTGATCAGGTTTATGCAGCGTCACCATTAATGTCACATTTAATCAGACACATTTACATTACAAGCCCACTACAACCATTATCAACATGTTAAATTACATTATACATCTGCACTGATTTAAAGTATTTTAACCTGGTTCATTGTTTCAGGAGGAGATTTCCATCAAACACTGGATTCTGATTCAGATCAAACTAACAATCCAAAGCAGCAACTTTCAAATCACTGGATTCTTCTTGGTGGCTTTCAGATGAGCTCATGTTACAATCAGCTGCTGTGTGTGTTGTTGTTGTGTAGCTGAAGCTCTGACTCACATTTCATATGTGACCAAAGGAAACTTGGTGCTGTGTGACACACTTTAGATTCTCTGCTGCTGCTTTGAACTCTTCAAACTAAAGAGCCAAACTGATGATTGACTGTGCAGCTCTGACATGGCACCAAATGTCCCTGTTATCAGCTGCTGGATGGACGTTATCAGAGCTTTTTAGTCCCACACGGATCACCAGGAGCTCCTCCTCGGTCTGCAAACAGGCTCAGCAGCTCTGATCATTCATTGGAGTCAGCACAGTGTGTGGAGACATCTAGTAGTCGTGGAGAGTAGCACCATCAAAGCTCTGCTGGTGAATGTAGTTACTGTAAGGTCTCTGATGGAGCTCTGTGATTGGTGGATTGTCCAAACTAAATCAAGGTATCAAGTTTCTTTGTCCTCTGATAAACCATTTGCAACGATGCCCTCGCGTTGAGAATTGACGTGCAGGGTCCTCTCATTGAATACTATAGCGCTCCCTAAACGTCGTTTATCGACGACAAGAGATTGCCGTGGAAGAGCTTGTTGTCCGTATATTTATATATTTCCGAAATCACATTGTAGTGACGTGTACTGAACACAATATGTTATATAATGTAAGCAACTACGTGAGAAACATCAGATACAGCAGATAAATTAATTATAGGCCATTACTTTTGTATCGTTTATTGCATTTATGGAGGGAGAGGTGTAAAAAGGATGTATTGTTCCGACAACAGTTAATCCTTAATATGTTTTATGTGTGTGTTTTTGTGGTTGTGGTGGTGGTGGTGGTGGGGGGGGGGCGCCAGAGGGAGTGTTCGCCCGGGGCGCCAAACAGGCTAGGACCGCCACTGGCTTTGACTAACCACATTTTTTACCATATTAAAAAAATATATCAATGATGTATTTTGATGGGCTGTAACCTCCCTCATTTGCTTTTAGAATGTTATGAAAAGTTTTGCACTCAGTGGTGAGTGATGTAGTTAAAATCATTTGTGCGGGATTTTGTCAGTCACAGTTTTTTGAAGCTTTTGTCTCCACGCAGTGTTTTTCAGTTGTGGTAATTAAGCTAAAGTGGCTCAGTCCAGCAACATAACTGGTTTTCATTTTCATGCTGTCGGAGCCCTGTGACTTTAGTGCAGGCACAGCTCACATAGAGGGATGATGCGAGTTTCCAGTTATACTTGGTTGGTGTATCAGTAAGACCCATGCTCAGTCACAATGTTTATGTTTCTGTAGAACGATCTTCAAGACAAAGGTACATTCAGGAAATAATATAGTAATATGTGTTTAATCTGACATAAGTCTTTCATAATTTGTATGTTTAATGAGATTTATAACTGCAGAAGCCTTGAGGTGGATAGTTTATGCTCAAAAAGTATTCATGTATAATAAATTAACCTCTCTGTCATTTTAGTCAGTAAAACTGTTTGGTCGCCTTAGGGCATAAATGGATAATAGTAAGAATGCTCTGTATTTAACGTCAAATTAACACCCAATGGTGTTTGGATACAGAGATGATATTGTGTAGATTAAAAGGACGTCTTTTCAAATATAGGAAGATATATACATATATGCATACATATAAATACATAAATAGTGTTATTTCATGTCATGATCTATCACCAAATCGGTACAGAAAATAGGGTCTATCCCCATTTTAATCTAATAAAGAGTTTCATGGTTTTATAAGTGAACCTCACCTTTAAAATTTTAGTATTTCTTCAAATTTGTCTTTAACAATTTGTGTGTGTAAAATTTTACTTGGAGAGTGTGATTGTTATTAATGTTGTGTTCTTTTCAGTTGTTGGAAGATCCCTCAGCTTAAATTCAGCTGATCAGTATGTAGACTATGCATTTTAAATAAGTTGTGATGGATGATTGTATTAATTTAAACTACTAGTTTTGAAATTGAAGCAGAAGAAAATGACTAAGTTGACCCTACTTAATATAAGTTAACTCTGCCCATTTACATTTTATTCTAGGTTGAACGAGATAGAGCTCCATGTAATCACTGATGACCAAATCGAGAAGTTGGTTCTTCCATCAGGGATCCCACCAACAGTAGAGGAGCTGCAAAGTGTTGTGAAGGATACCTTTGGGATTTCAAACGACTTCAGTCTTCAGTATTTGACACCAAAATTTCAGGACTACTTCACTATTCACAGAAGTGACCAGATAAAAGACAAAGACACTGTGAAGGTTGTTGGCATCACCCTGGTCATCCTGCCAGTTTTCGACAGCCCCTCTGATCAACTGTCAGCTGACTATGACTCATCATCCAATCCAGTTGTATCTAATGCAGACTCTGCTGCAACCACTTCTCAGGACACCATTATTCTCAAAAGGCAGAACTTGTTCCCCATTCCATAGTCAGCATAGGAAACTGAAATGCAACTGGAAAGAGCCACTGAGGATTATAAAAAGAATGTAAATCTTCTGCCCACCTCCAAAGTAAAGACTGACATTCTCGAGAAGTTGGCTGAAACTATATTTTCAATTATGGCCTAGTCTTCCTATTATATTATTATTATATTATATTATTATTCCAAGCACTAGTGAAAAATTTCAGTGCATACAATCTAAATTAATCAGAAAAATGTGATATTATAAATTTTGTATACGTTTTATATTCCACAATAAAAACAATTACTGTTTGAATGTTCTCTTTGTGAAATTGTTTCATTTTACTCAGAAAAGAAATTAAATTAGCTTGATTTTCTCTTACTATTCAGTCATTGTTTATAAAGTTTAATTGGAAAATGCTGCAGTGATGGTGGTGGAGCAGCATTAATGATGATGCTGTAGAACAACAGGAACATGGGGATATCAGACTGTTAGTGGGTTTAGTCATTCCTGCTGCACTGTTTTTCCTTCTTATTGAAGTGACCTGCTGAGAGCTCACACTGTTCTCTGTAGAAATGATGTCAGTCTGACTCGTCACATGTTTGGAGGCGTGTTTGATGTTTGCTCTTCTGGAAACTCTCAGTATCAAATATGGAAGATGCAAAGGAGACACGCTTCAGTCTGGACCTGTTTCTGTAGCTGCCACCATCATTTTACATGTTTGTACATCAGCTTATCAAATCCTGTCTACTGTCTTCATTTATTACTCTTCACCTGCTTCACTGTCACTGTGTGGGCGGAGCTGCCTGAGCCCTGCCCACACATACACACCTCCTCTCTGGAGCTACACTTCTGCTTCATCTCTGCCTCTTTTCTTCATCCTCCATCTCTCTTTTCTCTTCTTCAGTGTTCTGCAGCCACGGAGCCTCACAGCCATTAGCACACCCATACCTGAGCAGCTAGCATTACCCAGCATGCCGTGCAGCAGTGTCAGTTTGTAAATGTGCAATAATTCCTGCTCCAAACTGTTTCTGTTTCACAGATTGCTGTGTGCCGTGACCTTTGACCTGCTAAAGTGAGTCAGCTGTGGATTATTCATTGTTGTGTCTGATACTTAGAACTGTGAGGAAGAACGCTACACAGTTAATCAGGGTCCCGTCTCTCTGAATTAGGAAAGGTTGGCAGGCCGCGTGTGGGCCTTGGGCCATACGATGAGTATCACTGTTTGAAATGTGAACATTGTTCTGCTGCAGTCAATAGACGAAACCAGAGAAGAAGAAAACAGACTTTACCATGAAGATCCTCAGTGTGGATCAGTATAATATCAGCCTCATGTCTGCAGTTTAGTGTCAGCACAACTAAAACATGCTGACTGACCTCAGAGTTTCAAGTCCACATCCTGGACTCTCCAGAAAACCACACAGCTGCTTCACTCCTGAATCCTGCAGCTTGTTCCAGCTCAGGTCCAGCTCTCTCAGATGGGAGGGGTTGGACTTCAGTGCTGCTGCCAGATAATCACAGCTGATCTCTGACAAACTACAGTTCTTTAATCTGTATAAAGAATGAAAGATGTAAGTTTATTAGACAAAGTGTGAGCTTGAAATCATTCAGTGTTTCATCATCTGTTCAGAGCTGAAGAAGGTTCAGAATGTAGAAGTTTAGAAAATGGAAACTCCAAACAGCTGAAGCCAACAGGAAGCAGCTTCAAACAAACACAACAAGAGAAAAAAAACTCTGAATGTTTCATATTAAAGTCGTACATTTATCATAAAAACAGGACAAAGACTTGAAAAAGTCGTGTTTTTCCTTCCAGGAACCACAAGGCTTCACTTTTAAAGGTGAAGTGTGAAAGAAACGGACATATTTGAAGTCCAACACCTTTTTCCAGTCACATTATTAAAGCAGACAAACTACAAGCTCATTTTCATTCCAACAAGTCATCTTCTGACCTGGACTAACAACACTGGTCTCTATGTGCAGCTGGCTGTGAGACCAGTGCTCAGGGAGCGTCTACAAAGTGCAACACTGAAAGAACATCACACACAAATTTGCTTCAAGCACTTTCACACAAACATCTACTGTCATTATTTTCACCAAACTCTGTGGATTCTTTGTTGGAAATTCAAATGGGATTCAAATGGGATTCAAACGGTCAGACAAAAGAGGGTTATGAGGAAATATGATGAAATGTTGTGTATTAGCAGGAAGTTATTGAATCATTTTCCTCAGAAACCAAACAAAATGATTGACAAACATGTTTTTACAAACTCAGTGTTGGACTTTGATCAGCAGGATAACCTGATGTTTAAAGGCATTTTGGTCTTGCTGTAGGAGAGTCCAGTTATTACTCAATATTTATGGATGATGTTCTAAATTAGGCTCAAATATGTGACAGACATTTAATCCCATTTCAGTTTGGCCTCATCTTGGGCCAGACTATCCGACACACACTCTGACCACAGGTCACTACCTCTTCAAGCCAAACACAATAAAAACATGAGCATATATATGTTTCCTGATAAAATGATGTGACAGGTAGAATAGAGTATAGTGGTGGTGTTACAGCCGGCCTTTCTCCCCTCTGCTGCCGAGGCTGTAAGTCTCTCCCAAACTCAGCTACAGGACTTCCACATGAATGAAAGCAGCAGAAGTGGCTTTACAAATGAAAGAGGAAGAGGAGAAGAAGAGGAGAGGGAGGCCACCCTGACCATCACTTCAGCTGAAAACATCACACTTCCATTAAAGTTGGTGAGAAAATGTTGAGCAGGATGAGCTGCTGGCTAATCTGGAGGCTGTAGCAGCAATCACCGATCAGCCACCGATCAGCCCAATTGTGACCAGCAGCTCACAATCGGAGGTGGCTGTAGCTCAGGTGGTAGAGCGGGTCACCTACTCACCAGAAGGTTGAAGGTCGATCCCAGGCTCCTCCAGTTTACATGCCAAATATCGTTGGGCAAGATACTAACCCCATGTTTACATACTGGTGGTGGTCAGAGATGACTGTGAACAGAATAGATGTAACAGTAGTTGTTGTACATGTACAGACCATAAATATGGAGTCCAGCTGTGTTTGATGCTGCTGGGCAGACTGACCACTGGGAACCTCTGAGCTCTGCTGGTCCACTCTGGAGGAACCATGAAGCATTAGATCAACACAGGATAAAGATCCAGCAGTTTCTGCTCAAATAACTTCATCTGACTCAAGTTTCTCAAGTTTTAAATTCTCAGATTCTGAAAATATGGGTAAGTTTATGGACTTTCTTTCAGTCATGATGTAAGGGATGATTTTGAAGAAGCTCATTAAACTGAACCATCAGCAGATCACTGCTCCAAAACCAGAACATGATCCGAGGTCTCTCCACCAACAGAACACCAGCTTTACTAACGTGGTAGATCAGTGTAGTACAGATCAATAACTGATGAGTCATTTTATCAAAATCACTGAGTGCTTCACATCTGACCCTCTGATGTTTCTGTGGACATTTTGCATATTTAATGAATGTCTGAAAGTTTTACATTCGTTCTATGAATACAGGGGAAATATTGTCTTATAGTCTCCATGTTTTTACCAGCATCATAAATTCTTTTTTAGATTAGATTCTTTTTTCACAGCTGAAAAACAACAACATTTATTCTCTACTGAAATCTGCATCGTCCACTCCAAAGGTCACAATCTGAAGGTAACATCTGGTTTTGTTCCCTGTGATCAAATCTGAGCATCAGTATGGTGGGATTTATCCACTACATCCACACCACTGTGGTTCAGTGTTGTCCTGATGGAGTAACAGCAGCCAGTATGATCCAGGCTTTAGCTGCTGGGTCTCTGTGTGACCTCTCAGACTGTTTAACAGATCAGACACAAAGAGAATCAGAGCAGCTCTTTAAAGACAAACATGAACCCACTCAGGTCACACTTTCCCCACAGATATGAGCATCACTGTCCTCAAACAGCAAATGACCAAGTCTAACATTTGGATCTTTTCTCTTTCATTGTTTTCTTTTAATGAATCTTTGTAACAATCTGAGGATGTTTCAGGTCAGATTTATCCAGGAAACACAAACATGTAAAGGAGTCATCACAGCTCTCTGACCTCGTTGGTCCAGGTTCAGCACTGAAGACTGAAGGTTGACCTTTGGACCAGTCAGTCCTCACAGCCGGATCCTGCAGACTCTGCTCTGTCCTCCTCTTCCTCCATCATCATTTTCAGTCAGTCTGAGAGGTAAACCACAAACACTCAGTCAGTTCACATTAACAGGAGTAACTGAGTTACAGTAGCTGTAACTCAATTACATAACATGATATAATCTGGTAATTTACACCGATGTGTTTTATATATGCATGTGTAAAGTGAGTGTGAGAGCCCTTGTCTGACACTGTGTCTGACACACAACCTGTCCAAAGGGGAGGGGTCTGGCTGCTTCCAAATACAGCACATTTCATTCATAATGTTGTCAATCCAAGCCCCTTATATATTAATTGTTTTTCCTGGGTTGTGTGAAATCCCTGGAAAAAAAAATCCCTAAACAAACTGAATCTGTGCACTAAGATGTAGGTCTGGTTGTGTTGTGGTGATTCTCGGGTTAGGGGATGGGTGTTGACACTGGAATACAAAATAACACCAATGGAAGATGGACAAGAAGAGGTCAAAGGTCATCTGGTGCTCAGTTTAGAAAAAAGAGAAAAGAAGAAAATGTAAGCAGATTTGTCTTTGGATATTAGCAGGTATTATGCAGGGCTCTAGAGTGCGACCAATTTTCTTTTCTTTTTTTTAAAAATTGAACAGTTTTTATTCATTATCAAGAAAAGCATAAAAACATAACAAAGCAGACAAACAACAAACAAGAAAGAAAAAAAACCCAAAGGGAATATATTAAAGTCATTATATACCTGTACAAATAAACATATGGGGTAAAGAGGAGAAAAAAAAGAGAGAAAAAAAAGGAAATATATTTTCGCTCATTTACCCACAGATTTAGAAAGAGAAAAAGATAAACTCCAAGAGTGAATTGTTGTCCTTTACGCTTACTTCCTATTTAACTGAGAACATCTTAATCGCAACCACCCCCCCTCAACAGTTGGGACAAATCATTTGGCAAATAAAAAAGCAAAGGGGACCAAACATTGAGAAAGAGACCCTCATTTCCTCCTAAAATAGCAGCAGTTCTTTTGTGAGGAATAACTTTAAATAATTCTCTGTACCACAAACTCACAGAGGGAGGTTTATCCTTAACCCAATTAATGAGAATACATTTCCTAGCTACCAGCAATAGTTTGTCACATAATTTGCGCTGCGAGTGATTTAATGTTAGTTCTTTTGAGGGTAGGCCAAGAAGAAAATACCCGGGGTCCCTTTGGAGCAGATTGTTAAAAATATTACTTAGTTCTTGAGATATGGAGCTCCAAAAGCTTTTGATTAATTTACATTCCCAGAAGTAATGAAAAAAGTGCCAGTTTCTTTTTGACATTTACTACAAAAATGGGAAATATGAGGTGCAATCTTATGCAAGACATTAGGAGCTATGTAAAGGCGATGTATGATTTTGTATTGGGTTTCTCGCAAGAGGTTGCAAGTAAAAGTGGAACTACCCATGTTAATGGCTCCTTTCCACTCCTCTTCGGTATATTGATTATTAAGATCTCTCTCCCATTTATGAATAGCACTCAATGTGTTGCTACTTAGAGTATATAGGAGAGAATAAAAGGCTGAGATAAAAATGAGTTCTGTCTTTTTGCTTAATAAGAAATGTCTCAATATCATCATATATAACTATTTCTGAAGACTGTGGAATTTTAGAATGCACAAAGTTATGAACCTGGAGAAAGCCAAAAAAGTGGTCTCTAGGAATATTAAAATTTGACTGCAATTGCTCAAAGTTCATCAGTGTGTTGTTTTGAAACAAATCGCCAATTACCCTTAATCCCTTTTTGTGCCACTTATCGAACATACATTATGTAGGTATTATGCAGGGCTCTAGAGTGCGACCAATTTTCAATGGTACGACAAAAAATATCCTAGATCACACGGACGAATTACAATGGCTGTTTGTTAGCCAATGCATACTATCTATCTGTGTGTGTGTATATGCATGTGTGCACACACACACACACAGATAGATAGTACACACACACAGATAGATAGTACACACACACACATGATATAGACTTATTACATGTAAAGCAAGATATTTCAAGCCTTTATTTTTTTATAATTTTGATGATTATTGCTTGCAGCAAATGAAATCCCAGTTTCAAAATCTCTAATGTAGCTAATGTACATATGGAGGATATCCCCAGGGCACCAAACAGGCTAGGACCGCCCCTATCTATGTACATGTCCCATGTTTAGTCAGTCATTGTCAGGAGTTGCAGTGTGGATGTTGGAGTGAATTGGTAACTGTTTGTCATTTTTATGCTTACCATCCATTTCTACATTGTTTAACTGTAGGATGAAAGGAATTCCACTGTCCCCCTCCCCAGATTCTCGAGGTTCTGAGTGAGGGGCTGTAGTCTTTTATTACAGACATCCTTGTGAAGGTCCTTTTGATGTAAGCTTCCTGCGTTTACGACCCTTTGGTCAGCAGGAGGTCTCAGACACACACACACACACACACACATTCCTACTTACATATAGAAGTTCACACATATACATACAAAGCCTTGTCTTAGAACTATGTGGGCATTACTTCTTGTGTGAACTGTCTCTCAATAAAAGGGAGCAGGAGGAGGCCATCGTCGGGGTCATTCGTGATGAGCTAAGATACCAACGAGGCCTCCCTTGCGCAAGTAATCAATCAAACGCTGTTGCCTTGTTTTTCTTTCATGGGAATAAGTCCTGGATACAGCGGGGTCTGAGTTTAGACTCAACAGTGGATGAGGGAAGGAGGACCCAAACGCTGGACTCACAGGTAGGTGAAGGTTCGGGTTTATTGTAGACGGAGTGAACGAACAGAACAGAAGCAGGAAATGGCTGGCTGGCTGGAAAGGCTAATGACTGACTGACTGACTGACTGACGTAACTGACGTAACTGAACAGCGACAACCTAACAGCGACAATGACACGACAGTGAACTGGTAAAACTGAGGAACTTAAATACACAGACTGGATGATGACAACAATTGGCAAGAGGTGAGTACAAGGCTGAAGATAATGAAACAAGAAATGGAACATGTAGGAAATAAACAGTGAAGAACAGAAAACACTGAGTCAAGGCGACGGCGTGGGAGCTGGCGGTGACGGCGGAGCGGCAGCTGCAGGGCCAGCAGGTGTGGAAACTTCTGGCTGGAGGCAGGCGGGGCCAGCAGTTGCGGGAACCCCTGGCTCAGGAGCGGCCGGGCCAGCGGGTGCGGACGCCCCTGGCTGAGGAGCGAGACAGCTCACAGCTGGCTCTAAATGCTGTGGCGGCAGGTCAGGTAGCAGAACAGGATGATAAATGAGTGACTGGGCCAGAGACTAGATAGGAGATTGGGCAATGGGTGACTGAGTTACTGGAGACTGGACTACAGACTGAACTGACTGGACTACAGAAGACTGGACGACAGACTGGGCTGACTGGACAGGAGGAGACTGGGCTGACTGGACAGGAGGAGGCTGGGCTGACTGGACAAGAGAAGACTGGAAAGGAGGAGAGTGGAGAACAGGAGACTGAGCTACAGGGGACTGGAGGACAGGAGACTGAGCTACAGGGCACAGGACTGACTGAACTGGAAGCTGAACAGCAGGCGAGTTAACTGACTGGACTAGAAGCTTAACAGCAGGTGAGTGAACTTACTGGACTGGGGAGGCTAATGGATGAGCTAAAGACTGTGCTAGTGAAGGAGAGAAAGCTGCAGCTTGGGCTACCGCATCAGGTGCCTGAGCGGGGAAGAGCTCAGCTAGCCTAACCAGAGACAGAGCTAGGACGTGAAAGGCTGGATCAGCAGGTGGGTGAAGTGGTAGACTGATGGGTGAACAGGCTAGCTCTTCCTGGCCTCCAGGGCATGAGGGCACTGGCTGGAGAGCCTCAGCTGAGCCTCTAGGATGGTCTGGTTGGATTCTGGCTGCCCTCAGCCTGGGCGCTGGGACAGGCACAGGGGGTGGCTGGACACCAGTCACCCCCACCCGAGGAACATGAACGGGTGCAGGAGTGGACTGGGTCATAGCTGCCCTTGTCCTGGGAGCTGGCACAGGTGAGGGTGTTGGCTGGCTGATAGGGGTGGAAATAATAACTGGGCGAGTGATACTGACAGGTTTAGCAGGGATTATTCTGGCACCGAGTTAATGTGATCCGTGAAATGTAGTACGTCCTGAGATTTGATTTTCACCCAGGTGTCATCCTCATATCTGAACCAATGGCTTGGTGGTGTTCCAGGGTAGGATAGCAAAGCCCTGTTTTCCACTTCTTCCATGTACAAATTGGCCACGATGGGTGAAACTGGGGAGCCCATGGCACACCCATGTTTCTGCCTGTAGAACTGACCCTTGTATGTGAAGTAGGTGGAATGAAGACACAGTTCCAAAAGCAAACACACTTGGTCGATGCTGAGAGTGGTCCTGTTGCTGAGGTTGGTGTCATCCTGTAATCTCTTACGGACTACCTCCAACGCTTCCATGACTGGGATACAAGTGAAGAGAGATGTAACGTCGTACGAGACCATGGTTTCATCTGCCTCCATAATGACATCTCTCACCTTCTCAACAAAATCCAGGGTGTTCCTGATGTGGTGTTCAGAGCTGCCCACCAGCGGGTTGAGGATCGAAGCCAGAAACTTGGAGATGTTATAGGTGACCGAGTTGATCATGCAGACAATCGGTGTTAAAGGTGCACCCTGTTTATGTATTTTCAGTAAACCATACAGACTTGGTGTAGACTCCCCTGGGTGTAGCCTGTGGTATGAGGTCTGGTCAATAGCCTTGTCTTGTTCTAACTGCTTCAGACAGTCTATCACCCTCTTCCTGTAGCCACTTCCTGGGTCTCGTTTCAGGGGCTCATAAGTATTTTCATCACTGAGGAGTGACAAAATTTTCTCATGATAGTCTTTCTGGTTTAGCAATACTGTGCACCTACCCATATCTGCCGGAAGGATCAGGGAACTGACCTCCCAGCCCATTGTTCCTCAGTGGGCTGCTTTCAGTCATTATGCAAATGTACTGTTTATAAGGTTTGGGGAAACCTGCAGTCAGCTGAGACTGAAGAAGTCACTTGGATGAGTGACGAAACGTTTTCCCACAAAACGCTACGTCCAGATGAACAGAATCAACTTTTGAGATTTACTTTCCTGGATGATTGAGAATGCATCAAGACTTATGCATGTGCATGTGGCGATATTAATCCCAGGAACCACATTCAGTTAAAAGTGTAAGAGCAAATGATCCATCAATAAAGGATAATGTTGGATCAGTGTTTCAATATTTATATCTTTTATTAGATGTGCATGTGGTTTGGTTATTTGCTTTTGGTGAAAGTACACTGAGAGAGACTTTTTATTAGCGATCTTAATAATATTTTTTTTCATATTAATGTAATTTTTTATCTAATTGAATACAATCTATTTGTGTATGATTGTCAGTCGAAAGAGGGAGAGAGGAAAGAGGGGAACGTGAGGAGAAAGTACAAGGTCAGGAAGAACCCTGTTAGAAAACAGACAGGGAACAGTGACAGGCACAACAGAAACTGTTTAACGGCTTGAGAGAGTTGACCACCAAAAAGTGATAGACAGATTTGCCAACCTCAAGCTGAGGCGACATAGGTTAAAATAAAAGAAAAAAATCTGCAGAGCCATATTAGTAGTATCTGCAGTAAACATCTTTTCATACATTGCACCATAGGCACAATTTTTTTTATCAATATTTTGTACATTTGTATATTTCAAGGACTCTTCTGTTTTTGGAGTGTATTTTTATACATCTGTATTGTATTATTCATACACATTAAAAGTGAATCTCTGTCCAAAACATGCACTCAGTTTACTTCTTACTCACTATGAGCATCATTTTCACCCAGTAATTAAGGTTAGGATATGTATTTTTTTTATCCATTCTTCGTTTACAGCATTTAAATAACCTTCATCAGATTTGATGGTTTTGTTACAGACTTTTAAAAAAAAGTGTTTTGCTTTTCTTTCACAAATGTGGGGATTAAATTGTGTTAAAATGTACAAAACAATGATGTCATGTTTTGTGACGAGGACCCAGGCACAGAGAGACTTGATGAATTTAAGAATCTTATGATTTAATAAAGAAATTTGCAGACTTGCACAGAGATGGTAAAATTATGATGACTGATAACAGAGATGAAGACAACAGACGATGAGGACAGGGAGGAACAGGGGTTTAAATTCACCAAGGAGACAGTCATAGAGAACTCAGGACAACTGGAGACATTTAAGGATGCAGTGACTGACAGAGACAGGGAAGAAGTCTCATCGTGAGGAGTACAGTTTATCTTGCCTGGCTGGGCAGCTCTCTGGGTGCTCAGCACCCCCAAAGCTCTGATCCTAGAATCGCCCCTGGTATAAATGATGAGGATCTGCAGCTGTGCAGCGCTGACATCACTGAGTTATTTGGGAGAACAGCGAGAAACTCCCTCATGCAGCTCACTTAAAGTTCACACACAGATTCATTCATCAGAATCAGCTCAGGCTGAAAATCCTGCAGCAAACACAGCAGAGCGATCAGTGCTGCATCAGTGGATCTTTACTGTCACAGTCAGTTTCACAACTCACCTCACCGACTGCACTTCAACTGTTCAGCCAGAGTCACAAACTCTTTATCCATGTGCAGCTGTATGAGATGAAAGTCTTTAAGGTGGACTGATTGTGTGTTCAAATACAAAACTAAGACAGAGACAGAATCAGGGAGCAGACATCAGACACAGATCATCGCTGCAGTTCTTCACTTTCTCAGACTCTGATCTTCATGTTGATGCTTTGATTCTCAGTGTTTACTCTCAATGATAGCTTCACATGGATTCATGTCACCTTTAAACTAAACCAGGTGAACTTAGAAGCAGGACAGCAGCAGTTAATGAGCAAACACTGCATTTATACTCAGACACATGTCAGGAGGAACAAACAGCAGGATCAGGTTTGATTCGCTCCCGGAAGAAAAGATCTGACTACACAAATTAAAGAATAACTCCTGACGTGTTGTGTTTGTGGAGCAGAGCTGTGAATATTAGAGGAGTAAATATTACAGAAATTATAAATATATACATACATATATGTATATATATTAGGGAACATGTACAAATGAGAAAAACCATTTAAAATATCTTGCTGCAAACAGTCAATGAGTCAGAGTGATGGTGAAGAATTGCATTTGTGTAACTGTCACAGATAAAGTGGAAAAATCCACTCTGGGCAGAGGTCACAGAAAGAAAACTAAAAAGTCCGTACATGGAACAGTAGCTTAGCAACATAACAGAGTCATGACTGTGATCACAGGAATGAACTGTGCTGATGAAACTCCTTCCTGTACAGCAGGAAGATCAGTAGGAACAGATTTCCTCTCTGCACACAGTGAAATAACAGGACACAAAAAGGAAGGAAAGAAGGAAAAAGAAAAAGGTCCATCTCTGTCCTTTCAAACAAACAAGCATCAACTGTGTGCTCCAGCCAATCACAGGACAGACTGTGCTCTGAATAAAGCTGTCTCAGTTTGTACATATGTACACATTATGAATCCAGCACACAAACAATCCTGGATCTTCAAACAGAAAAAAGGTATTAGCACTTAGAAAAAGCCAAACAAATGGAAGCTGAGAGCTTTCAAATCTTCTGGGATCCTCAGGCTGGGAATTCCAGTCATGATGTGGAGCGCAAAGGCCGGATCACCTTTAGTGCCTAAACGAGTCTTTGGGAGCACTAACAAGGCCACACCAGAAGGTCTGAGGCAGTGAGCGGCTCATGGAGTCAGCGTCTCTGATACAGGCAGGAGCCTGACCATGGAGGGCTTTAAAGATGCGTCTTTATTTGGATATCAATGAAAAATCCTCATCAATATAAAGCAGCAGACATCAAATGAATGCTGCAGGGTTTGATGTCAAAGATAAGATAAGATGACCTTTATTATTCCCACAGATAGGAAATTTGTTTCGTTACAGCAAAAGTGCAAAGTTATGTACCAGAATTTAGAAAACACTGGAATGGAATAAAATAAAATACTATATACAATAGAATAAAATAGAATACAAATGCTATATACAACTGAGTAAGAAAATACAAAAGTACAATGTTAAGTCTAATTGTTGAATGTTGTCATTGTGTTTCTTAAATTTGTAAAGTCTTGGTTCAAACTATAGGATCAAGCAAGCAAGCAATTTATTTATATAGTACTTTCAGATCAGCCCCCAGCTGAACACAAAGTGCTGTACACTCGACATGCCAGAAATGATACATTGAACATGTTTAAAAAAAAATATATATAAGATATAAAAAAAATTATATAAAATAAATTTTAAAAAATTATAAAAAATAAAAAAATAAGATAATTATTAAAATGACATTTAAATTAATAAAATTAGCACAAATAGCAAAAACAATAATAAAATAGTATAAAAATGATGATGAGAATTGCATTTAAAACAATAAAATCAGCACATTAGATTAAAACAATAAAATCAGGGTCAGACCGTGTCATAAGCCAAGGAGTAAAAATCAAGACATTCCTTTGTCTCTGACAATCTCCCCAGCCACTCTGTGCTGGGGGAGGTTTTATTGTACATACATCCTATCTGACAGATCTGTGTCTTGTGTTGTAAGCTTCCTGCTTTTATGACCCTTTTGGTGAGCAGAAGGTCACACACATGACACACACACATGTTCTTGCACATGCATACAGGTGCTTACACATACACACACATAGTGCCTTGTCTTTGTAACCAAGGGGGGTTTTACGGAGGGAGGTGCTTGTGTTGCAACTGTCATGTCAATAAAAAGGCTATGAGGACAGCTGCTCTTTGAAGGATTTGGGCTAGAGACCAAGAGCTGGTTCTTTTCCAAAGCTTCCCTCATTAGCGAGTTAAGAAACCGGTTGAAGATGTTCTTTTATGTCTTGTGTTCTTCATGAGGAATAAGTCTCTAAACTAGTGGGGCATGTGGAAACACAGACACAACATACAACTTTGTCAGAAAAAGAATTACACTTATAGCAGTCTTATTGCACATGTGTGTGTTTGATCAGTTAAAGTCTTTATTGTGGAGTCTGACAGCAGTGGGGAGGAAAGACCTGCGAAATCTCTCCGTCCCACACCGTGGGTGCCGCAGTCTCCCACTGAAGGAGCTGCTCAGTGCTGTCACAGTCTCATGCATGGGGTGGGAGATGTTGTCCAACAGGGATGACAGCTTAGCCACCATTCTCCTGTCACTCACCACCTCCACTGGGTCCAGAGGGCATCCTAGAACAGAGCTGGCCCTGCGGATCAGCATGTGTAGTCTCTTCCTGTCTCTGGCAGAGATGTTGCTGCCCCAGCAGATCATACCTTAAAAGATGGCTGAGGCCACCACAGAGTCATAGAAGGTCTTCAGGAGTGGGCCCTCCACTCCAAACGACCTGAGTCTCCGCAGCAGGTACAGCCTGCTCTGCCCTTTCCTGTAGAGGGCGTCTGAGTTATGAGTCCAGTCCACTTTATTTGAAGACATCTGTAGCACTGCCTCAGTTCTGGATGTTTCCACAGACTCCTCTGGGCTCTGTGCACTTAAAGAAAAGGTCAAAGGTCAGTAGCACATGTAGTTGGGACAATTCTTCATTTACAAACAACAGTCACACAAACTACACAATTATTTTCCTCCAATGACGACTTTTCACTTGCAGAAATGGTCCTGTGTGATTTCTAGGCTGTGATATAAAAACTAGTTCCTAATGGCAGCGATTCACTCAGTAAACATGTGTTTCCTTCACCAACCTCACACACAGATCCAATAAGATCAGGAAGTGGGCAGTATAGTACAATATGTGTTATTTTGTACTGTGCTGCCCAAACTAAAGATCTGCTGAAGTGTTGGAAATGATTCAGATGTTTATTTTGGACGATACAGCAGAAGATCAGACATGAAAGTGGAGATAACATAGAAGACCTGCAGCAAAGGGTCAGAGGTCAGACTGGGCCACGTGATTCAACAATGAGCCAATGATCATCAAGTAGTGACTAAAGCAGAGCCCTGACGTTCTGACATTTATCACACAGTTAGAACAAATGTCTGCTGATGACTTCATCTCATGAAATGACTGATAGATGTCAATTCATTGATCAGCTGAGCTGCTGATCTTCATCGTGCACAGAAACATTCAGCTTGTTTCAATCAGTAAATAACCCCACTACTCTCAGTTTGAACTGTTCCCACTCAAAATGCTGTCAGAACAATGATCATTGTAGAACTTCACAAACATCACGTGTTGTTTTCCACATGTAAGATCAGCAAACATACAGAAACTTCCTGTTGCCACACACGGCCTCTAAAATCTCTTCCACGCTTTCTGTCTGAAGTCCACTCTCTGTGTCGGATCCACAGGAAACAACAAGATCTTCCTGTTCGTGTATAGAGTCCGTAAAAGTCCTTAAAATAAACCGTCCATAAGTCCAGGGGGATGTGTGTGAAGAAAGGGAACAGTAAGTTCAAAGTGGCGTGGTGTGTTTTTGTTTTGTTGCAGCTGGCCTACCACACTCTGCTGTGCAGCACAGAACAAAGTCAATTGGTCCTTCAATTGGCTCGCCATCGATTACAGGATCCGTTGCAATGCATCAAAAGGAAGATACAAAAGGAAACACACACACAAAAAAAAAAACCTGACCTGTCAACGACAGTGTCATAGAACATATTAAGTTCAACCTTGGTTTCGAGACCAAGGCCGGTGTTGAGACATCCAACTCTAACCTACACTACAGCTCTGCTGGCCTCTGTGTTCACCTGCAGGAGACGTGGAGACCCGCGCTCACCTTCTGCAGCACTTAGACACAGTTGCAGTGAGGGAAGGTGAGTCGTCCTTTAGCAGGACATCATTCAGGCTTTATTAGCATCTCTGTGACTGTTGTTGTGTTTGTAGGAGGTTTCCTCTACTGGTCTCAGACAGCAGCAGAAACATCAGCCTCCCTGTCAGTGGAGATCAGTTCTTATGTGCTGTTGGCCAAACTCAGCGCCTCCCCGACTGCTGAGGATCTGGGATATGCCTCTGGTATTATCAGGTGGCTGACTGGGCAGCAGAACTATTACGGAGGCTTCTCCTCCACTCAGGTACGACACCACCCGAACAGCATGCAGCTCATCTTTGAGTTCATATACAGTCTTGGACCAAATCAGAAGAAATAATCCTGAAGCTTTCATGTTGTTGCTTTTCTCTCAGATATGCAGACTTGTTTTAGCAGGGAGGGATGTTTTTATTCTTTATTTACAAGATGAAATTGACTTTGGTCTAAAAATGTGTTGTTTTAACAGAACAGCCTTCTGTGCACCAACTACACGTAACAGCCTGTAAATAACAGCTCAGCTGCAGCCTGTAAGTTTCTACCTGTGATTTCTCTACTTTGTTTCTCTGAGATCATCTCTGTTAAACATATTTAACCTGTTTAACCTTTATTTAACCAGGAAGTGAAGGTTAGAAACTCTTTGTGAGAGTGTGTTGAAGTGACACAGGCAGTTTGAACTTCATGTCAACATGAATCCATCCTGTAGGACACAGTGGAGGCTCTTCAGGCTCTCTGCTCCACTCTGGTGTTCAGTCCTGAAGGCTGGAGCACAGGGACAGTTCAGGCTCCAGCAGTCAGCTGACATTTGATGGAAATCAGGGCAACAAACTGCTCCACCAGGAGGAGGCGCTGCAGGACGTGTCAGGAAAATCCAGGCTGGAGGTGAAGCTGCTTCAGTGCAGGTCAGTGACAGCATCATGTGACCAGGTCCTGGTTGGTGTCAAACAGGCTTTCTTTGTTTCTTTGTACTTATAAAACACTAAAGAAGCATTTTCACATGTAATCAATGTGTTTTCATAGACAACATTAGAGCTGACAGTAAGAACTGCACACAGTACAATTCTATTTACACTGAATTAAAAATCAATAAAGTCACTTTGTGTCTACATGAGAATCAGAGAAACTTTCTTCATCCCAGAGGGAAACTGAGCTGTCGGAGCAGCAAACACACAACAAACATCAAGCACTGATAGACAATGAGAAACACAGATATTGATGATAAATATTAAGATAAAGAGATAAATATAGAGATATAAATATAAAAGTGTCACGCTGTAGAAAAGTGACAGCAGGCTGCACTGAGCTGTGATTGGTTCTGTTTGTCTCCCAGATTTGTGCACCTACAACATCCCAACACCTGCTGATGTCCCCACTCTCAGTGTGAAAGTCCACACAGAGGTGGAGCCCACAGGTGGATCTGCCAGAGCCAGACTGACTGTGGAAATCCATCCCTGTAAGTATGTGACAGGTTAGAGGAGAGTCTGTACCAGCGTGGAGTCACTGTGGGTGATGAAGAGCATGTGTGCACGCACTGTTCAGACACAGCTACAGTGGGAAGGAGGAAACTACAAACATGGTGGTCCTGGATGTTCCCCAGAGTGTGAGTCATTAGACAGACTCTACCAACACGTCATGTGATGACTGTGATGATGTCATCTCCTCACAGCTCAAACGTGGCCTCCTGGTGAGTCATGTTGAACCAAAGGAAGATCCTGTTCTGGTGTCCTTAGAGGAGGTCAGAGACGTCCACAGTGGGGACACCAGATGATGATCTTTGGTACAAACTGTGTCTGTGATTGTTTCTGTCTCGTCCAGTTATCAAAGGACACACCATCAACCACAGAGATCATCCAGGAGCTCCCAGTGGACGACCTGAAGCCAGCCGTGGTCCAGATCTATGACGACTACCAACCAGGTCCAAGTCTGACTAAGCTTTACTCCAACAGCTCACTGACACACTTCAGAGGATCCATCAGACTGAACAGTTCATACAAGCTGATGTTTCCATCAGTGGGACTCAGAGAAATGACACTTTCATAAATCTGGTTTTAGTCACTTTGAGTGTAAAAAGGAAACAAACTGCATCATTTGTGCTTCTTGCACCAGGATCCTCCTTGTCTCTCCCACAGCAGGAAGTTCAGCTCTGCTCTCATGAAGCAGCAGGAAGATGTGAGGCTCAGAGTGAGGACTGAGTACAGACTGATGGCACACACTCAGCCTTTTGCCACTGCATGCACAGCTGTGAGTCATGTGACACTCGTGCACTCGTGTTGATCACACCTCTCACTGCAGATAAGTGAACTCTCCCAGGGGCAACGATCACACA
The DNA here is from genome assembly GCF_013358895.1 of Oreochromis aureus. Classification (NCBI taxonomy): domain Eukaryota; kingdom Metazoa; phylum Chordata; class Actinopteri; order Cichliformes; family Cichlidae; genus Oreochromis; species Oreochromis aureus. Next base: position 128,414,261 of record NC_052944.1, on the reverse strand, counting down.
CAGTGGTGTGAAAAAGTATTTTCACTCAGTCATTTCTTCCTGTTTTTATCACACAAATGTTCATGTTAGACAAAGATAACACAAGTAAGTAAATGATGATGTCATTGATTAAGGCACAAAGGTGATCCCAACCTACCTGAGCTGTGTGCAAAAATAACTGCCCCTCTGCTTCAATCATGAATGAACTGTGATGAAGCACATTTGTTTCTAAAGCTGAGTTCAGTTTGACAAACACACTCAGCCTGATTACTAGAAGACCTGTTGGATCAACAGACTCATCAACTTCTACAGAACCGTGTGAGAAAGTGAACAGGCTGAAAGATGTCAAACAGCAACACATAATGCCTCCATCTACACAATCAGCTGACAGAGTCACAGCTGTCAGTCTGCACAGGGTTCAAAGCCATTTCTAAGGCTTTGGGACTCTGTTGAACCACGGTGAGAGCCATTAGACACAAATGCTGAAAGTGGGGAACAGTGGGAACCTTCCCAGGAGCCAGTGGCACCAACATGACTCCAAGAGCACATCGACATCCAGGAGCTCACAAAGAGCCCAGAACAACATGAAAGAGCTGCAGGCCTCAGTTAAGGTCATCATTGAACAATAAGAAAGAGAATCCATGGAGGAGTCCAAGGAGAAAACCACTGCAGACCAAGAAGAGCACAAAGGATGGTCTCACATTGTCCAACAACATGTTGATGATCCCGTTTGGGAAAGACTCTGTGGACTGATGAGACCAAAGCTTTCTGACAGCTTTGAGTCCTGTTACATCTGAAACTAACAGCATCAATGAAAAGGAGCCTCATAGCAACAGCCACATATGGTGGTGGTAGTGTGATGGTCCCATGTGATGCATCATGGCAGCAACAATACAACAACAAATACACACATGTGACAAATGTACAATAACAGGTCATTAAGTGTCACGGCGCCGTGCGCATTAGTATATTTGACTTAAGCTTAATAATCAGAATAATGCTCTGATCTCTTCAAATAAATGAAATCATACCTTTCTACTAAAACTGTTTCTGTTGGTCTCCACCTTTTCCTGAACCAGACCCTGCAGGATCCACCTGAGTGTCCCAGTCCTGGACCCTGTTTGTAACCAGGATATTTTTGAAATTGAAAATATATTTCTTTCAAACCAAAATACATTTCAAAATATATTTGCGTTCAAGAAAATACATTTCCAACCTTACAGTAGAATGTATATCAAAGTATCCCTTATTTAAAATGTATTTAGTGCAACAATAATAATAATAATAAAAGTAACAACATCTGCATCTAATCACATCTGCAAAAATAGTTGGATTCAAACAAAACAGAATTAAAGGTCTAGCAAGAATTAGGTTATTTATTCATTTGCTTACAGTATTTCACACAATATTAGCATTCACTTGACTTTGAAATTATTTATCAGTGATACAGTACATAAAATACAACAACTGCTATGTACACTTAAGTTCAAACTTTTCAACGCAGTCTGCACCGTAAGCGTGCCACTCTTCTCCTTCTAACGATTTTGTGCACACTAGGTAAGGGACGTGCGTCCCCTCCCGGTCTGGGAAGGTTTCAAAGTCATAAAAGATTATGGAAGCGGTATCGGGGCTTTCGTGTTTCAGAGGTTGAATGTAACACAGGTGCTGATTTTTGTCAGGAGGAAGCTCCGCGCGGCAGATTTTACATCTGGCGGCTCCGCACCTGTGCTTTTCACGACGGGAGAGGAGTTTTTAGTCCGGGCATTTATACAGTCTTTGACAAACACTGAGATCGGAACTAGAGTGAAGTCTGGGTTGTTTGTGCTTCAAGTAACACTCGCGAGTGCGACACGACCTGTTACAATCCGGACAGATTACAGCATCCAGAAAGTGAGCGGGGCATGCGGGGTCAAAACAGAGATTGCAGCGATTTTGGCAAACGTGTTCCTCGCGTTTATAGTATCCGCGGTGACATTCCTCGCAAATGTACGGGACTCCTAAAAATGTTTTTAGATTTTTTATCCCGTAATAGTGATGCTGGAATAAGAATAAGTACAGCGGGTGAGGCGTGTTTGGGGACTCTGTTTCGATTAGCGAAAGAGTCCTGTCCTCGGGCGGGCGGTAAAACACAACGATTTTACGATTTAGTATTTGCTCAAATTTATCTATGTCGGTGAGGGCTACCTAGGTCTGATCACTCAACCCCGCTAAACGCTGCAGCTCTCTGCCACGTTCCAGGGCCTGTTTATCTGTGAAATGAGGCTCGGTGAGGTGAGCCAAGTTAATGGCGAAGCACAGATTGTCGTTTTTGTTTTTTACCACGTACAGACAGCGCCGCTTTTTGACTATAATTTCATCATCTAACGTTTTGTGAATCTTTTTACGTCCGCCGCCTCTAGGATTTCTAATTGCTTGCACAACAATTTCTAGGGGAGAGCCGACCACGATCGCTCCGTTTGATTGTATCAGCCTGGCCAACAGGTCCTCAAAAGCCGGTACAATGTTTTCACCGTGATCATCGACATTAAAAACGGCGTGCTTTTGCGCGTCCTCGCTGATGATCTCCAGTTGAACCCGATCATTACGGCTAACTTCGGGCCTGATCCTTTTTTTTTTTTTTTTTTTTTTTAACCTGTCCCGTTTGGTTCTTTTGCCATCAGAATTATTGTCTAAAGGCGAAGAAAGATGCCCAACGGATTTACTTTACCAAATTGACCATCCCAGCCTTGCCGTAATGGTCCATTTGATTCACCTTTTATTGTTTATTTTATTTTCACTTGCTGAATACGGGACAGACTTAACTGGGGGAAAGAAAGGGGAGAAAGAAAGAGGGAAAGAAAAACAGCGGGGAAGAGGGACGGGGAAAAAGGGCAAAAACCAAAACCAACAGAATAAGCAGACAAAAAAATACATATATCGATCATCTGGATCACCTGTTGAGAAAGAAAGAAAAGCAAGCAGAAGAAAACGAGAGTAATAAACAACATCACAATGATCTATGGGAATATGACAGTAAATACTAAATATTAAACATTATTGTGCAGCACGTAAGATCGACAGCGCACAGTGTGCTTTGAGGTAAGAGCCAAAAAGGGTGTAGTTTGTGTGTGATCACCTGTGTGTACACCTGTGAGCATGAACGCGCTTGTTTTTAAAAGGTTCCTTCATGTAATGATCTGCTAGAGGGTGTGGGGGCCACTGCCCCATCCTCCAGGGCATGAAGCAGGTATGGAGGAGATCAAAACTCCAGACATCCAGAGGCCCCCAGAACACAAGAGACCAAGGAAGACCAACAGAGGGGCAGCCGCGTCACTATCCCAGAAAGAGCTGAGGAGAGTCCCAGATGAGGGGTCACTCAGCAGCCGCGAGCAGAAGCCAAGGGGGTTGCAGTGACGTGCCCGTGAGCTCCGCCGGCAGCCAGCTGTGCCTGAGTGACCGAGCCCGGGCCGAGGGCCGAGGCACCCCATCCCCGAGTGGCCCGGAGCGAGCCCCAGGCTCCAGGCCCCGATAAGCAGCCGCCAAGGAGTGAGCCGGTGTGTACCTGGGCGCCCACCCGGACACAGAGAACCACCAACGCACCGATGTCTGAGGCGTCCACCACCGGCAGGGGAAGTGGTGGGGAGATAGGCCTCCAAACCTTGGAGGGCCTGAGATGTCCCCAGAGAGGTGGCGTCTGATACCCAACCTGACATATAGACACAGACATACAGGCACACACAGATACAAACATCCATTCCCACCCTCATGCTCTCATAGGCAATTATTCCACACTCAGCCAACGTGGAGACAGACATAAAGAGACACTGTACACACAATCACTCTCCCCAAGCGTACTCTAAGAACCGGGTCCGGGTACCCTTGCCCCTGGAGGGGAAACTGCACCCAGACCCAGGTGGTGTTACCCTTTTCCCTGCGGTGGGGAGAAGCAGACCGCCCGACTCCGCAGCAGCAGGGAGGCCCCACATTCCAGACCCCAGTCGGACGGCCAACTCCTCCTCCTAGCCCCCGCTCCAGCAGGCTGCAGAGAACGGGGTGTGTGAAGACTCAAACCTCCCTCCACCCGCTCATATGTAGTGTTGATGTATGTGTGTTCTAAGGTGCATTTAAAACCCAGGAGGGCATGGAGCTACCTGCCAGAGCAGCAGGTAGGCGCATAGCCCCTCCTGCTAGCCCTCAATGTCTACGTGTATTTAAAATTGAGAGGTGGGCAACGACGCCAGGGGTGAGGTGTACACCCTGATGGTAATTTGGATTCTGTGTGGCGTGCCCACCCCCAAGATCCTATATGTATGTGTAATGAGAGTGTGAGTAATGTGAATGTCTAAGTTGTGGGATAAAATTGAGGCACAGGCAGCCAGAAGGGGACAGAGGGGGGGGATGCCTCCCCTGCACCCTGGTGACACACCCCTACCCCAAGGCCCTGCATGTGTGGGTGACTGTGGTGGAGCGAGAAGAGGGAGGCAGCTGGAGATGGGGAGGGAAGGAAGGGAGGGGCAAGTGACCCCTCCCTGGGGCCAGCTCCCCCGCTGACGTTCCAGGGCCTGTTTATCTGTGAAATGAGGCTCGGTGAGGTGAGCCAAGTTAATGGCGAAGCACAGATTGTCGTTTTTGTTTTTTACCACGTACAGACAGCGCCGCTTTTTGACTATAATTTCATCATCTAACGTTTTGTGAATCTTTTTACGTCCGCCGCCTCTAGGATTTCTAATTGCTTGCACAACAATTTCTAGGGGAGAGCCGACCACGATCGCTCCGTTTGATTGTATCAGCCTGGCCAACAGGTCCTCAAAAGCCGGTACAATGTTTTCACCGCGATCATCGACATTAAAAACGGCGTGCTTTTGCGCGTCCTCGCTGATGATCTCCAGTTGAACCCGATCATTACGGCTAACTTCGGGCCTGATCCTATCGGCTAGATCTACAAAATCGTCCCTGACGTCGAGGTAAAATTGAGCGAGGTCGGCCGCGTCATCCGGAGAGGGAATGTTAAATACTCGTCTTATTTCAAAATTATTAAATTGTTCACGGCGAGTCACCGCATCGTTCTGTACCCGAGATCCTCCGTGCTGATGCTCCGCAGGCTGCTCCTCTGCAGGCTGCACCTGCCGCTCTTCCTCCGCAGGCTGCACCTGCTCCTGCCGCTCCGCAGAGTGCTCCTCCCTCTGCTGGCCGTAGAGCTGAAGAGCATTTTCTAACGGTTGCAGAGGGTCAAAGTTCTGTCGGTCGGCACGCCGTTCATTTTCAATGTTTTGAAGGAGGGTCTGGAGAGCGTTTTCTAAAGGCTGTAGAGGGTCGACCGGCGGTGCTATATGATCGACGTCTCTGTTCTCCAAAAGTTGAATCTGTTCATCTGGACGTAGCGTTTTGTGGGAGAAACGTTTCGTCACTCATCCAAGTGACTTCTTCAGTCTCAGCTGACTGCAGGTTTCCCCAACCCTTATAAACAGTACATTTGCATAATGACTGAAACCAGCCCACTGAAGGAACAATGGGCTGTGAGGTCAGTTCCTTAATCATAATTATGCAAATTCCCATGACCATTGATCCACAATCACTGACCAAAACCCACTGATCAAAGAACACTGATCAATGGCCATGAGTACCATTCACAGAGAGTTGGGGAATGGCTGCAATCACAGCATTGTAAGATGGCGAAAGATGTACCCTAAGGCCCCCTCCTCGATTCAGAGATGGTCTTTCCCTTTTCACGTAAATGGCCTCCTTGACTCCGTGCTCAAACCAGTGTTCCTCCCTGTCCAGGATGTGTACATCCTCATCATTGGAAGAGTGTCCACTGGCCTGTAGGTGTAAATAAACTGCAGAGTCCTGGCCTGATGAGGTAGCTCTTCTGTGTTGTGCCATCCGCTTCGCTAGAGGTTGTTTGGTTTCCCCGATGTATAAATCCGATTCAATTCCGCCGTGTTTGAATCCGGAATTGAATCCGCCGTGGCGGAATTGAATCTCTGTTCAATTCCGCCACGGCTTCCAACAAAGCGTCAGGAATGCTGTGTTCTTCCGACATGATTTTCTTTATTTCTTAATTCACAGACTTTTTTACATGTGTATGCTTTTACTTTGCATCCCTTTACAGATCCTTGTGTCGATATATTGATGCATAGGCACGGACGGTGAAAGTGAAGGTCTCCGAGGATCCTCCTCTTATTAACTCGCCGTCGGCCTGTAAGAAAAGACAAACAAAATGTATTTTTTACTCCTTCAAAAAGGACGATCATGTTTTTGCACACACATTTTATTTATTCTTGTTGTATAAAGTTGAGAGTAAAAAAACCACACATTTTTAAAAATTTTTATTTATTAATACAACATAATTATTTATTAGGGTCGATTCCAAGTGAACCGTCAGCTCGTTCAAACACACGTTAAAGTCCGTTTGGCTCGACACCACCGAACAGAGGCAGCAATATAACATAGCTAACATTAACAGTGCAGTGAATCCTGCTTGTGCCGTCATATTCAGGACTGCAAACCGAGCAGCATCACTGACTTTCAGCTTGTTGTGTTTGTGGATATATGACTGACTTTAATTATCCATAAAATCAACACATTCTCTGTAGGATTAAGGTCAACTATTGTATTATTATATTTTAAAGGCTTTAAAACCAAGTAAACGCTGAAAGTACAAACATCACTAATGTCACATAACTTTGCCGACATGTGGCCAACAGTAATGTTTTAATGTTCTTCATTATTAAACATTTGCACATAAATAAGTGACATAATATTCAGTACTTACTTTTAAAAGTTTACTCTTTCGCCACTCCGCTTCCACCGTTTTTTTTGGTAAAATTATCCACACCCACCGGCGCACTATGAATTCTGGGATATGTTGGGCCATGAAGTCTACACCGCCACATCCTTAAAATTCAGGGAAATGAAGGACGCATTTTAGGGCCGCATTTTGAGCAGCCTTTGAATTGGGACAGCCTTCGTCGCGTCGCTGTGACGTAATCGGCCTTAAAATTGCGGCCTTTAAGGCTGCAGACCCTGAATTGGGATACAGCCAATGAGTCTTTGCCAGATTGTCTGCTAACCTCAGTTAGTTCACAGCCTCATGTTTCTGTGTGTCTCTCAGTGTGCATTACTTACCTCTCTCTTCCTGTCTCCTAGTCGGTACCTGGACTCGTCATCCAAACCCTGCCATAGCCAAGCTTCTGGATTCCGGTCAGCAGCTGCTTAATCCTTTTCAGGCAATCTGCCAATCTCACCTGCCTGCCTCCCTGCGCACCCATAAAGGTCTCAGTACTCGCCCGGACCTCACTTCACCTCCACCTCCAGCTTATCCCCACCTGCGAACACGTAAGCCATCTCAGCTTATAAAACTGGGAAACTCTCACAACTCCTTGGACCGTTCTGATTATCCTGTCCTTCGTTTCAGTGACCCTGGTCTGCCACAGTTTCCACCTGCCCCACTCCAGCCCTCAGCAGTTTAGTGACCTGACAGTTCCATGCTTAGCCTAAGCCCAGCACTTCACAGACACCACGCTTGTGCACAAAGTTTAATCTTTTTTTTGTTTTGAGTATCTAAGTTAGGAATTCTTGTAAATTAAAGTTTGGGGTTTTTTTGCAAATCACTTCAAGCCTCCGGTCTTTGGTTCTGCCCGTGAGTCCATTCCACTTCACAGGCCTCTGAGCCATGACAACTAGGATTTTAAGTTCTTTGTGTGATTTCAGATCAGTAATACTAATGCAGTATGTCAGTGAAAAAAAACAACTAAATTCAGTTGAGCTGAAAAGAATGATACCAAACAAGGCAAGGGGGAAAAAAATAAAATGAAACAATCTGAGGGTGAAATACAAACGTAAACTCAAAAGTAGTCAAAAATGGCCGGTTGTATTTCAGACCTCAATGGGTTAATCCAACAAATCATGAAAAATGAGGTTTAAATTTTTGTTCATGACAGTGCAGATTTCTGACATTTTGTGTAATTTAAACTGTAACAATGTGATTGTTTTCTAACAAAAAACAGTGTGAAACTTAAGTTAGACTTGTGTTTGTAAATGAACCGCCCCATGTTGTGTAGCTTTCTGGATTTTATACTTATTGGGCTACATATTTATTTATTATACTGGCTATACAGTACATAACATCAAAACTCACATGTTTTATGTACCTAAAGTGTGTAATTATGTGGTCTACAGACAATAATTAAGTTATAGACTATATTTATATGAAAAACATGTATACTTACTGCATTTTAATCATTTCAATCATATGTAACCACCTGCATATGTGTTTGGAAAAAAAAAAGGCTTTGATTTTGCCACCCCATTTGATTTCTTTGCCACCCTCATGCCACCCTAAGAAAATTTCTCTAGATCCGCCCCTGGTTGTCAGAGGTAAACAGAGGTGAGAGGAGCAGATAATAAGGATTAAATATAATGCTGAGTCACTAAATGCTGCTAGTCTCTGACATCACTCCCAGCAGCATCACCTCATTTCTTTGACCTTTAACATGAGTTAGCTTAGCTAGCAGAGCAGCTAGCAAAGTAGGTAGCAGAGCAACCGCTATCTCTGCTGTCGGTCAGGTGACTTAGTCTAGTGTGTGTAGGTAGTAGCCTTGTTAGCATAGCTAGCAGTGTGAAAAAAGCTAGCAAACTGTGTGAACATTTTGTAAAAGGTGAGCAGTAAAGAAAAGAAAAAGGAGCTCCTCCAAATGCTGATAATGCACTTAACCTGACTGCTTAACTGCTTGTTACATTATATGTGATGTTCAGTCAAAAACACTCACTTAAGTTGACCTTATAATTATTATTATTATTATTAGTTTATTATTCATAACCTGGCTCTATACTGTAGTGGTTTGCACATTTGATCTCAGGTTATTGTATCCCTTCAAATTCAACAATGGGCCTCAATGCAAAACATCAAACAAATATTTTTATTATCAAGTCATTTGACTTACTGGATGAATCAAATCATCAGCTGCAAATATCCCTGTTCCAGACATCACTTCCTGTTTGCCATTTGTTTGCAAGCTGTTGTGTTTTGATCGTGTCCTATGGAGTTTTGAAATTTGGCCATCAATTTGGCCATTAATTTCTGGAGCAAGAACATTATTCAAATTGTTGGAACTTTTGGTATAACCCTGTCTGGATTACAACTTTGATACAGGATATTGGAATGGACTAACAAAGTTAAAGAGGTAATTGCAGGCTAGCATCCAAAATTTATAAAAGGATAAAAAGATTGCATACCTGGAAAGTAGGGTCGCTGACCTGAAACAATATTCCAGGATAAACAACATCATCATCACTGGGCTTCATATTAAACCCCGGTCATATGCTCAGGCGGTGACCACTGACAGCGATGAGGAACCTGGAGAGCTTGACATTAGCTCCACAGAACAACAGGTGGCTGCTTTCCTGTGGTTCAAAGGGATTGACCTGGACTGTAACTCTGTCGAAGGATGCCACCCTCTACCTAGGAGGAACAGCAATAAACCGGCTATTATATTAAGGTTTGTAAATCGAAAGCACAAGAACGCCGCTGAAACAAGGAAGAAAATTAAAAGGATCTAATGTCGTTATCAATGAACATCTAACCAAACACAATGCTGAAATTGCCAAAAAAGTGCAATAGCTTAATAAGCTGGGAAAAATTCAAAGCACTTGGAAGACAAACTGTAAAATATTCATTAAACTAAACAGATCACCAGAGGAAGCCAAAGTTCTGACCATTAAAAACATGGCGGATCTCGAAAAATACCACTGAGCAACATGATCTGGACTACAAACAGAGATGGGCAGTAACGCGTTACTGTAATCCGATTACTTTTTTCAGATAACGAGTAAAGTAAGGGATTACTATTGCAAAAACGGTAATTAGATTACCGTTACTTTCCCGTAGGAACGCTGCGTTACTGCGTTACTAAAACCGTGATTTTTTTGCGAGAATGTCTCATGACAGTGACGTAAGCGAGTGCGACGTTCGTGACAACAGCTGTCTGCAGATCAACAATGGATAATATATCGAGTGCGGGAGAGAGTATGAGCGTGCAGCGTTTAAAGCGTGGAAGTACTGACCTTATTTTGAGTTTGATAAAAAGTGAAAAAAACATTAGTGTCCGTTGTGCGTGGGAAGAAAACTTTTTACAGAAACCCACCCCCCCTAAACTTCCAAGCAAGCAGCGAGTGTACTACGATGTAATGGGAAACTCACAGAGAAACTCGCGGATTCTTCAACTGACCGCTGCGGCACACCTGCACCAGGGTAAACCTCCGCCAACCCCACTCCTGCTATACAGGTGAAAATAGAGCAACAGGACCGCTAGTCTTTGATTTTATTTATTTTCTGCTGTGTTTTACTTGCATCTATTTGAAAGAGTGAGTGTAAACACAAAAAATATTTTATTTTATGTGCTGGAATGTGCAGAAAATAGGTTTAAATGTTAAACAAATTTCTTCCAGTCAGATAATGTTGCATATAATTTAATTTTTGCTTGATGCATAAAGTTAAAAGGTTAAAACTAATAAAACAAGTTTTAAAAAGAGACTTTTCCATTTGATTACATTTTGTATGATGGATTATGCAGAAAAAGTAGAATTGGGCTGAAAGATCTATTGTGTTATTACCTATTCAGCTTGTAAATCGCGTTTTTAAAAAGTAACTAAGTAATTAATTACTTTTGAAAATAAGTAATCAGGAAAGTAACGGGATTACTTTTGGGGGGCCGTAATCAGTAATTAGTTACTGATTACTTTTTTCAAGTAACTTGACCAACACTGACTACAAACAAGGTAACAGACAACCACACACTCACACATCACACACACTGGAAGGAAGAACTCAGATACATCTGGAAGAAATTGCTGCATCAGTCCGATAGTTGCAGAATATGATCAATTGGAACTGAAAACATTTAACTATATGGATCACAATACACAGGACTTGAATATGGAATAGATCCAGACAACAACTTCTTCTCATCTATCAATAACAACTGCTGTTACTATACAAATGAAGACTACAATCAGAGGATTAAAACTGAGAATACATTATCAATTATCCACTTTAACTGTAGAAGTCTCTATGCTAATTTTAATCATATCAAAAAATATCTTAACCAGTTTTCACATCCATTTAGTGTCATTGCCTTATCAGAAACTTGGATCAATATGGAAAAAGGAGCAGACTTTGAACTGGAGGGCTATGAATTCACATTTATAACTAGGCGAAACAAAGGAGGAGGAGGAGGAGTGGCCTTGTATGTGGACAAATCCTTGAAATTTAATGTGGTGGATAAGATAATGATGGTGATTAATAATGTACTGGAATGTATTACAGTTGAAATTTGTAAAGAAAAAATATACAGAGCTCCAGGTAGTAGTATTGAGACATTTAAAGACTGGATAGAAGAAACATTTATTGAAATAGCTCACAAAAAAGTTTTCATTTGTGGAGACTTCAATATTGATTTGCTAAACCCAAATAAACATAAAACCACTGAGGAATTTATAAACACAATGTACTGTATGAACCTATTCCCTAAAATTACTAGACCTACCAGGATCACATCACATTGTACAACTTTCATAGACAACATTTTTACAAATGACATTGAAAATAAGACTGTAAGTGGACTCCTGATTAACGACATAAGTGACCATCTTCCAATTTTTACAATCTATGATAGGAATTACAAGATCAATAAAATGGACAGTAAAAAAGAGTACAGGCGAGTAAGAACAGAATAAAGAATTAATTCATTTAACAAAGGTTTATTGAAAGAGAACTGGGGTGAAGTATATCAGGAACAGGACATTAATAGTGCGTATAATGAATTCCTTAGAATATTTACATTACTGTACAATACCAACTGTCCAATAAAGCAATATAGTAGGAAACATAAATATATGGACTGTCCATGGATAACAAAAGGTCTGCAAAATGCATGTATAAAGAAAAATGCTCTATACAGAGATTTCTTAAGAATGAGAACTAAAGATGCTGAAATCAGATACAAAAGATATAAAAACACGTTAACTAATATACTTAGATTTAGTAAAAAGGAATACTATAAGAAGCAATTAGATATAAATAGAAATAATATTAAAAGATTATGGGAAATACTGAACAGTGTTATAAGACGTGGGGATCAACAAAAGAACTATCCCAAGTATTTCATTTGTAATGACCATGAAGAATACAATATGAATGTTGTGGCAAATAGTCTCAATGAATTCTTTGTAACTTTAACTTAACTTTGTAAATTTAGCAACAACAATCACCGATCCTGGGAAAGCACAGGAAAAACCGCGTACACTGATAGACAGAAATCCATATTCTATGTTTCTCACAGCCGTTGATGAAAATGAAGTTTTTGGAATTGTCAAAAAATGTAAAAATCAGAAATCTTTGGATTGTAATGATATTGATATGATAGTGGTTAAAAGAGTCATTGAGGCTATTATATAACCATTTACATACATCTGTAATTTATCATTTCAAACTGGTCGATTTCCAGACAGAAAAAAAATAGCAAAAGTTATACCTCTATACAAATCTGGCAACAAACACCATTTCACAAACTACAGGCCTGTCTCTTTACTACCTCAATTCATACAAATTCTTGAAAAACTGTTTAAGAACCAACTGCAAAACATTATAGATAAACATAAACTACTCACCGAGAGTCAGTATGGATTCAGATCAAGCAGATCAACATCATTGGCACTATTAGATTCAATAGAATACATCACAAATTCCATAGACAAAAAGCTGTGGCTGGGTTATTCATAGACTTGACAAAGGTATTTGACAGTATAGATCATGATAGATTAATAAGAAAACTGGAACGTTATGGTGTCAGAGGGGTAGTTTTAGATTGGGTCCAGAGTTATTTAAGTGACAGGAAGCAGTTTGTGAAATTAAATGGTGGTTGGTCCTTATGTATGGACATCTGAAATACTGAAAATTGCCAATCTAGTGAAATTCCAAACAGCACAAATTCTATTCAAAGCAAAAATAAGGAACTGCTATGTAATATTAAGAGTATGGTTTGGGTTTTTTTTGAAAGAAGTAAGTTATAATTTAAGGAGTTTTTGTATGTGTTTCTGTGCACGGAGTGAAACTCTGGAACAGTTTGAATATGGGATTAAAGCAATGTCCAAACATGAAATAGTTCAAAAAGTGTTATAAAAATATGATATTCTCGAACTATAAAGAAAGGGAAAATGTTTAAATTAAATGAATGTCTCTATTTAAAAATTTCATGACGTGATATTATAGTATATAGTATATCAGAAATCTGTTCACTATTTTTTATTACAGGTTATATCAGTAAGGAAGCTGACTAAATATTAACTGACAACTTATGGCAAAGGGTGGGATTAAATAAGTGTTTACTTCTTCCCACTCCCTTTCATCATGTAAATGAATCAGAACAGTAGCAATATTGAAATGTATTGACTTTTGTATAGTATTTTTTCTCTCTCTTATTTTCTTTGCCAACTGTACCTGTATATTGTTTACATGTTTGAAATAAATTAACAAAGAAAAAAAACAAACTCTCAGTCTGTACTTTCATTCATGACTTCAACAGGTTGAAATGAGCTTTGAAAAAACATCAGTTCAGTGCTGAAATATTCAAACGCTGCAGGAAGAAGAAGAACAAAGTGATGACACATGTTTGTGTTTCAAACAGGAAAACCAGCAGAAAAAATCAGCACGATCTGATATCGTCGTGTTGGTGTTGTTCCCAGATCAACATAGTAAATGTTGATCCAGGATCAACATTGCAAGTGACCAATCAGAATGTTGTGACGTTATTCTTTGGCGCGCCAAGCCATTCGTGCATTTATGAAATTCCAATGTTGCGAGGACAATATCAATTCTGCTTAGCGTTTATTAAAGGATTAGGGTCAGGGTCCGTTGATCGGCGGACAGAGGCGGTTTCTCGCAGCTTAAATACAGTTTTTTGTTTTACGGCGGTTTTTCCCGAAGTCGCAAAAGTATGACGTCACAACATTCTGATTGGTCACTTCCAATGTTGATCCTGGAACAACATTTACTATGTTGATCTGGGAACAACACCAACACGACAATATCAGATCATCCAAAAAATCATCTTTGGACAACATGACAGAGATTAGTGAGTTTCCGAGGTGCACTTGAATGCAGCACACACAGTTTCTGATGTTCGTGATTGTAAAGGTGTCCACAAATGCCTCTCTGACTCTCCGTCCTGCTAGTGAATTCTTGCTCTTTTTAGAGAACCGGCTCTTTCAGCTCGGCTCACTAAAAAGGAGCCGGCTCTTTCGGCTCCCAACAGGCTCTTCGGTTGTTTCGTTGCTTTAATTAATTTATAATCAACAACAATATAACATTATGCACAAAATGAATTACTAATGTTAAAAAAAAACATGGTTTTATTTATATATGTTTATATATAAATATATACGGGGTAGTACGCTAGAGACAAAACACGTACAAACTCCAAAGCAAGAACAAACTCCAAAACACATTGCGTGTTAACTGAACTTCCAAAGAAGAGCTACCTAGATCACTTAAATTACACAATTGAAAGCATATGTCTATTGTTTGTGTATTTATACACAAACAGTCATTAATATATGTATTCAAATAATTAAAAAAAATGTTCATTTACCTGTTACTACCAGTGATGGGAATAACGGCGTTGCAAGTAACGGCGTTACTAACGGCATTACTTTTTTCAATAATGAATAATCTAACTAATTACTATTCCTATCGTTACAACGGCGTTACTGTTACTAACAAGAAAATGTTATGCGGTTGCGTTATTTTTTTTTTAAAAAACAGACGGTTGAAGCTTTGTTTAGCTTACAGCACTTTATATCAGTTTCACGGAAGTAGCTGTAAGTAAACTGGGCGCTACAGCTTTAAGCAGCTGCGCGCTCCCGCGGGCGGCAATCACTTTCTGCCCGACGATCACTTTTTTGCACAGCACCTGGAGCTAAGGGGGCAAAACAATCACATGAGTGCTGCTGTTTGAATGAGGAAGAAAAAAGTAGCCGTGTTTTTCCTGAATACCTTCGTCACGTTTACTGTCTAAGGACAGCACTCTCTGCTTATGACCAAACAAACAAACAAACAAACAAAAACACGCCTTTTGTGTTGGTGGAAAAAAGCACCATGATTACCAATCAAAAAATGATTGGGCAACCTGACATTTGGTTGTCTAGAAAGAGGGGGAAGTTTGATAAAGGATTCAGAAAGTTTAGTCATGCAGTGAATCCTACACTGTAAAAAAAAATCCTAATATAAAAGTATTTTACTGTGCATTTTACAGTTTTGTTCTGTTCTTCTAGAATATCATTAAAGTTACGTAAATAGACTGTGACTTCACATTTCAAATGTAAATTAACGTTAAATCACTATAATGTAATATAACATAATATTCATGTTTATTAAATGTATCTGTCTGTACATATTCATATTTAGATTGTTAAAATACATTCATAAATGTATCATGATTTCACAAATATCTGTCCGTTATTTGAAAGATTGAACTGTTGAATTCAAATCTAATGCTATGGAAAAGTATTGTAGTGGAGATATCAAAGAGAGGCACGGCTGTGGCACTGATTCAGACTTGGAGCACTACGGTCACCCTGGTGTGTCGGCCAGAACACCACTTAAGGCCAAATGATCCCAGAGTAGGAAATAAGAAGGGAGCTTGAGGTTCCGTTTGAGGCACTTTATTGTCACCACTCAATTCCTGGGGCTGTAAACACAGCGAGTGTACATAGGTGTGTGTGGGTGTGTGTGTGTGGTTTCTTGTCATTTACGCACACATAACATTCCCCAGGAATTAGTGCAACCCCTCCAGACCAACACTGCTCATCCGACATTAAACTGCCCACCTTACTAACCGGATGATGTCACTAGAAGGTGGGCTGGCCCAAACTGACAGAAGACTGAATATTAAATGAACATATATAAACTTATAAACACCAGTAAACTATTCTATGAACTTTGGGGCCTTTTATACAAGTATATAACATGATTCCTATGAGCTTGTGTTACATCACATAAGTATTGTTATCATTACTGTTTGGGGTAATCGTGGCTCAAGAGTTGGCAGTTCGCCTTGTGGTCAGAAGGTTGCCGGTTCGAACCCCGGCTCGGACACTCTCGGTCGTTGTGTCCTTGGTCAAGACTCTTCACCTTCCGCCTACTGGTGATGGCCAGAGGGGCCAATGGTGCGATATGGCAGCCTCTCCTCTGTCAGTCTGTCCCAAGGCATGCAATCCATTATTATTTAAACCAACTGTTAACTGTATATTTCTGTACATGTACGTATTATGAATCATATTGCCACATTCATTGACCTTGTTTATAGGTAATGTCATTGTTTAATCACATTAAAATGTTCCTAATTTGCTGTTTACAAGCACTTGAAAAAGGCAGAATCCCATGTAAAATTAGGGCAACAAACTGTTTTGTCATTACTGAAAATAACCGTATTTTTATGAGAAAGTTATTTTCTGTTATTTTCTGGTATTATTTTGGCGCCCCAGCTGCCGGAATATTACTGTTTTTTTAGGATTTTTTTTAACAGTGTATGTATGCAATTCCAAGCAGGAAAAAATTACAAAATCCAGGGTGTTCTGGATGTGGTGTTCAGAGCTGCCCACCAGCAGGTTGAGGATCGAAACCAGAAACTTGGAGATGTTATAGGTGACAGAGTTGATCATGCAGACAATCGGTCTTAAAGGTCTTAAAGGGTACATTGTTCGCCATCTTACAATGCTGTGATTGCAGCCATTCCCCAACTCTCTGTGAATGGGACTCATGGCCATTGATCAGTGTTCTTTGATCAGTGGGTTTTGGTCAGTGGTTGTTGATCAATGGTCATGGGAATTTGCATAATTATGATTAAGGAACTGACCTCACAGCCCATTGTTCCTTCACTGGGCTGGTTTCAGTCATTATGCAAATGTACTGTTTATAAGATTGGGGAAACCTGCAGTCAGCTGAGACTGAAGAAGTCACTTGGATGAGTGACGAAATGTTTCTCCCACGAAACGCTACGTCCAGATGAACAGATTCAACTTTTGGAGAGTCATATAGGGATGATTTTTTTGGGAGAGCATTTTCCTGCTTGGAATTGCATACATAGGATTCACTGCATGAATAAACTTTCTGAATCCTTTATCATCTGCAACTGAAAATAGTTGTGGATGATTACTATACCTTTCTAATGTGACGTTGTTGTCCCTGGCTCTCTTTCTCTCTCTCTCTCCCTCCCGCTCTGTTCCTGTGCTACCGCCCCTCCCCCCTCTGCTCAGCGCAAACACAAGGCTCACGTGCGGAAAAAAGTGTGCGTGCGCGAGAGTGAGAGAGAGAGAGCAAAGTGAAGCTTACCCCCCACCCACTTGAAACGTAAAGGCAAATAGGCGGAGCGGTTAGTGCTACGTTTGTGCAGATTTGTGCAGGTAAAATTAGCGTTTGTGCTGCTACAGTTTCTGACATATAATGATTTTAATTATTACGGCCTACGCTGTATAACACCAGTGTCTGTGGCAGCAGCTGTGGAGTTTTGCACTTTTATAGAAGACTGACCACTTTTTCTAGGCTTGCTGCATATTAACTTTTATTAGTTTACACTTTAGTAATACAATTTATTCAGCGGAAAGGTCGATATTTCTTTTGTTACCAGTGCAGAAACGTACACAAGGTAGGCTAAAGTTTTTATTTTTTTCTGTGGCAAAACTGAGTTTCATGTGAAGTGATTCACGTATACCTAATTATTATTTTTTACATACCCAGTTGGCTTCTATGATTTTGTTTTGAATTATATATGTTCATTATTATTAATATAGCTGTCTCAGAAAAAATGAAGGGTTTGCTATCATAGGTTGCTACCTACGTGTAGAAAACTGAGTATTCCACAGCACCTAGGCCAGGGATCTTCAACCTCCATGTGGCTCTCCAGCCCCTCCACTGTGGCTCTTATAAGACCAAGTAAGTAATTTTTTATTATAAAGACAACAAGAAAGGGTTCTGTTTTAATGAAATATCTGCATTGACTATTCACTGAATGTACAAGGGTTTTAAAAGTGGTTTAATGTTTCTTAGCTTCAAATCTGTTTACTGTAATTTTCAAGTTGGTTGCCCATCTTTCCTAATTTTCAATTATCATGGAAAGGACTCATTTCCATGGCTTCATTTTAACAAATACTTTTTTCCGTTATAAAGCTTTGATGATTCATTTTCTTATCAAATCTAAAAATTAACATTTTTATTTACATTTCCATAGCTTACACGATACAACAACTCATTTTCTAGATATTTATAAGCTTTCTTTTATAGGCTCTAGACAGGTTTTGTAGCAGCAGGGGAAAAAGGTGCCCTTTGAACTGAAAAGGATGCTGACCCCTGACTTAAGCCACCAGGTCAAGACACAACAAATACAGAAAAATTATTGACAGAAAAATGGAATGGTTGCTTTCAAGGCTACAGGTGAAGGTGAATGGGTGTGTAAAAGCAAATATGCATCAGACTGACAAAGAAAACAGTGTTAAACGATTTTTAATTTAGAACATTAACTTTACAGGGAGTGCAGAATTATTAGGCAAATGAGTATTTTGTCCACATCATCCCCTTCATGCATGTTGTCTTACTCCAAGCTGTATAGGCTCGAAAGCCTACTACCAATTAAGCATATTAGGTGATGTGCATCTCTGTAATGAGAAGGGGTGTGGTCTAATGACATCAACACCCTATATCAGGTGTGCATAATTATTAGGCAACTTCCTTTCCTTTGGCAAAATGGGTCAAAAGAAGGACTTGACAGGCTCAGAAAAGTCAAAAATAGTGAGCTATCTTGCAGAGGGATGCAGCAGTCTTAAAATTGCAAAGCTTCTGAAGCGTGATCATCGAACAATCAAGCGTTTCATTCAAAATAGTCAACAGGGTCGCAAGAAGCGTGTGGAAAAACCAAGGCGCAAAATAACTGCCCATGAACTGAGAAAAGTCAAGCGTGCAGCTGCCAAGATGCCACTTGCCACCAGTTTGGCCATATTTCAGAGCTGCAACATCACTGGAGTGCCCAAAAGCACAAGGTGTGCAATACTCAGAGACATGGCCAAGGTAAGAAAGGCTGAAAGACGACCACCACTGAACAAGACACACAAGCTGAAACGTCAAGACTGGGTCAAGAAATATCTCAAGACTGATTTTTCTAAGGTTTTATGGACTGATGAAATGAGAGTGAGTCTTGATGGGCCAGATGGATGGGCCCGTGGCTGGATTGGTAAAGGGCAGAGAGCTCCAGTCCGACTCAGACGCCAGCAAGGTGGAGGTGGAGTACTGGTTTGGGCTGGTATCATCAAAGATGAGCTTGTGGGGCCTTTTCGGGTTGAGGATGGAGTCAAGCTCAACTCCCAGTCCTACTGCCAGTTTCTGGAAGACACCTTCAAGCAGTGGTACAGGAAGAAGTCTGCATCCTTCAAGAAAAACATGATTTTCATGCAGGACAATGCTCCATCACACGCGTCCAAGTACTCCACAGCGTGGCTGGCAAGAAAGGGTATAAAAGAAGAAAAACTAATGACATGGCCTCCTTGTTCACCTGATCTGAACCCCATTGAGAACCTGTGGTCCATCATCAAATGTGAGATTTACAAGGAGGAAAACAGTACACCTCTCTGAACAGTGTCTGGGAGGCTGTGGTTGCTGCTGCACGCAATGTTGATGGTGAACAGATCAAAACACTGACAGAATCCATGGATGGCAGGCTTTTGAGTGTCCTTGCAAAGAAAGGTGGCTATATTGGTCGCTGATTTGTTTTTGTTTTGTTTTGAATGTCAGAAATGTATATTTGTGAATGTGGAGATGTTATATTGGTTTCACTGGTAAAATAAATAATTGAAATGGGTATATATTTGTTTTTGTTAAGTTGCCTAATAATTATGCACAGTAATAGTCACCTGCACACACAGATATCCCCTAAAATAGCTCAAACTAAAAACAAACTACAAACTACTTCCAAAAACATTCAGCTTTGATATTAATGAGTTTTTTGGGTTCATTGAGAACATGGTTGTTGTTCAATAATAAAATTATTCCTCAAAAATACAACTTGCTTAATAATTCTGCACTCCCTGTAATAATGACACATTGGCTGTTTTCTTTTATACGTGCACATGTGCATGCCTGGAATAAATAGAAGCTATTTCCGCCCCTTTTTAATCACATGTCATGTCATGATCACGTGTGCTGTTCTCAGACATGTATTGTCCTTTCTTTTAGTCCCATTGATGAATTTATTTATTGATTTCTGGCTCCACAGCTGAAAAAAACCCATCTGCTGATCATCTAATAATTGCAGACATGTTAAGTTAAAGATGAAACTTTGTCAAAGGTGTGCAGATGCCCCGCCCACACACAGCTGTCCCATATATGAGCTGCTCTCAGCCCCCACACTGTAGAGCTGCAGAGAAAAGTGGTTCAACGCTCCAGTTAGTGCCTCTGAAAGTTAACGTGGTAGAAACACTGACTCCTTGACTGCTTTAATTCAGCTGTTTAACACTGAACATCAGCTTGGATGAAAATGGAAGTTAATATGGAGCTTTATTAAGGGGAGGCGTGTGAAATGTGAAGAAACATGTTTGGCTAGTGATGGGCAGGTAAAGCCTCATGAATAAAAAAAAAAGAAATTCTCAGAGGATCATTTAAGAAGGAAAGGATTTTATTGCCAAATGTTGAGCAGGTTTGCAACATTAGGAAATTGCTTTTGTACTTAGTGCAAGACATACTGTAAAACAAACACTTAACTAAACATAAATATAAAAATTAAAAGTGCTAAGTAGATAGATATATACATGAGTGCAGGTGGTGATCAGTGCCAAACATGGAATGATGCAGTGAACACAGTGTAGGGTCATGTGTTAGTGGTGGGAACAGTCATATGGTTATTGTTCATGAGTCCAACAGCAGAGGGGAAGAAACTGTTCTTATGGCGAGACGTTCTGGTGCGAATGGACCGGAGCCTCCTGCCTGAGGGGAGCAGGTCAAACAGACTGTGTCCAGGGTGAGAAGGGTCAGCTGTGATCCGAGCTGCACGCCCCAATGTCCTGGAGGTGTACAGGTCCTGCAGAGATGGGAGTCTGCAGCCAATCACCTTCTCAGCAGAGCGCACAACACGCTGCAGTCTCTGTTCGTCCCTGATAGTGGCTCCAGCGTACCACACGGTGATGGAGGAGGTGAGGATGGACTCGATGACTGTGGTGTAGAATTGCATCATCGTCCGTGTTGGCAGGTTGAATTTCTTCAGCTGCCTCAGGAAGTACATCCTCTGCTGGGCTTTCTTTATGACGGAGGTGATGGTGGGCTCCCACTTCAGGTCCTGGGTGATGGTGGTACCCAGGAAGCGGAATGAGTCCACAGAGGGGATGAGGGTGTCAGTCAGGATGATGGGGGGGGAGTTGGGCTGTGTGCTTCCGAAGTCCACAATAATCTCCACTGTCTTCTGGGCATTCAGCACCAGGTTGTTGTGGCTGCACCAGGACACCAGACGTTCAACCTCCCTCCTGTAGGCAGACTCATCCCCATCCAAGATCAGCCCAATAATGGTGGTGTCATCTGCAAACTTGATTAGCTTGACAGACTGGTGGGTGGAGGTGCAGCAGTTGGTGTACAGGGAGAAGAGCAGAGGAGAAAGAACACAGCCCTGAGGGGAGCCGGTGCTGATGGTCCGGGAGTCCGAGACATACTTCCCCAGCCTCACATGCTGCTTCCTGTCCATCAGGAAGTCAGTGATCCACCGGCAGATGGGATCAGGCACATTCATCTGGGAAAGCTTTCCTTGGAGATGGTCTGGAAAGATGGTGTTGAAGGCAGAGCCTAAATCCACAAACAGGATCCTGGAGTAGGTTCCTGGGGAGTCCAGATGCTTCAGGATGAAGTGTAGAGCCATGTTGATAGCATCGTCTACAGACCTGCTGTATGCTGTTAAGAATTTACCTTTTTCTCTGTTCCTTGCGTTCGAGGATTCTGTTCCCAATTAAAAAGGTGACATGAGACTTCTTGAAGCTTCAAATCAAATTTATTACATGTACATGGGGATATGCACAGCTCAGCATCAAAATGGCAAAATCCGCTGGGGCAGTCCAAGCCGCTCACATTTATGCACAGACATTAACAACCTCCGTTTCTTAAAACTAGGTGCATGTTGATCCTTCTCTATCTTCTGCCTCTCTATCTCACGGCCTTGGTGTCTGCTCCTTAGCACACTATGTTTTCCTTCTCTTGCCTTACCAGCTCCTTATCAGTATTATATTCATTATTCATTTCATTAGACATTTAAGTAGGTGATAGGTCAAGTTAGGTCAAGTTATTAGACACTCACACATGTAGCCCACACAGAGAATTGGGTGGCGACAGAAAGCTGGCTTGGGGGTTTACTGATGACTATACAGCCAAACCCCTAGCCTACAATAATATAATAAATCCTGTTTTGCTCCTACAATAGTACATTACTATATTCTCACAATGCAAACTACAGTGGGTCCAGGAGGGGGGGCATGAGGGTCTTGAGGTAGGAGAGAACCAGGTGCTCAAATGACTTCATGACCACAGACGTCAGAGCCACAGGTGTAGTCATTTAGCCCTGTGATCCTTGGCTTCTTAGGGACAGGGACTATGGTGGAGGCACATGACATGCCTGCAGTGAGGAATTGAAGATGCCAGAAAACACTGGGGCCAGCTCATTCGCACAGTGTCTGAGAGTGGCAGAGGACACACCATCTGGGCCGGGAGCTTTCCGAGCATACAGGCTCTTAAACTGCTTCCTCACATGTGCTTCATGAATATGAAGGGTTGTAGTGGAAGAAGGTGGAAGTGAGTTGTGCTGTGAGTTCACTTGTCTCCACTCTGTGAGGGTCAATAACAAACTCATGAACAAGCTCTTATTCAACTGTTTGCAGAGAAGAAATCTGTGCCTACATATCTGCCTGTGTCAGTACAGGAAGTCATTTCATCAAATTAGCCCACTTCCTGTGGTCACAGTCATGTCTCTGCTGTGTGGTTGCTAAGCTGCTGTTATTTTTTCACATATGGACTTGTTTGCTTTCCTGTGTGACCCCTGCCCAGATCAAAGAATGGACTTGGGAGTTTCCCGTGCCTCTGTGCTTCCCGTGTTTGGTTTCTCTGCCCCTGTAACTGTTACATAAATGTAAATCTTCACCATCACTCTGACATCTGTAGGAAGGTATTTTCAATGTTTTTTCTCAGTTGTAGACGTTCCTTAATTTTTTTTGTTTTGTTTTTCTTAGGATATGTTCTTTATATTTACATACAGTCATGACCAAAAGTTTTGAGAATTACATAAATATTGGAAATTGGAAAAGTTGCTGCTTAAGTTTTTATAATAGCAATTTGCATACACTCCAGAAAGTTATGAAGAGTGATGAGATGAATTGCATAGTCCTTCTTTGCCATGAAAATGAACTTAATCCCGAAAAAAACCTTTCCACTGCTGTCATTAAGGGATCTGCTGAGATCATTTCAGTAATCGTCTTGTTAACTGAGAATGTTAAAGATCACAGGCCTGGAGATCATTATGTCAGGCTGATTGGGTTAGAATGACAGACCTGACATGTTAAAAGGAGGGTGATGCTTGAAATTATCGATCTTCCATTGTTAACCATGGTGACCTGCAAAGAAATTTGTGCAGCCATCATTGCATTGCATAAAAATGGCTTCACAGGCAAGGGTATTGTGGTTACTAAGATTGCACCTAAATCAACAATTTATAGGATCATCAAGAACTTCAAGGAAAGAGGTTCAATTCTTATTAAGAAGGCTTCAGGGCATCCAAGAAAGTCCAGCAAGCGCCAGGATCGTCTCCTAAAGAGGATTCAGCTGCGGGATCGGAGCGCTACCAGTACAGAGCGTGCTCAGGAATGGCAGCAGGCAGGTGTGAGCGCATCTGCACGCACAGTGAGGCGAAGACTTTTGGAAGATGGCCTGATGTCAAGAAGGGCAGCAAAGAAGCCACTTCTCTCCAAAAAAAACCCCATCAGGGACAGATTGATCTTCTGCAGAAAGTATGGTGAATGGACTGCTGAGGACTGGGGTCATATTCTAAGTCATTTTCTCCCATAAAGCCTCTTTCCGATTGTTTGGGGCATCTGGAAAAAGGCTTGTCCGGAGAAGAAAAGGTGAGAGCTACCATTAGTCCTGTGTCATGCCAACAGCAACTTCTTCCAACAATCCAACAACAGTTTGATGAAGAACAATGCATTTTCCAGCATGATGGAGCACCATGCCATTGTGACAAACTCCAAGAAGTGATTTTGACGGAATGGGTTGCTATCAGTCAGGATTTGGCCCAGAAGTTGATTGAGAGCATGCCCAGTCAAATTGCAGAGGTCCTGAAAAAGAAGGGCCAACACTGCAAATACTGACTCTTTGCATAATGTCATGTAATTGTCGATAAAAGCCTTTGAAACGTATGAAGTGCTTGTTATTATATTTCAGTACATCACAGAAACAACTGAAACAAAGATCTAAAAGCAGTTTAGCAGCAAACTTTGTGAAAACGAATATTTGTGTTATTCTCAAAACTTTTGGCCAAAACTGTATATTTATAAAATATATATTTTCATATACATTTCTGTAATATTTACTCCTCTAATATTCACAGATCTGCTCCACAAACACAACATGTCATGTGCCATTCTTTGATTTCTGTGGTCAAATCTTTTCTTCCAGGAGTGTCATGATCCTGCTGTTTGTTCCTCCTGACATGAGTCTGACTATAAATGGAGTTTGTGTTCATTAACTTATGCTGTCCTGCTTCTAAGTTCACCTCCTTTAGTTTAAAGGTGATATGAATCCATGTGAAGCTTTCAGTGAGAGTAAACACAAAGAATCAAAGCATCAACATGAAGATTAGAGTCTGAGAAACTGAAGACCTGCAGCGATAATCTGTCTCTGATCACTGCTGCCTGATTCTATCTCTCTCTAATTTTTGTATTTGAAGACACAATCAGTCCACCGTGAACAAGGTTATCTTATAGAGCTGTAATTGAATAAATAACAGAATCAGTCCACCTTAAAGACTTTCATCTTACAGAGCTGCACATGAATAAAGACTTCCTGACTCTGACTGAACACCTAAAGTGCAGTTGCTGTGAAACTGCTCATCTCATAGATATCTCTTATATATCTCATGGAGCTCATGCTCATAGAAACAGTGAGACATCCAAGATCCACTAAAGCAAGACTGATCACTCTCCTGTGTTTGAAACAGCTGCAGGATTTTCATGTCCTGATGTTGGAGATGCTGCTTACTGAGAGGAAGATTCATATCAAATCAAAGAAGGCTGATAAGTGTGTTTAAACACACTTTGAGGATGAAAAACTGCGTTAATGTTAATTTTGTGTATTTTCAGGTTATCACTGCTGTTGGGATCAGCCTGTCTGTCATCTGTCATTAACTTCCTGCTGATGTTTATACTGACATCAGATGTAGGTAAAGTGTTATAGCAGAAGTTGGTCCATGATCACTGTCAGCATGGACATGAATGTTGTTTTTTTCCCTCTAGTGCAACACAAACCTTAAAAACAACACTTTGTACAAGCACGATGTTGGGTCTGTGCTTCCACAGACCTGGTTTAGGTCCCATTAATGAAACAAGGAAGCAAGACAAACAGCTTTAACCATTTGTTCACATGCTATAGCAGGGAAAGGATCTCAGAGCAGCCTTGCTGCCCTCCGTCTCAGACCACTTTGAAAAACCAGCCTCCCCTGCAGCCTTTTATTTCTGTGACACAGTTTACACAAACACCCATTGTAAACCCCCCATGGTGTCAGGCACTGTATGTGTGTGTATGCATGTGCGAGAGTGTGTGTGTGTACGCAAATGCAAGAATGTGTGTTTGGGGGGTGCGTTTGTGACCTCCTGCTCACCAAAGGGCAATCTCCCCCACCCTGTATATGGCTTAACCCCTCTAACGGTCTCACCATACACAGACACAGGTGAGGTCATAAAGGCAGGAAGTACAACATCCTCACTAAATAAGAAACAGAGCCCTCACATAGGATGAGTCCCTATAAAACACTACAGCCTCCCCCACCATCTAACAGGCTGGGGAGGGCAACAGAAACAAAGGAATGTCCTTGCCATATCGGACCGCAAGACCCTACAGCGGATAGTGGGAACAGCAGAGAAGATCATCGGGGTCTCTCTCCCCTCTATTAAGGACATCTACACCACACGCTGCATTCGCAAAGCCACCAGCATTGTGGCTGATCGGACACACCCCTCTTACACACTCTTCACACTCCTGCCATCTGGAAAAAGGTACCGAAGCATTCGGGCACACACATCCCGACTGTGCAACAGCTTTTTTCCACAAGCCATCCGTCTCCTCAACAAAAAGGGACTGGACTGATAAACACACACACACTGAATCAGGAACTCTGCCTCCTTTTGTTCTCACACTGGGTTTAATGAAAGAATATTTCTGTTTGTCCATTAAAGTTCTTTGTTGTGATCTTTTAAAGGATCCTGTGATGATCCAGATCCTGGCTTGTCTCAGGAGTCTCTCAGTGACCTGAGCAGCAGCTGCAGCTCTGCTGGCCTCTGTGTTCACCTGCAGGAGACGTGGAGACCCGCGCTCACCTTCTGCAGCACTTAGACACAGTTGCAGTGAGGGAAGGTGAGTCGTCCTTTAGCAGGACATCATTCAGGCTTTATTAGCATCACTGTGACTGTTATTGTGTTTGTAGGAGGTTTCCTCTGCTGGCCTCAGACAGCAGCAGAAACATCAGCCTCCCTGTCAGTGGAGATCAGTTCTTATGTGCTGTTGGCCAAACTCAGCGCCTCCCCGACTGCTGAGGATCTGGGATATGCCTCTGGTATTATCAGGTGGCTGACTGGGCAGCAGAACTATTACGGAGGCTTCTCCTCCACCCAGGTACGACACCACCCGAACAGCATGAAGCTCATCTTTGAGTTCATATACAGTCTTGGACCAAATCAGCAGAAATAATCCTGAAGCTTTCATGTTGTTGCTTTTCTCTCAGATATGCAGACTTGTTTTAGCAGGCAGGGATGTTTTTATTCTTTATTTACAAGATGAAATTGACTTTGGTCTAAAAATGTGTTGTTTTAACAGAACAGCCTTCTGTGCACCAACTACACATAACAGCCTGTAAATAACAGCTCAGCTGCGTCTGTAAGTTTCTACCTGTGATTTCTCTGCTTTGTTTCTCTGAGATCATCTCACATATTTAACCTGTTTAACCTTTATTTAACCAGGAAGTGAAGGTTAGAAACTCTTTGTGAGAGTGTGTTGAAGTGACACAGGCAGTTTGAACTTCATGTCAACATGAATCCATCCTGTAGGACACAGTGGAGGCTCTTCAGGCTCTCTGCTCCACCCTGGTGTTCAGTCCTGAAGGTTGGAGCACAGGGACAGTTCAGGCTCCAGCAGTCAGCTGACATTTGATCAGGGCAACAAGCTGCTCCACCAGGAGGAGGCGCTGCAGGACGTGTCAGGAAAGTACAGGCTGGAGGTGAAGCTGCATGTGCTTCAGTGCAGGTCAGTGACAGCATCATGTGACCAGGTCCTGGTTGGTGTCAAACAGGCTTTCTTTGTTTCTTTGTACTTATAAAACGCTAAAGAAGCATTTTCACATGTAATCAATGTGTTTTCATAGACAACATTAGAGCTGACAGTAAGAACTGCACACAGTACAATTCTATTTGACACTAAATTAAAAATCAATAAAGTCACTTTGTGTCTACATGAGAATCAGAGAAACTTTCTTCATCCCAGAGGGAAACTGAGCTGTCGGAGCAGCAAACACACAACAAACATCAAGCACTGATAGAAAATGAGAAACACAGATATTGATGATAAATGTTAAGATAAATAGATAAATATAGAGATATAAATATAAAAGTGTGACGCTGTAGAAAAGTGACAGCAGGCTGCACTGAGCTGTGATTGGTTCTGTTTGTCTCCCAGATTTGTGCACCTACAACATCCCAACACCTGCTGATGTCCCCACTCTCAGTGTGAAAGTCCACACAGAGGTGGAGCCCACAGGTGGATCTGCCAGAGCCAGACTGACTGTGGAAATCCATCCCTGTAAGTATGTGACAGGTTAGAGGAGAGTCTGTACCAGCGTGGAGTCACTGTGGGTGATGAAGAGCATGTGTGCACACACTGTTCAAACACAGCTACAGTGGGAAGGAGGAAACTACAAACATGGTGGTCCTGGATGTTCCCCAGAGTGTGAGTCATTAGACAGACTCTACCAACACGTCATGTGATGACTGTGATGATGTCATCTCCTCACAGCTCAAACGTGGCCTCCTGGTGAGTCATGTTGAACCAAAGGAAGATCCTGTTCTGGTGTCCTTAGAGGAGGTCAGAGACGTCCACAGTGGGGACACCAGATGATGATCTTTGGTACAAACTGTGTCTGTGATTGTTTCTGTCTCGTCCAGTTATCAAAGGACACACCATCAACCACAGAGATCATCCAGGAGCTCCCAGTGGACCACCTGAAGCCAGCCGTGGTCCAGATCTATGACGACTACCAACCAGGTCCAAGTCTAACTAAGCTTTACTCCAACAGCTCACTGACACACTTCAGAGGATCCATCAGACTGAACAGTTCATACAAGCTGATGTTTCCATCAGTGGGACACAGAGAAATGACACTTTCATAAATCTGGTTTTAGTCACTTTGAGTGTAAACAGGAAACAAACTGCATCATTTGTGCTTCTTGCACCAGGATCCTCCTCGTCTCTCCCACAGCAGGAAGTTCAGCTCTGCTCTCATGAAGCAGCAGGAAGATGTGAGGCTCAGAGTGAGGACTGAGTACAGACTGATGGCACACACTCAGCCTTTTGCCACTGCATGCACAGCTGTGAGTCATGTGACACTCGTGCACTCGTGTTGATCACACCTCTCATTGCAGATAAGTGAACTCTCCCAGGGGCAACGATCACACACAGTGGTGTGAAAAAGTCTTTTCACTCAGTCATTGTGTTGCCCTTAAGGCATTTCTCTGACTAAATAAGTTCATAAATTTGAAATAAATAATTCTAAAAGGATTTGTCATTAAAACATTGATATGCGTTGTTAAAATGAATAATTCATGCTTTACATACGTTTTAGTTAAAAGGAAAATATCGCTAAAATGTATTTCCTGTTCCGGTCGAGCACTTCCGGTTTTGGTCAAGCACTCGGTTTTTGCCAATGGCTGTGTCCCCAATTCAGGGTATGCACGCTTGAAGTACGCACACTACGCGTACTACGTACGGTGCGTACTACAAGTACGGGAAGTGCAGAAGTGAGAGGCTTGTGAAATGGGACGGTCTAGCCTTCGTCGCGCTGTTCAGGTTGCCTAGCAACCATGATACTAACCGCGAGAAACGTTTCATACAGATTTGTTTGACAGAAATGAAGGAGAAAAAATGTTTTGTTGGTCATTTATTTTTGTCATGACATCACTTTGATTAGTTGAAACCACAGGACTGTAAAACATGATAGTTGGGCTTCATTTCTGTACTGAACAGTCATTTAAGATTAGTTAGTAAATAATAATTAGCTAATGTTGTTCATGAGACTAAAGTCATCTCACTGTGGTAATGTTAATATAATATGGACAATATTATATGTATTGTCAGATCATATATATATATATATATATATATATACAGTGTATATACAGATGTATTATATATAAGAGACAAATATTGTTCTTTTAATATGTTGGCCTTACTAAATTTGGCTCAATGCTTACATATATGTGTAAAAAGAAAATGTACGAGCTGTGAAAACTGTTTCTGATAAACAAAGATCAGACTGATATATTAAATATTCCTTTATTGGGTGAGAAAATCAGACCATGTCATAACATGTCATAGCAGAAAGTACACAAACACATAACATCCTTATAGAATATGATGTAACACTATAGATCAACTTACCTCAGAATATATAAAGCATATAAACAGTTACAGCAATATGATGCAACAAACACAGCAGTGCTACTAATCCAAAATCCTCAAAGCTTCATAGAACTGAAACAAACATTTATTTTTAGCTCCATCCTGCTGCTGATACATACTTTAGGTTTCTGAATATTAAACTTGTTGCTGCCTTTCATAGTGTGTAACTTGAAGGCCCTGAGTACTTTCTCCCACACTGAAAACACTGGGATGATAACATTATTTGAACATTACCTAATAAGACTGATTCAGGACAGACAGTTATGTTAAACTTTCCTAGCAGTCCTTCACAAACAGGGAACAGTCTGTCTATTCTCTCCATCTGTCAGCTGCTGCTGGCTCTTCCTCCTCCTCTTCCTCACACACTGCTGAGTTTGTCCTGGTGGATCATCAGGGGTGCAAAGCCTCACAGATGATGTGCAGCAGTGGGTCCCTCAGTCTGTCCTCACTCTGGACACTTGCAGTCATCACACATGGAAATCAAATGTGTGATAAGCTGCAGGATTCAAACACAAGTGTAACTTATAAAAACATGTTCATACTTTTATTCCACAATCAGAGAGAAAGAAACAGAGAGAGAGTGCAGGACAGACAGACAGGTGACAGTCTCAGGTGTACACACTGCTACAAAACAGCACAAGAGAAGGAGGATTTAGTGTTTGTGTTATTACGAGTGCTAAACAAGAAGAGTTCCAGATGGTCCAGTGGACACATGTGTGACTCCTGTGATTAAAGCATCTTTCTTTCAGCTTAACGAGTGAACCGTCAGCTCG
Organism: Oreochromis aureus; assembly: GCF_013358895.1. Lineage (NCBI taxonomy): Eukaryota > Metazoa > Chordata > Actinopteri > Cichliformes > Cichlidae > Oreochromis > Oreochromis aureus. Next base: position 128,383,523 of record NC_052944.1, on the reverse strand, counting down.
TTCAAACACACGTTAAAGTCCGTTTGGCTCGACACCACCGAACAGAGGAAGCAATATAACATAGCTAACATTAACAGTGCAGTGAATCCTGCTTGTGCCGTGATATTCAGGACTGCAAACCGAGCAGCATCACTGACTTTCAGCTTGTTGTGTTTGTGGATTTATGACTGACTTTAATTATCCATAAAATCATCACATTCTCTGTAAGATTAAGGTCAACTATATATATATTTAGAATTAGAGGCTTTAAAACCAAGTAAACGCTGAAAGTACAAACATCACTAATGTCACATAACTTTGCCGACATGTGGCCAACAGTAATGTTTTAATGTTCTTAAACATTCGCACATAAATAAGTGACATAATATTCAGTACTTACTTTTGACAGTTCACTCTTGACGCTCCCTTCTGCCGTATTTTGCGGCAAAATTATCCACACCCACCGCCACGCTATGGATTGTGGGATATATGGGACCACGAAGCGTGCACCGGACCACGCTTGATATTTGGGGAAATCGATGGCGCATTTGGAGTATGCATTTGAAGTACACTTTGAATTGGGACAGCCGTCGTCGCGTGGCGGTGACGTACTCGCACTTGAAATGCGTACTTCAAGCGTGCAGACCCTGAATTGGGACACAGCCTTCGAGGAGCTAATTTAGCCATTTAAATCAGCTGTGTTGGTTCATGGACACATCTAAAACCTGCAGGGACACCGGCCCTCGGGGCCTGGAATTGCCCACCCCTGATTTACCTTTTACCCTTTTTTTAAATAACCATTTCAAACTATTTACAGAACAATCAGCTGTTCTGCATTCAATAAGATGACACACAAATTATTTGTGTCATTCCAAATACATAATTTCTGTCCACTGTAAAGGAGAACATCACAGCATCACATTTGAAGAGCAGAGCAGCTGAAGAAAAGCTCTGACTCCAACATGAGATGGACACTGTGATTCATCACCTCCACCAGCAACACACTGACCTGCATTCATCCATAGATGACACTCAGGACTCTGGTTCCACAGCTGTTCTTGTTCACAGCTGCATCCAGTTACAGAGGAAACTGGATAATGCAATGATGATGTTCCAGTGTCATGTTGTTGCTCCTCCTCCACATGCTTACCTGTCACAGTTTAACTCCGCCTCTCAGACAGTCATGTCACCTGATCTGCATGTTTTGCTGTACGATGACGTCATCTTGAGGTTGACGAGGAGAAAAACTAGTTTTGTCCTGCAGATGGCGATCTTGCACCGTGTTCAGAGAGCCGACACTTTGATGATGCGGCTCTACTCAACTTACTTTAGCCTGAGTTGGACTCTATATGAGCAGCTTCCACTCTGGTTTCACTGTTAAATACACTCGTTTGATTTCACTTGTAAAAGATGAAAAATATTTTATTGCAAAATTATTTGTTGGTACATTTTTTGAGGGTCAAATATCTTGTTTGATTTGAGGAATAAACTGTTAAGGTGGAAACAATGAACCAGGTTAAAATACTTTAAATCAGTGCAGATTAGGGATGGGTATTGATAAGATTTTCACGATTCCGATTCCATTTTCGATTCTGTTTAACGATTCGATTATTTATCGATTCTCTTATCGATTCTTATTTTTTAAAAAGAGAACACTAAGGTCGATTAGCTTAGAACTTTGTTTTATATCTTCTCTTTGAACAAGATAGAAATTTAGGAGTAACATGGCCTTACAAACCCAACAGTGAGATCTTAAGAGATCCACAGCCTACGGCTCTTCAATGGGGTGTCACAGGGTCCCCAGGAAAAAAAATTGTAAATGTAAAATAATAAAATAAATATTATTCTGTAGCAATAACAAAGTATAACATTAATTATTCTGTAGCAATTACACAAGAATATCCAGTAATGTCCCTGCCTACAATTAAACACATTCACTTACCGAAAATCGGGGGCATCTGCTGTGGCAAATGCCTTTGACCACAAACTTAGTCACTGCTCGGTGACATTCATCCTGGCCTGAAAGGAGACGCTACCGGTAGACTGCAGCGAGAACTGCCAGCCAGACTCTGTCTGTCTCTCTCATCATGGTCACCTAAATGCACAGTAATGGCAGGTTTTGTAATAAGGCAGATCGCGCTAACATAATATGCACTGTTAGTTGATTATTTACCTGCCGCATTAACGGGAGAGGACGTGCAAACGTTACCGCTGCTGCTGGGCTGAGATTCACGAGTCCGGAGCGGAATTAAAAACACGACATTCACTTAAGGTCATCGCGTGTTTTGTGAGCAAATGCTTTTGCATGTTCGTAGTGTTTCCTCCCTTAAATGAAATAGTGTTGCGGGTTCCATTCTCTAGGGCAGGAAATACCGTGGTATCTCGTACTTCTCATGGAGGAATAAACCACATACACGTTGTTCGAGTTTTACATCCGAGGCACACGCCTTCCTTTGCGCCATCTTTTATTGACCACACACTTCCGTATTTATACCTTTCAGATTAAGAGCATATACATATTTGATAGGGCAACACCCCCACTTGCTCTTAACACTGTACATTACACATTTACATGATATACATGCTTACATAACATTCACAGATTAACATTTATGTTCCAAACAAAACATGCTTAAACTTATCCATTTTCACTTTACTTACAGACTTAGTCATGATGTCTGCTACCATGTCTTCTGTTGCACAATATTTAACTTGTACTTCCTTCTCAGTTATAGCAGACCTAATAAAATGATACTTGACATCAATATGTTTACATCTTTGACGGTTTATAGGATTTTTGGAGCTCCATGTTTGTCTTTCTGTTTGAATCATGATGTGTTTGTGCCATCAGAGTCTGTCATGAGTACTCAGGGTTTCACAGCAGCTCTTCTGAATGCTGACGAGGACTCCAACCTCATGTTTCACCTCTCTGAGCTTCTGATGTCTGTGAACACTCGTGTTTCTTCTCTGGGCTCATCTGGACAAAAACACCTTTCTGTGTTTGGCTCCAGCCTCATTCTGACTGACAGGAAGTGTGTTATCCATGAGCTGCACTTCTTTGTTTCCTGCTGTGTTTCCTGTCTGTGGACAAACACGAGTGTTTCAGCTGAGGACTTGGTTCCTTCCACCTGTCCATACAGGACATCACGCTGTCTTTTCTTTGATTTTTATAGTGATTGATTATTCAGTCCCAATCTGCTGTCATCTAAAGAACAAAATGATGTTTCTATGAGTCAAAAAGCTCCAGATGTTGTTCACAAAGAAAACAAAGATTAGGAACTTAAACACAAAGTGTTTGGAGCCAAAATGTTCCCAAGCTGCTCTTTTTGAAATGGCAGAGGTACAGTGGTGTCTAACAGCACACTGTGGAAGGCAAACATGTTATTGTTGGATGAAACTTCATGAATCCTTTGTAGATTTGAGCTTTTGGAGCCTTTCTTTTCTCTTCAGGTGTACACAGGCTGAGGAGGCAGGTGAAGCAGGTGGAGCTGTTGTAATGCTGGCAGAGGGTGTGTCTTAGTAACTCTGTGAGGTAGAACTGGATCCAACATTGTGGATGTGTTGATGTTGGAGCCATTAAGATTCTCTGCACACTGTAGGATTTCCTGTGATTCACTGCGGGGCATTTTGGAGTCTGTCAATGAAACTCTTCATATTTGTGTTTGACACCAGTTTATAGAAACAGAGAAATGTGTCATGCTTTTGTTCGGCCTCCACAAATATACACATTTGTTCATTGGTTGGACTTTTTGGAAGGAGACACATTGAAAACCATGTTAATAAGATCTTGTTGTTTCCTGTGGATCCGACACAGAGAGTGGACTTCAGACAGAAAGCGTGGAAGAGATTTTAGAGGCCGTGTGTGGCAACAGGAAGTTTCTATATGTTTGCTGATCTTACATGTGGAAAACAACACGTGATGTTTGTGAAGTTCTACAATGATCATTGTTCTGACAGCATTTTGAGTGGGAACAGTTCAAACTGAGAGTAGTGGGAGTTATTTACTGATTGAAACAAGCTGAATGTTTCTGTGCACGATGAAGATCAGCAGCAGCAGCTCAGCTGATCAATGAATTGACATCTATCAGTCATTTCATGAGATGAAGTCATCAGCAGACATTTGTTCTAACTGTGTGATAAATGTCAGAACGTCAGGGCTCTGCTTTAGTCACTACTTGATGATCATTGGCTCATTGTTGAATCACGTGGCCCAGTCTGACCTCTGACCCTTTGCTGCAGGTCTTCTGTGTTATCTCCACTTTCATGTCTGATCTTCTGCTGTATCGTCCAAAATAAACATCTGAATCATTTCCAACACTTCAGCAGATCTTTAGTTTGGGCAGCACAGTACAAAATAACACATATTGTACTATACTGCCCACTTCCTGATCTTATTGGATCTGTGTGTGAGGTTGGTGAAGGAAACACATGTTTACTGAGTGAATCGCTGCCATTAGGAACTAGTTTTTATATCACAGCCTAGAAATCACACAGGACCATTTCTGCAAGTGAAAAGTCCTAATTGGAGGAAAATAATTGTGTAGTTTGTGCGACTGTTGTTTGTAAATGAAGAATTGTCCCAACTACATGTGCTGCTGACCTTTGACCTTTTCTTTAGGTGCACAGAGGAGTCTGTGGAAACATCCTGAGGCAGTGCTACAGATGTCTTCAAATAAAGTGGTGTATTATCCATGTTTTCTATGGATCACATCAATATCCTGATCTAACAAGCCCCTTTTTGTGGATTTTAGAGCCTCTGACTTTTGCTGCGTCTCATCTCATTTCAAGCACAAGAGCAAGAAGTGGATGAAGAAATGGGGCGAGTGGGGTCAGTGTGGTGCATGTCAGCTGTGCTCATGCTTTCACAAAGAACATGTGTATTCATTGGCAGCATTAAGGTGCACTTTAGTCTTCATAATAATAAAGTATTGTGACTTTATTATTGTGAATCCTCACAGTCATGTTGCAGCTCTGCTTTGCTTTAAGAAAATGTTCTACCAGGATGTTACTTTCCTAAACGTGTTCTCCAAATGTTCCCAAAGACTTTGTTCTAAGTAGTTCTACATGATGAAACATTCACACTAAGTTTAAGAAGGACACACAAACACCATCTGTCCTTTCATCATGTGTACAAACCTGTTCAGATGTCAAATGTACCGTGAATGGATGCAAATGTGGATCGTTCCAATAAAATGAGACAGTTTTGTAAGTGGATCCCAGTTTGAAGTTCATTGAAACCTATAAGAACATGTTATTCAAACCAACTTTATCCAACAGGAAGAAGCATCAGGGGAACAGGAAACATTCAAACATGTTTACTGTAAGAACTGCACAAAGGAAGGAAACACAATCCTACACACGACCACTATATTTAGCCATTCCCCAACTCTCTGTGAATGGTACTCATGGCCATTGATCAGTGTTCTTTGATCAGTGGGTTTTGGTCAGTGATTGTTGATCAATGGTCATGGGAATTTGCATAATTATGATTAAGGAACTGACCTCACAGCCCATTGTTCCTTCAGTGGGCTGGTTTCAGTCATTATGCAAATGTACTGTTTATAAGGTTTGGGGAAACCTGCAGTCAGCTGAGACTGAAGAAGTCACTTGGATGAGTGACGAAATGTTTCTCCCACAAAACGCTACGTCCAGATGAACAGATTCAACTTTTGGAGATTTACTTTCCTGGATGATTGAGAATGCATCAAGATGATGTCACTGCAGCTGCTAATATGTGCTGCAGCCAAGCCTACATGAGAGGCTGTGCTGTGGAACAGGGTGGTGCAGGTGGTGCTATCTACATTTGAACATCAGACAACAGTCATATGAAGACACTTGTTAGCTAAAGACCTACAATAAGAGAAAGAGAGCAGCAGCACTAGTGCAGCAACAGCAGCTCATGTTATAAAAACACTGATCAATGATTTGACTGTAACTGCTCCAACTGTCTGTGTCAGTGATGCTGTTGGAGATGTTTCAGTAACACTGACTGAGACTGAAATGGTTTAACACTGGTTTCATGTTCAGAGAGATTTGACCTGCTGTTAAATGTCACATATTTCTGATATATGTATAACACATAATCATGCTGTTACACACATTCATATGTGACTGTTACTGTATCATATTCAGTCCTCGTCTTACACTCAGGTGTTCATCGCAGTCACAGACGTGTCTGTAGTTGTTGTTGTCAGTGTGTGTGTCTGTGTGTGTGTGTGTGTGTGTGTGTGTGTCTTTTACTGCTACCTTTCATTACATAATTACCAACAAGAATAAACTGTTAATTAGCACCAAAGAACAGCTCACTTCCAGATGTTAGCTGCCAAAAGATTTTGTCAAATGTTTATTATCAACATATTTTTTATTTTTCAACCTAAATATCAGCTGCTTTAAAGCAGCCTGGTTGTCTAGCAGTACTAGTTTCTGTCACTAGATGGCAGTGTAGGCTTTGCTGTGTGTTTGATCACTTTGTGTTTGTTGTCTGTTTCTGGTGTGATCACAGCTGAGACGTGTTTGGTTCTGTGGGCCTTTCAGTTTCATCTAAAACCTTCTGAAAGTCTGAATAATCGTCTCCTTCGTTGAGATCAGACAAAAGCACTAACTAACAATAACGACTAGTAAGTGCCTCAGTTACCAGAAATTACAGTCAGAGATGAGTATTTATGAAACCTCAGAGAAATCAAACTTCATAACATTTATAGAAGCAGAATTATCCTGTATGTTAATCATCTGAAACATTATTATTATCTAAATACTTCATGAATCATTTTCTAAGTAATAAACCTATAATTTACAACCATAACAGCTCCTAAATAACTGCTCTGTCTGTGATGTCATACTTTAGACATATAAACTGCTGTCACTGATGATGTTCTGAACTTATTGATCCAGATCTTTTAAATCTGTCTTAATGTAACCGGCGTGTTCCTACGTTGTGTCTGACAATGAAAGGTCAAAAGAAACAAAGAGCTCCAAGTCATTAACTTGCTCGCTCCAGCTCCTACAACCAAATGCAAACAGTAGGGAAGAGGATTAGCTCCACCCACCACAACTTCCAAGCTAGCAAGAATGATCTATTCATGCTAGCATAGCCTGTGCCTGTAACACATCTGTGGCACACACGTACTACACATTTACAGCATCTAGCAAAGACACAATGATGACAATAACTGAACTAAAAACACAATCAGAAACATCAGTGTGGCTAAATATACATTATATGTGTGTTGTACAGTGTTGGGAAAGAAATGACACCGACCTCTCCCACAGGGGGATAGTAGAAAAGGGGAGGGGCCAAAGGGGTACCCCAAAATTTACAGGGTTGCACCAAAGAAGAAGAATGAGGAGGGGCTCCAACTGATAATAAACATAAGTGCAGACTTGGAGGTCCTGAAAGTATAAAAGGAACAGTTTGGGTCTGGTTCCATTAATAAACTACATACTAATGCTCACTATTGTGTAGTTATTATAAAGTGCGACTAAATCCTCCCTCTGGATGGGAAGAGTCCATGTGTCAGTATTCAGACACCTGGCTTGGGTTTCTGCAGCTAATGTGTCACCTGTGAGGACTCTGAGACAAACCCACAGCATGCAGGTCATTTCTACATCTGTTGGTGTGTCCTCAGTTTCCCAGCATGCCTTGGCTGTGCTCATGGAAGTGAATGAGGGGGAAAGATCTGTCCTGCTGCCCTGTCAGTACTCGGATTTCATACCTGGTGATCTCAGAGGACAAAAGCAGCGTTACAGCGGCGCACATCGATGAGAGCTGATGCTCTCAACACTTCAGACCTCCGCCTGTCTCTGAGAAAACCAACAATGGCTGTCAGCAGCAACTACACCTGCTCCACCAGTGCTGGGAGAGAAGAGCTGAGACTGACAGCTCTTTGTACAGGTCAGTACTGCAGAGGTCAGAGGTCAGTTTGCTGACAAACCATTTAAAAACATTTTGAGCTAAAATCCATGGAAGTCACAGAGGAAAGAAGAGACACTGCAGAGAGGATCCAGAATATTTGATGTTTTCTGATGACAGTTAAAGTTTCCAGCTATCAAAAAGTGTAACAGCGCAGCCTTCATGTCCTTTCAGTTCTCCATCATTAATGATGACTGTCCGTTATAAATCATGTTGGCTAGTTTTCTAACTCAGTCCATGTCTCCAAAGCAAACTTCTGTCCCACACTTTCTGTGCTGAGACTTCAGGGATTCTTTTCACTTGGTGCTGAACTAACTTTAATGAATTGGGGCTCCAAAGAAACCCCAGCCCTCCCTAAACAAGGCTAACAAGCAATGCAACAACTCTGTGGGCTCTCTGTAGTGTAGCTATTAATCACAATCAGCTTTACTGACCACAGATATGCACACATGACACCTTCATGACAGACACTTACTATATGCACAGCATATGCATGAGGACTGACTATAAATATCTACAGAGCCACTTCCTCTATCTGCTGGTGGTACATACCTGTCCTTCCATCATGGCTGCTCTCCTTGCTCCTCCTCTTTCTCTGCTTTCTGCTGTCTGAGGTGTTCATTAAGTACACGGTCAGTCGTGGCTGATGTCTGTGGTCTCGTCCTGAACAGTGGTTCTGCTGACACTCACTGGTCCTCTGACTCGTTCCTTCCTCGTGTCAGTGCTTTCAGTCTTCTCCTTTGGCGAGCTCATTAACCCAGCTGGGTATCTGATGAGGGCGGCAAGGCGCAGGTGTTGACTGACCATAGTCAGATCCCACCTACAAGCATCTTTGAGGGAAACATGTCATGGTCCGGGTGAGTGCTGGGCCTTCCCACAGGGCCGGCATTTCCACCCCTGGGCGGAGCCGTCACATCATGCTGACAGGCTGCACCTGAGCGTAATTGGAATTGGCGGCTTCTTAAGACCAGCGCTCAGACTCACACTTCGCCAGATCGTCTGCAAACCTTTGTCAGTCAGGGCTTCCACAGTTTTGTCAGTTCGTAGTAGTTTCATGTGTTTTCTGATGTTTGTGCTTTCTCCACTGTCAGAGGACCTACGAACGTTGTCAAGCCACTGCCGTCACCTGTTAGGATTTCAGCGCTGGTCTGTTCAGTTTCTCCATGCCTGCCTGCCTCCCTGCCCAGCGCTCAGGATAATCATCTCCCCTCACCCGGACCACCTCCCCTCTAAGCTTTGCCTCCGCATGTGCATGAGTAAGACTGTTTACTGTCACTGAGTGTTTTTGGACCAGCTTGTCGTACCCTGCGTCTAACACCTGTTCTTCCCACTTTTCAGTGACTAAACCCTTACCTCTGGCTCCCCCCCCCCCTCGGGAGTTCCTGCACTGACAGATTTCCAGTGTCGGGTTCTCCATTCAATCCACGACAGCCCCACGGCATCCCCACAGACACTTCTAGTGCACCTTCTAGTTTTGTTTCATAGAAATGCCAAGTCGGCCATGTGTGTTTCAAAGTAAAGGATTGTGAATTTCTGAGTTAAAACTGTGTCTCCAAGCGGAGTATTATGAATCATAGTGTGCCTCTAAGTTAACGTTATATTTAAATTCATGTCCCAGAGTGGAGTTTCTAGCGTGTGTTAAGTTTGTTTAGGTTGCCGCTAGCCCTCGGTTCCTTATGAGTGTTTTTGAGTTATTCCTTGTTTACATTGAGCAATTCTGAGTTATGGTAAGCACTTTGAGCACCTCTCACTGTCGTTCGCTGTTTATGTAACTCTGGTTAACATAGCTGTCAATAAATAAAAGCCTGTTAGTAAAAACAGTCATAAGAAATATATTACAGGTGACAAATAGTCAAATAGATCATAATGGTTAGAAAATTCATTAAAAACATCAGCAATGATATAATTCATGGTATAGGATTTCATTTGTGTTTAAAAACATGTTAAAAGGTTTAAAAACTTGCTAATTCATGGTGTTTTTATGTTAATTCAGGTAAAATGGCTAAAATATGTGTTCAGACTCTTCTTGTGAAAGGGCACGCTGCAGCGTGACTCCTGTGATCAGCCACACCCAATCGGGTTGTTCCTTCTTTTGATGCTGGAGGAGAAATGCAAACAGTCCTTGCGGAGCTGCTGCCTAAACAAGTGAAAAATATTAAAAACCAAGCCAGAAATCTACATAAAGCCATTTTTGTACTCTGGAGAATATATTTTTGTTTTTCCGACCTGTCCTTGCCTTGGTGACGTTGTGAACGTAACCGAACGGGACTTGGTGAGTTCAGAAATTGTATTTTATTTCATACAAGAAATGTTTTGTTGTATTATATTGCTCATTTCATGCAAATGGAAAGTCAAGGTAGCAGATTTATGCTGTTTTATGTTAAAAACGGTGGATTGGTGCTTAACCGACACAGGCTGCAGTTCAAAGGCCTTTGACGGTGTTTCAGCGCGCCATGTTGGCGCCACCTCATTTACGGCTAAATAAGCTGGAAAAAACAGACACTTACTGTTATTTAAGGGCTACCTGTGTGTTATTTTCAAATGTTGATGTATATTGCTTTGTTGTTATGGTAGGCCATTAAGGTTTGGATCGGGAAATGCCGAGCTAGAATCGGAGTTTGATCCGCTGAGCGAGAAAACAAGATGGCGAGCCACCCACGGACCCATTGAACTGTACCAAGCAGGAAAAGGAAAAATGCCCCCTGCTGGACGTTGAACTCTTTCGCTGAAAAAACTGGTAGGATTAATCCATACACCTCTGCAAAAGAACAGTGGACTTTCAAAGCACTGGATGATTATTCAGAGCAATTCCAGGATTTATAGTTAAAGGACACAGAGACAATTTTCTTTTGTTTATTTGTTTGTTTAAGGGATTTGTTCAGCCTTTTGCTGAATTGTTTTCAGTTTTTACATGTTTTTTGTAATTTATTTTGGTCAACCTTACATTTTAATGCTGTAATGGTGTTAATGGAAATGTAAATAATTTTGTTGGGTCAAAACAAAATAAGAACTGGTTGAAATGTAAAGGTGAACCTAGACCAAGACTAAATTAAATCTTGGGCCTAAAGAACTACAACTTGATTTAAAATAACACAGTGTTAACTCAGATAGATTAAAGGATAAACTTGAACTTAGAACTTGGAATAAATAAAACAATAACCTAGGGTTGAAAATAACATCCTTTTAAAGCCAAATAAAAGGTTTTGAGATAAATAGGATAAATTAACAGAAATTACTGAACTAAAAAAGGGAAAGAAAATATCTTGTTTTCCTTAAATGTGTGATGTTTAATGTTTTATGTAATGTGTGTTAACTGTCTATTCTCGGTCTTCACAAAATAATAAGCCGGCAATTTAAACTTATTTTCTGGTCTGTGGTCTTTATCACACACTACACTCATTACTACTCTAGTAGTCGAACCTAACTGGTCCTAGTATACTGTAACGACTCCAGAAGTGTTACATTTACATTAATTGCATCACTGTAAATAAAGCTTTGCCACCCTCAGTCCCTGCGCCTCCGAGTGTTGTCTGCCTTAGAGTCCATTTCCTACTGGCCTCGGGCCGTGACAAAACATCCTGGTGGCAAAAGAAGTTGAGCTGAAAGTCAGGTCACTATAGAGTGTAGCTAGCATACAGCTAAAGCTAAGTCACATAGTTCTATTCAATTCTAGTTATCAGTCACGTCTGAGCAACAACAGGAAGGTGTTGTGGACTCTTGGAGGAAACAGAAAGTTAATGTTGATGAGCTCATTGCTCGCCCAGATCTTTGCACATCTGTAGAACTTTGCTGCAGAATGCAAAGCACACGTGGCTACAGGAAGAGTTTTAGCTCAAACTTTGTTGGTTGGGAGCTGAACATGAGAAATCCTCAACACCAAGACTGATCACAAACACACAAAGCCCCGGGTCCACTTCACAAACTGTACGTGTCTCATTCAAACACAACGTGACCAAACAACTATGTTAATAAGGTGAAAGCTGCTCTGAAGTCATTAGTGACCATCACCTACTCTGTCTCCACCCGCCTGCAGGCCTTCACCTCCTCATTCATCCACAGTCTGCCTCCCTCTACTCCATCAGCTGACGTCCTCTGTACAACTACCTGCTGTGTGCACATCTTTGATTTCTTCTTCTTTTTATCCTGCAAAGCTCAAAAATCACTATAATACAAACACATTTCACATTTACATTGAACACTTCCAGTCATGAAAATTGTCTGTTGGGAGGATCTGTTTGACGTTGCTTTCTTATTTTGGTTTGCTTTCTTGGTTAGAGTTCCTCAAAAATGTCCAGATTATTCTTCTAATGAGGCGTCGACCATGTTTTCAGTTCTTTGGAAGAAAACATCGCCCTTTGCCATCCTTACTTTTCTTTGACTTCTTCAAATGCAGCTGAACTCCAGCTGGTATTTTATTGGACTTTGCAGCTGTTTCTGGTCATCAGTTCATTCCTGCAAACCTCTGAACCTGAACAACAATGATGCTGCATTGCTGGCTGATCCCAAAAGGTTGATTCTGTTCATCTGGACGTTTTCAGAAACGTTTGCTCACTGATCAGGTGACTTCTTCAGTCTCAGCTGACTGCAGCTTTACAACCTTACAAACAGCACGTTTGCACAATGACTGAAACCAGCAGCACCTGATATATATGATACTAATATAATACATATACATATATAATCCATACTAATGATGAAGGAACTGAGCTCACAGTCCATTGTTCATTCAGTGAACTACTCAGTTTATTTTGGCCTCAGAAATGCTCACTCTGTTTGTACATCACTGTCAGCAATAGACTCATTCTGCTGTGTGGACAGGAACACATGTGACATCACTTCCTGTTTGTTTGTGACTGAAGAGGAAGAAGTTTACAAGGAATCATTGAGAAGAGTTTCAAACTGATTGAATCCATGAATCTGAAAACGTGTTTGTGAGTGAAAGAGACAGACATGTACAGACTGAACTATCTGTTCAACAGTCAGAGTGTTTCTCTAACAGGAGACACTCTTTACAGTCCACTCAGCACAGGGACACTGAGGAACCAGGAGACCAGACTGCAAACCCAGGATAAAGAGTTTGAGTGAATGTGGTGTTGAAGGTGTGGAGGTGGATCAGAGTGTCAGAGGAGACTCTGTAGAAGGACAGAGTGCCAGCAGGACAGTCCACATACACTGCTGCTCTGTTAGAGACAGAGGAGGAGGAGGAGGAGGAGATGGATGTGTAGCTGTTATTGTGCCTGACATAACGAGGACCATCATCAGAGCACCACAGACTCCAGGACTGATCATTCCCTCCAAACACACAGTCATAACTGCCTCCTTTCCTTCTGATTCTTCTGTAACTCACTGATATATAAACGTCTCCTCTCCACTCGACCTCCCAGTAACAGCGACCAGTCAGACCATTTCTACACAGCAGCTGTTCCCAACCATCAAATCTGTCTGGATGATCAGGATATGACTGAACCTCCTCCACATGTGTCACCTTCCTGTTGTTGTCAGACAGTTGGAGGTTTGTGTTCACTGTGTTTGTGTCGATTGTGAGTTGACAGGAATCTGATGGAGAGAACAAACACAATCCAGCTGCAGTTATTGATCCATCATCTGTTCATTGATTGACACTTTGATGATGACTCCTGACATCAGAATGATGAAGATGGTTGAATGTGTGCTGCTTTGTTTTCATGAATCCCATTAAAAACACACTTACACTTCCTCAGACCTGGTCTCAACCATCGGACTCCAGCAGGCTCCACCCTGAAAGGAGGAGGGGGGTCAGAGCAGCACAGTCAGAACAGAATTTATTTGTTTCTCAAATAAGAAAGAGCTATCAAGAAACACTCCTAAATCTTTAGCAAACAGAGTCCTGAACTTTTCCAGTGGGCCAAGGTCAACATTATCTGATAATGCTAACACTATTTCCCCTTGCGTTATTACATTGTGAGCAGCTAATGCTAACACTATTTTCCCCTGCATTATAACAATGTGAGCAGCTAATGCTAAGTAGGCCGCAATTAGCACCTACATCTAATTTAAGGCAAATACGCATTAGAACCTAATGCTCATATTGTTTTCCTTTGCTTTATAACAATGTGAACAGCTAATGCTAAGTAGGCTACCGTTATTAGCTAATGCCAATTTGAGGTGAATAAGCATTAGTAGCTAATGCTAATACTATATTTTCTTGCTTTATAACAATGTGAGAAGTTAATATTAAATAGGCTGACATTATCAGCTAATGCTAATTTGAGGTGAATTAGCATTATTTAATACTGCTAACAATATTTTTTCTTACTTTTTAACAATATAAGTATGAAATGACACACTTAAATCAGAAAGTACTAAAAGTAGCTAATGCTAACACAATTTATCCTTCAATTTTAACAATGTGAGCCGAATGAAATATTGATTTTAACACAGCCCATTAGCAGCATTAGCTTATCAGAGTTTCCAGTATTTATGCTTCCATTTCCAAATGTTAGCTGCTCCTGTCTGCCTATTTGTCACACACGTGGACTGAAATGATTCACAGCCTTGTTTCATCCTTCTGTCAGTGTCACTGACTGTCACTGTGACTGTGGACATACAGCATGGCTGACACTTTATTAGGTACACAGTGGCCACTATCTCAGGTACATCTGTGACCTAATAAAGTGTATCTAAAGTTACAAAATGTTGTCTCTGTCCAAATATTTATGGACCTAACTGTAGGTCTACTTTTAATGAAACTCTCAACATGACTTATCAGTTATCATTAATGTTCCTGCAAACAGACTCCTTGGAGACCCCCTACATAAATATCCATGTACTATCCAGCTAGACTAGTGTGTCTGTCCCTGAAAATATTCCTGCATGTGTGATTGTTCATGTCTCATCTGCAGGAAACAAACAGGAAGTGAGTGAAGGACACAGGAAATGTTTCCAGCTCTTCCTACTCTAGCAGACATTCTCTCCATACCTGAGAGTGTCCAGTCTCCAGCCTGGATCCTTCAGTCCAGCCGACAGCAGCTTCATTCCTGAGTCACCTGGATGATTGTAGCTCAGGTCCAGCTCTCTCAGATGGGAGGGGTTGGAGCTCAGAGCTGAGGCCAGAGAAGTACAGCCTTCCTCTGTGATCAGACAGCCTGACAGGCTGCAGACACACAAAACAACAATCCATCTGTCAACAATCATTTTCTCTTTGTCACAATAACATCTATCCATTTATAAGTGACAATTCCCAACAGACAACAACAGTCATCTCAAGCTGTTTAACAGTGTAAGGTAACAGCCTACAATATTAGAGAGAAACCCCCACCCATCAGACAATCCACTGTGAGCAGCACTTGGTGATGGTGGGAAGGAAGAACTCCCTTTGACACAAAGATCCTCCCAGTGAAAACAGGCTCCAGGAGGAGCATCTACCATGATTGGTTGCAGGGTGAGGGGAAAAAGAAGAGATGAGCTCAGAGAGACAAGAACAAAACACAAACTAAGGAGAGAGAAGACAAAAGTTAAGGACATGCAGTAGTGACATATAAAAGCATCGGGAGTGAAAAAGAGGAGAAGAAAGCAGAGCATCATCGGAAGTCCACCAATAGCCTGAGCCTATAGCAGCATAACTAAGGGATGGTTCAGGGTCACCTGATCCAGCTTTAACTATAAGCTTCATCAAAAAGTAAAGTTTGAAGCTGATCTTCAAAGTAGGCCAGGCTGAGTCGTTAGATTAGCCCAAAGTAAAGTCAAAAAGTCATTATTTGTGTCACATTTTAGTGCAAATGTAGACAAACTATCCAAAAGTTATTTCTAAATCTGATATTAAACAGTTTAAATGGTAGAAAAAGCTGTAAAGAAAACAGAAAGAGTCAATAAAAGCCTCTTTAGAGGGTCACCAGTTTAAAACTCAGACATTTAAACAGGTGATTCTCCTTCTCTTCTCCACTTCCTCTCTAGACTTCCTGTTCCTAGGAGGGATTTGATTGGCTGAACGTCCTTTTAGCCTTTCTTTAGTTCTTTGGGTGCTAATCAAAGAGGAAAACACACGAGTCATGTGACGTGACATAAGGAGCGCTCTGATTGGTTGGGATTCACAAACTATGGTGCTGTTTGCAAGCTTAGCTTTGCAGTGCCAAGAAGATCTCTTAAATAGGGATGAGACGCTCCACAGTGACGTTTCCACACTTTGGAGCTTCTGAAGTGCAGATGTTTGGAAACGCTGCTCCAACGTGTGGTTCAAACACTCAGATCATGTGACCTCAGCTGCCACAGGTGGCATACCTGCTGCTTTCAGGCATTGCCAGGCTCAGGAATTCCCATTTTTGATTGGCTGGTCTTTTGGACTGGGCCTTGTAATGTAATTAAGTAAGTAAAGTTTATTTATTAAGCGCTTTTCACACAGACAGTCACAAAGCACTGTATACAAATATTAAAATAAACAATACAATCAATAGACATTATACACAATGTAAAAGATAAAATGTAAATAATGTAAAGAATATAAAATACATCGATCAACAAAAGGCTTGTTTGAACAGAAAAGTTTTTAACTGCTTTTCAAAAGAATCCACAGAGTCAAGCAAATGTAATTGTAGTGGTAAATTGTTCCACAGCCTTGGTGCAACAGACTGAAAGGCTCCGCCCCCTTTTGTCTTCAGTCATGTACGGGGAACAACTAAGAGACTCTGAGTCTGTGAGCGGAGATGACGAGCAGCAGTGTATTTTATAAGAAGCTTGGATAAATAATCTGGGGCCTGGCCATTTAGTCCTCTGTATGTTAAAACAAGAATTTTAAAGCGAATTCTAAACTCTATTGGGAGTCAAAGGAGTTTGCAAAGAAAAGCGTCTGGACTTCTTTAAGTTGCTTGAAGACGTTTCACCTCTCATCCGAGAAGCTTCTTCAGTTCTAAGGTCAAATGGCAACTTAAAGAAGTCCAGACGCTTTTCTTTGCAAACTCCTTTGACTACGATGACCTGGATGACTGAGAACCTTCACAGACACTCTATTGGGAGCCAATGTAAAGAATATAAGATGGGAGTAATGTGAACATACTTGGCAGAATGAGTTAGTAGTCTGGCTGTGGCGTTTTGTATTGCCTGGAGGTGAGAGAGAGGTGATTTATCCAAGCTAGTAAACAGGGAATTACAGTAATCTAAGCGTGATGACACAAATGCATGAATGAGTTTTTCCAGTTCAGCTGAAAAGACCATATGTCGCAGTTTAGAGATGTTTCTTAAATGATAGAAACAGGAACGAGACAAAGATTTTACATGAGAGTCAAGGCCAGAGAAGAGTCAAATATTACTCCGAGATTCCGAATATTTGACTTGACAGAAGGACAGAAAGAGGCAAGAACCTGACTGATTTTAGAATGTAGCTCAGGAGGAGCTATGATCATGGTCTCGGTCTTGTTAGTGTTTAGAACGAGGTAGTTGCTTTAAAGCCAATCAGAAACCTGGGTTAAGCACTGGACTAGGGTGGACAGCCTATCCAGCTGATGAGGCTTAAAAGACATATGGAGCTGAATGTCATCAGCATAAAAATGATAAGACAGGTCGCTAAAAGATTGAATGATACCAGCTAAAGGAAGCATATAAAAAGAAAATGATAATGGACCTAAAACTGAACCCTGTGGAACCCCACAGGTCAGGGCAGCAGTGTCAGAGGTGAACCTGTCAGTCCTAACAGAAAAGGTCCTGTCTGATAAGTAGGAAGAAAACCAGTCTAGGGCAGAGCCAGATATACCAGCAAAAACCTTAAGCCTGTTAAGTAGGATGATGAATAATGCTTTTATAGCACTGCTTCAGTTTATTCCACATACATTCAGTCTTATCAGCAGAGAGAGAGCCACACACTGTCTGTAACATCATTAGAAGATCTCAGTAAAAATCTTGTATTGGTCTCATGTCATGAATGGGAGTGTTTCAGGAGGCACGAGGAACAAACTAAAAAGAATCTGAAAGAGGCCGGCAGCACATGATGAGGAGAAACTGACACTGACATAAAGACTGAGGGAAGGACAGAGCCATTTATACACCTGAGGTCATCACAGGAGGGTCATGTGACACAGCTGAAACTCATCTAGACAACGTCTGACACCAGAGACCATACCAAAACATGTGTCCATCACAATTATGGACAGTCGTGTATAATAAGTAGACTTGTTCAGATTTGTCCAACACTTTTCTCTGTCAGTGTTTCACAGAATATCATCAAAGAGTCATGATAGTGAGCATTAGTGTCACTGTGGAGATGCTTATTCCAGCATCACTGATTTCATGGTTCTAGTTTCCATCACTAAGGACTACATGTAGTGATGCTGCTGTTAGCCATGTTAGCATGTTAGCTCCAACAGGTGGTCAGTGTGAGAGCAGAAGATGATATCAGTGACATCCAAACAAGGAAGAGACTGTTGAAGGCAGCGAGCTGTGACTGCTGTGAACAGTGTTCTCACACTATTTTCTTCCTGTGCCAACATACATGACGCTGTTTCAGCTGCAACACACCACAAACATATACTATATTCAGCACATATACTACAACATAACAGAAATTCTATGACTTAGTACTAATACTATAACATAACAGAAATATTATGATTTGGCACAAGTACTATGATTTAGTATAAATACTACGAATTGGCAGAAATACTATGTTTCTGCAAAAATACTATGATTTGGCAGAAATAATATGCCTTAGTAGTAATACTATAACATAACAGAAATATTATGATTTGGCACAAGTACTATGATTTAGTACAAATACTACGAATTGGCAGAAATACTGTGACTTACTTGTAATACTACAACATAACAGATATACTGTGATTTTGCAGACATGGTATGTTTTTGCACATATACTACAATTTCGCTCAAATACTATGAAATTGCAGTAATACTATGATTTTTAAGGAATACTACGATTTGGCAGAAGTACTATGCATTAGTAGTAATAGTATAACATAACAGATATACTATGATTTCGCAGAAATTCTATGTACTTGCACAAACACCACAATATGGCAGAAATACTATGTTTTGGCACAAATACTATGATTTGGTAAAAATACTATGATTTGGCACAAATACGATGATATGGTAGAAATACTATGATTGGGTACAAATACTATGATTCAGCAGAAATACTGCGTTTTAGCACAACTACTGAGATTTGATTGAAATACTATGATTTAGAAGAAATACTATGACTCTATACAAATACAATGCTTTGGCACAAATACTATGATTTGGTTTGAATACTATGATTTAGTCCAAAAACTATGATTGGGCAGAAATACTATGTTTTAACATAAATACTATCTTTTGACAGAAATTTCTGCTAAAGGGTACTATTTCTGCTTTTTAGCAGAAATACTGTAATTTGGCATAAATACTATGATTTGGGATAAATACTATGATTTGGCAGATATACTATATTCAGCAAATATACTATAACATAACAGAAATTCCTCCACTTAGTAGTAATACTGTAACATATCAGAAATATTATGATTTGGACCAAAAAACATGATTTGGCAAAAATACTATGATTTAGCAGAAATACTATGATTGAGCAGAAGTACTAAGATGTAGTAGAAGTACTTTGATTTAGCAGAAAAACTATTATGGAGGAGTAATATTTTAACATGGGAGAAATATTGATACAGACACACATACACATACACAGAGTGTAAAGTGAACAGGAGCTGTTAAGAGTCTGGGCTTGGTATATCTAGGTCAGTTAAATTAGCTGCATTTGCTGTAATCAGCCCTTACACACACAGACACAGAGAGAGCTATGAGTTTTCTTCAGTGTATTTCTGACATTCAGGATTCCCCTCAAACAAATGGCCATTCTGACACCGTTTTGTTCAGAAGAGATGGGGGAATCTTCAGGTCTTCATAATTCAGAGATAAAATATAAATTATTAAAGATATATGACTTGTAACACACTGTAACTGAGTAGAGGCGAAGCAAAAACTGCCTTGACTTGCCCTCAAACAACGCTTTGTAACTCTAAATCTATATGGAGCATCAAAATCATTCTTTCACCGTAAGAAACAGCAGGCTTTGGTGAACAGTCATGGAAATATTCAGGGCTCTGGTGAAATCCATCAAAAAGATATGATGAGAGAAAAAAGTGCCTCATTTCCAGAGTTTGAAATCTGAAGAAATCTGAGCGAAGGACAAATTTCCTACCCTCAAACATAAGTAATTCATGGCCAAACGGTAACAGGTGAGAAATGAATCCTTGAATTGTGAGCATCAGAAGAGTCTGAAGATATATTGGCACAAGCCTCATGTCTCAACTTTGGTTCGTTAAGGAGATATGACGATTCGAAAATGCATCTCATTAGAGAATTCCAGCGGTGATTTTGAACAAACTCTCCATTGACTTTCTATGGAGAGTTTTCAGACTTTGTGTTGCTCTGAGGAGATTTGCAAAACATCTGTAACTCACACAACAATGATAGTGACATTTTCTAAAAGCCAGCAAAAATGTTTTGATGTATAATTTGTGGGGGTTGAGGGGAAATTGAGCGAGTAGCAAGACTTTGTTCGGACATGAAGAGAAAATTCAGAAATTTCCACTTTCCACTCTCAGTTAATTGCATAGCATGTATTTTGTGAAAAATCACAATTTTGCAACTGAAAACTTAAAGAGGGATAAGATTAAAATGGTAGAAGACACGAAAAAGCTTAATCATACAGGAATAGCCCAATAATTTGAGAACATTTTAAAGTTTGAATAGAGTTTCTACGTGAAAGTATGAGGAAGTGGTTAAGTTTCAAAAACAAGCAAGTTTTTAGCAGAATTGTGGAAGTTTTCCATTCATTTCAATGGGACAAATTAAAGGAAAAAAGCTTAATATTTTAAAAAGTATAATAGTAAAAAATACCAAAAGTCATAGCCATCATTAGCAAAAATAGCTAAATAGTTTAAAATTGGAACGGTGAAAATCGGACAAAAATTGCGGAAGTAGTTAAGCGGCAAAAAACGGAGCAACTAGAAGAACTAGAAAATTTGCATTTCCTGCGAAAATGCTGTGTGAATGCCTCGTAGTGGAATCTGAAAACAGCAGAAGGAGAACAATCTGCTGACAAGAGCTGAAGAAGCTGAAGTTTGTTCTGAAAACAGCTGAAGAATCTGAAATTTGTGTAGAAAAGAGGTGAAAAACTGAAAATCCTGCTGAGAAGAGGTGAAGAAGCTAAAACTTGTGTTGAAAAAAGTTTAAAAAGTTAAAGAGTTCACTAATTTTTTCTTTGCCTTAAGCAAAGAAATTTTTTTTACTGAAAACAGTTGAATAAGTTGAACTATATGCAGAACAGAGGTGAAAATCTGAAAATTATGCTGAAAACAGGTGAAAAATCTGAAAAATCCACAGAAAACAGGTGAAAAAGCTGAAAATTCCGCTTAAAACAGGTGAAAAATATGAAAATTCTGCTGAAAACTGGCAAAGAAGCTGAAAATTCTGCTGAAAATAGTTGAATCAGCAGAATTTCTGCTGAAAACAGGTTTCTGCTTAAAACAGCTAAAAAGCTGAGATTTGTGCTAAAAAGGAGTGAAGAACATAACATTTATGTTGAAAAGAGTGAAACAAAGTTTAACTGTTAACTGAAAAAATTGTTGCCATAAGCGAGATTTGAATCCGGGCCTCCCAGTCTGAGAACGGCTGCTCATCTCACTGAGCCAGGGCTGGACTGGGACGCAAAATCGGCCCGGGCATTTTGACTAGAGACCGGCCCACCAGGTATTATAGGAAAAGCCATAAAGCCTTTGAATGAAAATAAACGCTGTTGTGACAGTGATGTACACTGTCTTGTTGGTATATATGTATGATTTCTATACATTTTACATCAGATAAAAACTTTGGTTGTAAGATTCAGATAATTATTTAATAAAAGCATTTTAAATGAGAATAAGAAAGAAAAGTATCTCTTTGTGCCCCCCTTTCCCTGTTAATGCCCTACCTGGCCCCCTGGCAAAACTTTGCTAGAGCCGTCCCTGCACAGTTACCAGCTGTCAGCTACTTAGAAAAGGATGCTGGTGTTATTTGTCTCTCAGAAACAGTTCATAACTTCCCTTCAACTCATTCATGTCACCTAAAAGGTAAACCTGTTTCTCCATCACCTGTTCAGCTCTGATGATTCAGTAAGGACATCTTCTGGTTTCATCTGCATGTTTCCCTCTCACCAGATAACCAAACCGATATCATGACCAGTAGCTTTTACAGCTGTGGCTCCAGCAAACATCAGCTGATACTAGAAATTAAAATTAAATAAATTCTAACAACAGCTGATCAAGCTTAAACGTGCTGCTGTTATTTAGCGCAACATCCGCTGGTTTCCTCTTTCTGGCGCAAAGTGGGCGATAAACAAACAAGAGAGAAAAGCCGATCAGCTGATCATTGATCAGTTTCATGATTGAAGTAGCAACAGGAGAGGGAGGGGGGAGGATGAGAGAAGGGAAGAGGCAGCTGCAGCATAACGACAGAATAACTCCAGCTTTGTGTCTTTTTCATTGTAGCTCAAGTACGGGACAAACTGTGTTCTTTCTCAGCTCAATACGAAAATTTTTTAAGAAGCGGTTGGCAACTCTACTAACTAACCTTATAAATAAAATGAAGTTCACTATCAGTACCATCACACCACCCGCCCAGCCGTATAGAAACTCCGTCATGCTAGCTAGTACGCAGTACGAGTTATTGTAACTGACTGTAAAAAGTCAGCATAACAAAAATAAACTCCACCTAAACTTGGTTTATATCTGTCCCAGACAGACTGCAGGTCATAACTTCTTAACTGAAGTTCAGTTCACCTGACACTCGGACCGGCGGCCGCCTCCGGTCTCTCCTCCTCTTGCCTCCCCTTCCCTCATCCACCTGCTGGCGAGTTATTTTTACACATCGGCCAGCATCTGGCCAATCCACCGCCTCTCATTGTTCATGCCGGTACAAAAAAAATAAAAAAAATTAAATTAAATTTAAAAAAAAAATCATCGGCCCATAAAAACGAAAAATCACCATCGGCCCACCGGGCAAATGCCCGGTATGCCCAATGGCCAGTCCAGCTATGCACTGAGCTAAACCACAGCTCAGCCTGGCGAACAGAAATAAATGACCACATTTGTCAATGGAAAATTATACTTAGTAGTCAGTATAATCTTTTAATGATATAAGTTTCCATATATGCTTAGAGGTGTATAATCGATTGTGTAGTGATAGGATGTATGATCTTTAGTAGGCTTTGTGTTTATCCCAGGGTGCTCTGGTATTCAAAACCACATCCTGGGAACATGGGGGAGGTTGTACCTTGTCTTATTGTTTTATGGTAGAACTTCCTGCCCTTTGTATGGTTTCACTGTGTTACCTATGGTAAACCATACATTGGGTGTGGGGGAGACTACCCTCTTTATGACCAAGGATGTTCCTCCTGTTTTACATTTTATGACCCTTTGATCAGCAGGAGGACACACACACACACACACACACACACACACACACACACACACACACACACACACACCTAAACATCCACATTCCAATGTAAGGAACAAACACCCACTGATGTATAAATAAAGATCAGGGCAGTCTCAGAGCCCTCACTTCTGTGAGGGTGCTGTGGCTGCCCTTGCTTGCAAGTAACTGCAGTGTGTGTTTCTCCTCTCTGACTCTCAGCTGAAAAAGTGTTATTTAGAATAAATCTCTTAACAACATTGATAATGTGTTCCATTCATTTCAATGGGCAAAAATATTTCAAACAAATTCAATATCTCAAAAAGTATAGAAGTTAAGAGCACCAAAAGTCATAGTCGGCATTAGCAGAATTAGCAGAATTTTTTTGGACTTGAACGGTGTAAAACTGAGGGAGTAGTTCCACGGCAAAAAACGTACGGAAGCAACTAGAATAATAAGAACAAAGAATAAAGAGAAACAGGATCTCAATAGTGTGAATGCCCTTTGAGGCATTCACAATAAAGAAAAACAGGAACTCAATAGGGTGAATGCCCTTTGAGGCATCCACACAATAAAGAATAAAGAGAAAGAGGAACTCAATAGTGTGAATGCCTACAGCACAATACTCTGAATGCTTTTCAAGCATTCACACTAATTAGATATGTGGTATCTACAGAAATATCAGAATCTCAGCTAAAAGGTCACAAAACCATATCAACAACCACCAACCAGCTAAAACAGCAAGTGAACAGACAGGACAAATGAACAGACCCCACAAAAAAGATGTAAACACAAAGTGTGGATCCCCTTGATCATCTCTTTTTTTAAACATGAAGAGTAGTTTTGGACTTTCCTTTACTGCTGCTTCAGTGAATTTTCTTTGGGCAGTGATGAAACCTGCAGTCTCAGAATCTGTGAGATGTCTGCTTTCAGCACACAACATTGTTGTGTTGTGTGCTGTGGATTCACCTCTGCAAACTCATCCCTATTTTCACTATTTTACGTTTCTACTTTTCAACATAAGAGTAGGTTGCACTTCAGAAGACCTCCACATCTCCTCTTATTAGAGGGCTGCCTTATTATTAATTTGCTAATTCTGTCAGTTGATGAAAGAACAATGCTTGATCTCACCTGAGAGTTTCCAGTGTACAGTGTGGACTCTTCAGTACTTCAGACAGAAGCTTCACGCCTGAATCCTTCAGGTTAATGTTACTCAGGTCCAGCTGTCTCAGATTAGAAGTCTGAGAGCTGAGACCTGAGGACAGAGCTTCACAGCTTCTCTCTGACAGGTCACAGTGACTCAGTCTGAAAAATAACAGATAAACCATTAAAAAAAAGACACTTATGGTGAAGTGTAATGAGATACTATTATTTTTTAGCAATATTTAATCTTGTTTTTGTCAGAAAACTGAGCACAGATGCAGAGCAACATGTGGACAGAATCAGAGGAGAAGAAGTGAAGAGAAAACTGCAGTAAAAGCACACTGAATTGTTCAGCGTGCTTTTGGTATCAACAAAATGTGTCCAATTCTTTATTTTATATTCTCACATGCATGCACACGCGCACATGCGTGCTTACACATACACACACATAGTGCCTAGTCTTTTAGAACCATTGGGGGGTTTTACGGTGGGAGGTGCTTGTGTTGTGTATTGTAACAGTTGTCAATAAATAGCTACGAGGAGAGCTGCTCTTTGAAGGAGTTGGTTTGGAGACAGGTGAGGAGCGTGAGCTCCAAGAGCTGATTCCGACCAGCCTTCCCTTGCTAGCAAGTAAAAGATGTTCGTCTTGTTTTTGTCGTTAACGAGAATAAGTCTCTAAACTAGCGGAGCCTGTGGGAGCGCAGACCCAACAAGGACAAAGATGAATGTGATGCTGAATCAGCAGAAGAGTTGGACTCATTTGATTCCAACTTTGATATCATTGATTTCAATGAAGAGCTTTGTGATTTTAGCAAACGGCTGGTAGCTCTGAGAGTCACACTGATGAGGTGTCTGTGAAGGTTCTCAGTCATCTAAAGAGCTTAGAAAAAAGGCATCTGGACTTCTTTAAGTTTCTTGAAGATGTTTCACCTCTCATCCGAGAAGCTTCTTTATTTCTAGAGTCAAATGGTGGAGAGTCCCAGATTTAAGCCCTGTGGTAGAGTCCGCCAAGGGGGTCATAAACCCCCTGTTGATCACACTTTCAATTCAATTCAGTTTTATTTATATAGCACCAAATCACAACAAAAGTCGCCTCAAGGCGCTTTATATTGTACAGTAGATCGCACAATAATAGATACAGAGAAAAACCCAACAATCATATGACCCCTATGAGCAAGCACTTTGGCGACAGTGGGAAGGAAAAACTCCCTTTAACAGGAAGAAACCTCCGGCAGAACCAGGCTCAGGGAGGCGGGGCCATCTGCTGCGACCGGTTGGGGTGAGAGAAGGAAAACAGGATAAAAGACATGCTGTGGAAGAGAGACAGAGGTTAATAACAGATATGATTCGATGCAGAGAGGTCTATTAACACATAGTGAGTGAGAAATGTGACTGGAAAGGAAAAACTCAATGCATCATGGGAATCCCGGCAGCCTACGTCTATTGCAGCATAACTAAGGGAGGATTCAGGGTCACCTGGTCCAGCCCTAACTATATGCTTTAGCAAAAGGAAAGTTTTAAGCCTAATCTTGAAAGTAGAGATAGTGTCTGTCTCCCGAATCCAAACTGGAAGCTGGTTCCACAGAAGAGGGGCCTGAAAACTGAAGGCTCTCCCTCCCATTCTACTTTTAAATTCTCTAGGAACAACAAGTAGGCCTGCAGAGCGAGAGCGAAGTGCTCTAATAGGGTGATATGGTACTACAAGGTCATTAAGATAAGATGGAGCCTGATTATTTAAGACCTTGTATGTGAGGAGCAGGATTTTGAATTCAATTCTGGATTTAACAGGAAGCCAATGAAGGGAAGCCAAAACAGGAGAAATATGCTCTCAAGGTTCAAGGTTCTTTATTTGTCACATGCATAGTTATACAAGTATAACACACAGTGAAATGTAGCCTGACACGCTCCTCGACAAAAAATGGGGGGGTAGGGGTAGGGGAAGAACATTATATATATAGTATATATATTAGGTGAATGTGCAGTAGTAGCAGCAAGCAGGTGAATTCTGAACATTATAGTGAATTAAATAAGAATAGACAATCTGACTATTTTACAGAATAGACAATATAAACATATTTAAAATTAAAGTAATTTGAAATGTACATTGTGGCTGAGTTTAGAGTGTCGGGGGGGGGGGGGCCCGGATGGCTTGAGGATAGAAGCTCCTCTTGAGTCTCTCTGTCCTTGCCCGGATGATGCGGAACCTTCTAACGGATTGTAGAAGTTGGAACAGTTTGTTGCCAGGATGGGACGGGTCCTTCAGTATCTGCGCTACTTTAGTCTGGCATCTCCTGGTGTAGGTGTCCTGAAGCGGGGGGAGAGCAATCCTGCAGCAGCATTCTGCTGTACGGATCACTCTCTGGAGAGCATTTTGGTCCTTAACACAGCTGTTCCCAAACCACGATGGGATATTCTGTGTGAGGATGCTCTCCACAGCGCCTGTATAGAAAATCCTGAGGATCTTTGTCTTCTCAGAACTTCTCTCATTTGTAACCTTCACTAAAGCTGTTTCTGTGCTGTGATGAGCTCTGAAACCTGACTGAAACTCTTCAAATAAGCCATTCCTCTGCAGATGATCTGTTAGCTGTTTGACAACTACTCTTTCAAGGATTTTTGATAAGAAAGGAAGGTTGGAGATTGGCCTATAATTAGCTAAGACAGCTGGGTCTAGAGATGGCTTTTTGAGTAAAGGTTTAACTACAGCCAGCTTGTAGGCCTGTGGTACATAGCCGATTATTAGAGATAAGTTGATCATATTTAAGATTGAATAATTAATTAATGGCAGGACTTCTTTGAGCAGTTTTGTAGGAATGGGGTCTAAAAGACACGTTGATGGTTTGGAGGAATTAATTATTGAAGTTAACTCAGAAAGATCAATTGGAGAAAAAGAGTCTAACTTAACATCGATGGTACTAAAAGTAGCTGTAGATAATATTATATCTGTGGGATGATTATTGGTAATTTTTTCTCTAATGATAAGAATGTTATTTGTGAAGAAGTTCATGAAGTCATTACTAGTTAACGTTAAAGGGATTGTTGGCTCAGTAGAGCTCTGACTTTTTGTCAGCCTGGCTACAGTGCTGAAGAGAAACCTGGGGTTGTTCTTATTTTCTTCAATCAGTGATGAATAGTAAGATGTTCTGGCTTTGCGGAGGGCTTTCTTATAAAGCAGCAAACTATTTCTCCAGGCTAAATGATGATCCTCTAAATTTGTGACACGCCATTTCCTCTCCAGCTTACGAGTTATCTGCTTTAGGCTACGTGTTTGAGAATTATACCACGGAGTCAGGTACTTCTGATTTGAGGCCTTAGTTTTCACAGGAGCTACAGTATCCAGAGTCGTGCGTGGCGAGGAGGTAAAATTATTAACAAGATAATCGACCTCTGTTGGAGTAGCGTTCAGATACTGCTGCTCTGCTCTATGTTGGTACAGGGCATTGAAGATGATAACAGTGGGTGGATTATATTCTTAAACTTAGTTACAGCACTTTCAGAAAGACATCTACTTTGATAAAGTCTACTCTCCACTGCTGTGTAATCAATTATTGTAAATGTAAATGTTATCAGGAAATGATCAGACAGCAGAGGGTTTTCAGGAAACACTGTTAAATGTTCAGTTTCTATGCCATATGTTAAAACAAGATCTAGAGTGTGATTAAAGTGGTGGGTGGGTTCTTTTACATTTTGAGAGAAGCCAATTGAGTCTAATAACAGATTAAATGCCATGTTGAGGCTGTCATTTTTAGCATCTACATGGATGTTAAAATCACCCACAATAATTGTTTTATCTGAGCTGGTCTTTCGTTAATTAATAGGCTGGTGTGAAAAATTGCTGCCACACTGCCCCCTCGGCCTGTGCTTCGAGGTTTCTGGTAGTTAGAATGACTCGGGGGTGTTGATTCATTTAAACTAACATAATCATCCAGCTGCAACCAGGTTTCTGTAAGGCAGAGTAAATTGATTTGTTGATCAATTATTAAGTCATGTACTAACAGAGACTTGGAGGAGAGAGACGTAATGTTTAATAATCCACATTTCACTGTTTTACTCTTTGGTTCAGATGTGGATACTGTATTGTTCTTTCTTTGTGATTTTTATGTTTAAGTTGTTTTTGCTGGTTTTTAGTTTGTTTTTTGTCTTTTGGGAGCTGACACAGTCTCAATGGAGATGGGTTTTGGGGGTAGCAGGAGGAGAGAAGCTGCAGAGAGGCGTGTAAGACTGCAACTCTGCTTCCTGGTCCCAACTCTGGATAGTCATATTTTGGGGGTTTAATAAATTGGTCCATATTTCTAGAAATGAGAGCTGCTCCATCCAAAGTGGGATGGATGCCGTCTCTCCTAACAAGACCAGGTTTCCTCCAGAAGGTTTGCCAATTATCTATGAAGCCCACATCGTTTCTGGGACACCACTCAGACAGCCAGCAATTTAAGGAGAACATGCGGCTAAACATGTCACTCCTGGTCTGATTGGGGAGGACCAGAGAAAACTACAGAGTCCGACATTGTTTTGGCAAAGTTGCACACCGATTCAATATTGATTTTAGTGACCTCCGATTGGTGTAACCGGGTGTCATTACTGCCGGCGTGAATTATGATCTTACTGTATTTACGTTTACCCTTAGCCAGCAGTTTTAAATTTCCTTCAATGTCACCTGCTCTGGCCCCTGGAAGACAATTGACTATGGTTGCCGGTGTCTCTAGCTTCACATGTCTGAGAACAGAATCACCAATTACCAGAGTTTGACCCCGGCGGGTGTGTCGCCGAGTGGGGAAAACAGTTGAACACATGAACAGGTTGGTGGTGTACCTGGGGCTTCTGTTTAAGACTATGCTTCCTCCTCACCGTCACCCAGCTGCCCTCTTTCCCCAGCTGCTTGGGGTCTGCTGGGGAACAGCTAGCGGGGCCTACGCTATCTTCGGCTGCACCAGCTACAGTTGCCTGGCTAGCTATGGGTGAATGAAGGGTGCGAAGCCGAGTCTCCAATTCAGTAATCCTGGCCTCCAGAGCTGCAAATATGCTACATTTGTTACAGGTATCATTACTGCTAAAGGAGGCCGAGGAGTAACTAAACATCTGACACAAAGAGCAAGAAAGTGCAGGAGGGACAGGTGAAGTAGCCATGGTGCTAACGAGTCGGCTACGAGCTAAGCTAAGCTAGCGAAACAGTACAGAGACAGTGAGTGAATACTTTGGCTATAAATTAGGTAGTGAGCACACAGAAAGTGTGCTTCGGATGAAGCTGCGTGAAGATTATACTATGAAAAAGAATGTATTTAAAAGTTTTTAATTAAATTGCTAAGCAGATAAGCTACTCAGAAACACCACTGTGTTTGAGCAGGAACAGGAAGTGATACTCTACCGCAGAGCGAGCGAACACCAAGTGACAGCGCCACAAAGAGTCAGGATGCCCCCGAGCCAAGGTTTAAAAACAGGTGTGGGTCACAGTCAGCCAAAGTTTCGGGTGAGCTCATTGTGAAACCCTAGCGCCACCCTATCATGTGATTTCTTGAGGGTAGCCTCTGTACAAACAGACTTCAGCCATATAAGAGTGAGTGTGAGTGAATGAGAGCACACACAGGACACTCTGATCTCTGAATGTGTGTGACTTGGTGAAAAAAAGGCTGCCCGAGTCCCCTCACCCACATCAGCTCAGATCTCTGCATTATCTACTGAGTCAGACTCAGAGGATCAGGGATCAAACGTTCTACAAAAGAGCAGAACAAGACTTCCTGTATAGAGGTGTGTGGGCCTACCGATCCACAATGTCAGCACAAATTTCACATCACATTCATCTCAGCACAACTAAAACATGTTGACTGACCTCAGAGTTTCAAATCGAAATCGTGGATTCTCCAGAAAAGCGCACAGCTGCTTCACTCCTGAATCCTGCAGGTTGTTGTAGGTTCCACTCAGGTCCAGCACTCTGGGATACGAGGGGTTGGACTTGAGCGCTGCTGCCAGATAATCACAGCTGATCTCTGACAAACCACAGCCCACCAATCTGTATAAAGAATGAAAGATGTAAGTTTATTAGACAAAGTGTGAGCTTGAAATCATTCAGTGTTTCATCATCTCTTCAGAGCTGAAGAAGGTTCAGAATGTAGAAGTTTAGAAAATGGAAACTCCAAACAGCTGAAGCCAACAGGAAGCAGCTTCAAACAAACACAACAAGAATGTTTCACATTAAAGTCGTACATTTATCATAAAAACATGAAAAATGGTCAAGTTTTATTGTGTGAAAAAAAACAGACCAAGAAACATCAGAGTCCAAAATAAAACAAACTCCCAGTTCAGGAGGCCGACAGTGGGACTGTGTTTAAGGCTCTACACTAAAGCAACACAAGAAAGCTGAAGTTTGAAGCTGAAACTGTGAAGCTGTGAGTGAAAGAGCTCCAGCGTCTGTCACGTTACAGGAAACTTTCTTATTTCCACACTGATGAAAGCATCATGCTTTTATTTCCTGCGGCTTTTATTGAGTCACAGTGTGAAACTGTGCTGAGCCACAGCTGAACCAGCATCCCTATACAGCAGACACTTAAAGCGCTTGGCTGCTTCCATTGAACCCACTGCACAGAGCTGTCAAAGATTCTAGAAAGGATTGTATTTGAGCAGTTACAAACTTTTCTAAATAGTCATAATATTTTTGAGAAGTTCCAGTCGGACTTCAAAACCCACATAGCAAAGAAACTGCTCTCCTAAAAATACATAATGATTTATTATTAATCACTGACTCAGGAGACCCAGCTGTGCTCCTGCTCCTAGATTTAACTGCAGCCTTTGATACTGTTGAGTGGAAGCAAAAGATCTGCTTCCACTCATATGCCGACGACACCCAGATTTATCTTCGGTTTAATAGAAACACCTCCACGCCCATGGAATCGCTAGTCAAATGTCTTGACGAAGTTAAATCCTGGATGGCCTCAAATTTTCTTACCTTCAATGAGGACAAAACTCAGGTAATTATTTTTGGACCAAGCTGTAATTTCAATGCCCCAGATTTGGACTTATGTAACCTAACGTGCTGTTAAAACGCATGTAAAAAACCTGGGGGGTTTCTTGGATAGCAAACTTACATTCGAGAAACAAATTAATTCAGTTGTCCAGCGGTCCATTTTTTGTTTTATCTCAGTTGGATTACTGCAATTCACTATATGTGGGTGTCAGTCAGTCCAGCTTGGCCCGGCTCCAAGTTGTACAGAATGCTGCAGCTTGCCTTTTGACTCGTGTGAAGAAACACCAACATATTACTCCGGTGCTTGCTTCCCTTCATTGGCTTCCAGTGCGTTTTAGAATTAAATTTAAAATCTTACTTTTGACTTATAAAGTGTTAAATGGCCAGGCACCGGACTATTTGTCTGACATTTTGCAGCTTTATATGCCCTCTAGAGCCCTTCGATCAAGTGATCATTTACTCCTTACCGTACATAAGTCTAGGATGGTTCATAGAGGAGATCATGCGTTTGCGGTTGTGGCACCGAAAATGTGGAATGACCTACCTCTCCATATTAGAAAGGCCCCAGCTGTTACTCTTTTTAAATCGCATCTTAAAACACATTTTTTTACTTTGGCTTTCGAAACTGTATGAGAGTTACCAATTCTTTTATCCTAATCTTCTTTTAATTTTCTTACCTGTTGTTGTTGTTAATGTCATTGTTTAATTGTTATTTTGTACAGCACTTTGGCCAACTTCCTGTTGTTATTAAATGTGCTTTATAAATAAATGAAATGAAATGATTATGTCGATTAAGGATCATGAGGTGGGGGATGGTTCCCTAATATTTTTGCTGGGAGTTGGCAACCCTATTAGTTAGGTTGTTTAATATTTCTGCTAAGTGCTCTTTAAGATACCAGAATAGGGAGGATGGTGTAGGTTTAAGCTTATTAGATTGATCAGTTTTGCTGAACTATAAAATATTTTGGGTGCAGTGTATATTTTGCACACAAGTATAACAGAATAGCTTTAGTGTTTTGTTTTTTTAAAACTTGAGTATGAACTTATACAAAATGCAGCAAGATATTTATAAAAAACAGTTTTACTGATTACAAAATACACTATCGGATTCATATCGGTATTGGCAGATATCCAAATAAAAAAGTGGTATCGTGCCATCTCTAGTAATAACTACTGAAGCAAATCCAGTATCAAAGCTCAGGAATCAGCAGCTCACACCTTGTTTTCTTTGAACAACTATTTTTAGCTGCTGTGTTTTTGTGTTTCTGCAGACCTCAGACATCCTGCTGCTCTGGAGAACTGAAGCTCTAAAGGGCTCAGCCTTTATCTCCAAGAAACAAAGCTGATCATGGAGACCCAGCAGGTCAGCTGATCTGTGGACAGCACCAGCATCTTTAACTAAGTGTGAGAGGTGAGCAGTTTTTGGAAGCCTTTACTGTCTGATAGTGATGTTTAAACGATGGCTCACAGTAGGGGTGGGCGATATGAACGATATACGATAGAAACGATATAAATTTGGCCAACGATAGAGATCTTAACTATATCGCTCTATCGCGATAGCGCATGTTGATGATGTCATCAAGCTGCGCCTGTTTTGGTCGAAAGCATCGCAGCGGCTACAACCATTATCATCTGCAAATTATGCCGGGCGACAGTCATAGTAAAGAGATGAAGCACTTTTGAAATATGGGGAAAGCCAAACACTGCGCTTCCTCCACTTCCATAACATTGATTCATTAATGTTGAATTCTCTCGCAGCTGCTCTATTCCCATGTTGTTGCAGTATATTAATAACTGACCTTGTATTGTGGATGAATAAACTCAGTTGTTCTCCTGACTGAAGTTTGGCCCGTGTATAGCATCCTGCTATGCGATTGCATTTGTCCATACAGAATCCCTCACGTTAACTTTTATTGAGTGGAAAAAAAAGTTGGCGTTCATCCTCCAGCTTCACTGTGCTAATGTTATGCTAACATAGCTGTGTCGCTAGCAATCACATAGCACAACATTACATACCAGATAGTCCAACTTCAGTAACCCTGCAAACGCCACTGCTGTTTAGTTTTCTGTCTTCATTTATGTTGGAAGTGGTAGCAGAGCTGTACGTTTTAATTAGTTTCAAAAATCTCTCAGTCAGAACATGGTATGTCATGTTTAGGTGGAAACTAGCGAGCTAACTTCCTGTTAACTTCTAACTCCGTTAAATTTAATAAATCCTGTTTTCATGGATGCCTGGATGTTAAACTTAATTGTTACACCTGGTAAAGCAGCAACGCTGATGATTTTATTAAAGATGGAAGAATTTAGACCGTTTTTAACTCTGTGTTCGTTTCACTTTGGGACCTGAAGCGGACGGAGTTCTGGACCCAGATTACTCCGCTAAGCTCCTCACTGTGGCAGCCATAATGCTCTGACATCAAAACATTTTTTAACAAATTTCTGCACGCCAAAATCAGTTCGAGGTCAGTAAGCACAACCAGAATTCATACATAAGGCACACTCGATTTTTGAGAAAATTAAAGGATTTTAAGCCTTATAGTGTGGAAAATACGTTATACAGAAGAAAAGAATATATCACGATATATATCGTTACCGCACGTGCTTCAAATTATATCGCGATATGGGTTTTAGGCCATATCACCCAGGCTTAGCGCACAGCAGGATCATTGGATCATTATTTTGCTTTTCTTTTATTATTATGCTTAGCTTCAACTTCACAGATATTCTCTGAAATGTTTCCCACTGTTGGACAAACTTTCACAGTTTCTTCATAAAGGAGATCTCCTGTGTCCAGCTGTGATAATATGTTAAACACTGAATTATGATTCATATGTGAATGTACTGACTGTTAATCAATGATGAGAATATAATCAGTACATCTAAAGATGTTTGAGTTTGTCTAAAACGATCAATCAGAGTAAAGTAAGAAAATAATAATTTTAGAGACAGGCCTAACTCAGGCCAGCTGACAGCCTGTGTACAAACAGACTTCAGCCATATGAGAGTGAGTGTGAGTGAATGATTGTACTGAATATATTGTGACTGACAAACAGAGTTTAAAGAGAAAAGTGTTTGGATTAAAATGGATTACGCTAAAGTGAACGTGCTAATGAAATCTGAACTGACTGAAATGTGAAGTGAAGATTATTCAGATGTTAAAGAGAGAGAGACTGATAATAAGGTGGGGCTGAAGATCAGTGAATGTCATGTAAACCACAGATTGGCTGACCATATATCAGAGTGACAGTTTCAAGGTTTTCCCTGTGGATTATAACTTTAAGAAGATGTGACATTTATCAAGGAATCCTGCTCTCCGGATTATTTCCATGAACACTGAGCTGGAACACATCTACAGTGCTGGAAGTGCCCATCTCACCACCAACCTCACTGTGTACATTCACTTTTTAACCCTTTGTGAAAAAATAAAGGTGTAAATCTGAGTATTAATCTATGTTAGTACAAACACCTCTAATAGGTTGGTTTAGCTTTTCCAAGTAATATCTTCCCTTGGAGTCTGCGGTCCAGGCTCCTAAAACCATCCTAGTTTAACAAGCACTACACTCAAGAGGAGAGCTGCACTAACATGACTGATAACATTTGACCTGCAAAGGCTACTCATGTTTATTTGTATCAGGACAAGCAGGGAAGACATGGACATCAAGTCTGTCAGGCTGCCCGAGTCCCCTCACCCACATCAGCTCAGAACTCTGCATCATCTACTGAGTCAGACTCAGAGGATCAGGGATCAGAAGTTCTACAAAGAGTAGAACCAGACTTCCTGTATAGAGAGGTCTGTGGGCCTACCGATCCACAGTGTCAGCACAACTTTCACATCACATTCATCTCAGCACAACTAAAACATGTTGACTGACCTCAGAGTTTCAAATCGAAATCGTGGATTCTGCAGAAGAACACACAGCTGCTTCACTCCTGAATCCTGCAGCTTGTTCAGACTCAGGTCCAGTACTCTAGGATATGAGGGGTTGGACTTGAGCGCTGCTGCCAGATAATCACACACTAATTTTCTTCCAGCACTTTCACACAAACATCTACTGTCATTACTTTCACCAAAATCTGTGGAGTCCTTTATTGGAAATTCACACTCCTGACTCTTGGTGGCGCTGTCACTTGGTGTTCGCTCGCTTTGTGGTAGAGTATCACTTCCTGTTCCTGCTCAAACACAGTGGTGTTTCTGAGTAGCTTTTCTGCTTAGCAATTTAATTTAAATCTTTTGATACATCCCTTTTTCATAGTATAATCTTAACGTGCTTCATCTGAATCACCCTTTCTGTGTACTCACTACCTAATTTATAGCCAAAGTATTCACTCACTGTCTCTTTACTGTTTCGCTAGCTTAGCTTAGCTCGTAGCCGACTCGCTAGCACCATGGCTACTTCACCTGTCCCTCCTGCACTTTCCTGCTCATTGTGTCAGATGTTTAGTTACTCCTCGGCCTCCTTTAGCAGTAATGATACCTGTAACAAATGTAGCATATTTGCAGCTCTGGAGGCCAGGATTACTGAATTGGAGACTCGGCCGCACCCTTCATTCACCCGTAGCTAGCCAGGCCCCTGTAGCTGGTGCAGCCGAAGATAGCGTGGGCCCGCTAGCTGTTCCCCAGCAGACCCCAAGCAGCTGGGGAAAGAGGGCGGCTGGGTGACGGTGAGGAGGAAGCATAGTCTTAAACTGAAGCCCCAGGTACACCACCAACCTGTTCATGTGTCTAACAACTGTTTTTCCCCACTCGGCGACACACCCGCCGGGGGTCAAACTCTGGTAATTGGTGATTCTGTTCTCAGACATGTGAAGCTAGAGACACCGGCAACCATAGTCAATTGTCTTCCAGGGGCCAGAGCAGGCGACATTGAAGGAAATTTAAAACTGCTGGCTAAGGGTAAACGTAAATACAGTAAGATCATAATTCACGTCGGCAGTAATGACACCCGTTACGCCAATCGGAGGTCACTAAAATCAATATTGAATCGGTGTGTAACTTTGCCAAAACAATGTCGGACTCTGTAGTTTTCTCTGGTCCCCTCCCAATCAGACCAGGAGTGACATGTTTAGCCGCATGTTCTCCTTAAATTGCTGGCTGTCTGAGTGGTGTCCCAGAAACGATGTGGGCTTCATAGATAATTGGCAAACCTTCTGGAGGAAACCTGGTCTTGTTAGGAGAGACGGCATCCATCCCACTTTGGATGGAGCAGCTCTCATTTCTAGAAATATGGACAAATTTATTAAACCCCCCAAAATATGACTATCCAGAATTGGGACCAGGAAGCAGAGTTGCAGTCTTACACGCCTCTCTGCAGCTTCTCTCCTCCTGCTACCCCCAAAACCCATCTCCATAGAGACTGTGTCAGCTCCCAAAAAGACAAAAAAACAAACCAAAAACCAGCAATAAACAACTTAAACATAAAAAATCACAAAGAAAGAACAATACAGTATCCACATCTGAACCAAAGAGTAAAACAGTGAAATGTGGATTATTAAATATTAGGTCTCTCTCCTCCAAGTCTCTGTTAGTACATGACTTAATAATTGATCAACAAATCGATTTACTCTGCCTTACAGAAACCTGGTTGCAGCAGGATGAGTATGTTAGTTTAAATGAATCAACACCCCGAGTCATTCTAACTACCAGAAATCTCGAAGCACAGGCCGAGGGGCGGTGTGGCAGCAATTTTTCACACCAGCCTATTAATTAACGAAAGACAAAGACAGACTTTTAATTCATTTGAAAGCCTGATGCTTAGCCTCGTCCACCCCAGCTGTAAAACTCAGAAACCAGTCTTACTTGTTATCATCTATCGTCCACCTGGGCCTTACACAGAGTTTCTCTCTGATTTCTCAGACTTTTTATCTGATTTAGTGCTCAGCTCAGATAAAATAATTATTGTGGATGATTTTAACATCCATGTAGATGCTATAAATGACAGCCTCAACATCGCATTTAATCTGTTATTAGACTCAATTGGCTTCTCTCAAAATGTAAAAGAACCCACCCACCACTTTAATCACACTCTAGATCTTGTTTTAACGTATGGCATAGAAACTGAACATTTAACAGTGTTTCCTGAAAACCCTCTGCTGTCTGATCATTTCCTGATAACATTTACATTTACAATAATTGATTACACAGCAGTGGAGAGTAGACTTTATCACAGTAGATGTCTTTCTGAAAGTGCTGTAACTAAGTTTAAGAATATAATCCACCCACTGTTATCATCTTCAATGCCCTGTACCAACATAGAGCAGAGCAGCTATCTGAACGCTACTCCAACAGAGGTCGATTATCTTGTTAATAATTTTACCTCCTCACTACGTGCGACTCTGGATACTGTAGCTCCTGTGAAAACTAAGGCCTCAAATCAGAAGTACCTGACTCCGTGGTATAATTCTCAAACACGTAGCCTAAAGCAGATAACTCGTAAGCTGGAGAGGAAATGGCGTGTCACAGATTTAGAGGATCATCATTTAGCCTGGAGAAATAGTTTGCTGCTTTATAAGAAAGCCCTCCATAAAAGCCAGAACATCTTACTATTCGTCACTGATTGAAGAAAATAAGAACAACCCCAGGTTTCTCTTCAGCACTGTAGCCAGGCTGACAAAAAGTCAGAGCTCTACTGAGCCAACAATCCCTTTAACGTTAACTAGTAATGACTTCATGAACTTCTTCACAAATAAAATTTTTATCATTAGAGAAAAATTACCAATAATCATCCCACAGATGTAACATTATCTACAGCTACTTTTAGTACCATCAATGTTAAGTTAGACTCTTTTTCTCAATTGATCTTTCTGAGTTAACTTCAATAATTAATTCCTCCAAACCATCAACGTGTCTTTTAGACCCCATTCCTACAAAACTGCTCAAAGAGGTCCTGCCATTAATTAATGCTTCAATCTTAAATATGATCAACCTATCTCTAATAATCGGCTATGTACCACAGGCCTTCAAGGTGGCTGTAGTTAAACCTTTACTTAAAAAGCCATCTCTGGACCCAGCTGTCTTAGCTAATTATAGGCCAATCTCCAACCTTCCTTTCATATCAAAAATCCTTGAAAGAGTAGTTGTCAAACAGCTAACTGATCATCTGCAGAGGAATGGCTTATTTGAAGCGTTTCAGTCAGGTTTCAGAGCTCATCACAGCACAGAAACAGCTTTAGTGAAGGTTACAAATGATCTTCTTATGGCCTCTGACAGTGGACTCATCTCTGTGCTTGTCCTGCTAGACCTCAGTGCTGCATTCGATACTGTTGACCATAATATCCTATTAGAGCGATTAGAACATGCTGTAGGTATTACAGGTACTGCACTGCAGTGGTTTGTATCATATCTATCTAATAGACTCCAATTTGTACATGTAAATGGAGAGTCCTCTTCAGACACTAAGGTCAATTATGGTGTTCCACAGGGTTCAGTGATAGGACCAATTCTATTTACATTATACATGCTTCCCCTTGGCAGCATCATTAGAAGACATAGCATAAATTTTCACTGCTATGCAGATGACACGCAGCTCTTTCTATCCATGAAGCCAGGTAACACAGACCAATTAGTTAAACTGCAGGAATGTCTTAAAGACATAAAGACCTGGATGGCCGCTAACTTTCTGCTTCTTAATTCAGATAAAACTGAGGTTATTGTACTCGGCCCTGAAAATCTTAGAAATATGGTATCTAAGCAGATTCTTACTCTGGATGGCATTACCTTGGCCTCCAGTAATGCTGTGAGAAACCTTGGAGTCATTTTTGACCAGGACATGTCCTTCAACGCACATATTAAACAAATATGTAAGACTGCTTTCTTCCATTTGCGCAACATCTCTAAAATTAGAAATATCCTGTCTCAGAGTGATGCTGAAAACTAGTTCATGCATTTATTACTTCCAGGCTGGACTACTGTAATTCTTTATTATCAGGATGTCCTAAAAACTCGCTGAAAAAGCCTTCAGCTGATCCAAAATGCTGCAGCAAGAGTACTGACAGGGACTAGAAAGAGAGAGCATATTTCTCCTGTTTTGGCTTCCCTTCATTGGCTTCCTGTTAAATCCAGAATTGAATTCAAAATCCTGCTCCTCACATACAAGGTCTTAAATAATCAGGCCCCATCTTATCTTAATGACCTTGTAGTACCATATCACCCTATTAGAGCACTTCGCTCTTGCACTGCAGGCCTACTTGTTGTTCCTAGAGTATTTAAAAGTAGAATCGGAGGCAGAGCCTTCAGTTTTCAGGCCCCTCTTCTGTGGAACCAGCTTCCAGTTTGGATTCGGGAGACAGACACTATCTCTACTTTCAAGATTAGGCTTAAAACTTTCCTTTTGCTAAAGCATATAGTTAGGGCTGGACCAGGTGACCCTGAATCCTCCCTTAGTTATGCTGCAATAGACGTGAGGCTGCCGGGATTCCCATGATGCATTGAGTTTTTCCCTTCCAGTCACCTTTCTCACTCACTATGTGTTAATAGACCTCTCTGCATCGAATCATATCTGTTATTAATCTCTGTCTCTCTTCCACAGCATGTCTTTCATCCTGTTTTCCTTCTTTCACCCCAACCGGTCGCAGCAGATGGCCGCCCCTCCCTGAGCCTGGTTCTGCCGGAGGTTTCTTCCTGTTAAAGGGAGTTTTTCCTTCCCACTGTCGCCAAAGTGCTTGCTCATAGGGGTCATATGATTGTTGGGTTTTCTCTGTATTTATTATTGTGCTATCTACTGTACAATATAAAAGCGCCTTGAGGCGACTTTTGTTGTGATTTGGCGCTATATAAATAAAATTGAATTGAATTGAATTGAAAAATGTGATTCAAATGGTCAGACAATAGAGGGTTATGAGGAAATATGATGAAATGTGTATTAGCATGAAGTTATTGAATCATTCTCCTCATAAACCAAACAAAATGATTGACAAACATTGCTAGGTTTGTATTGTTGGATTGTCATTTATGCTTAGAAATTTATAATCATATATGCTTAGAAGTATATAATTGTTTGTAGATTGATAGAGGGTTGATCCTTAGCAGTTTGTAAAGACTCTGTGTGCCTTGCAAAGTGTTCTGGCATGCACGCATACACCCTAAGGTCACGAGAGAGGTCATACCTTCTCTTTCTGATTTATACTATAGGAGGACACCTACTCTGTATCTGTTTAAGCATAAGAGCCCTTTGTTTAAATGAACTGCTGGACTCCCTCGACCCATCCTTCAAATTTGGGGAAAAGGAGAACACATTGGTCGGCTCCATTCGGAGGAGTCTACGAATTTGGACATCCTTTGTCGCATCGCTGTGACATTATTGGCCTACAAATGCGGCCTCAGGAGGATGCAGCCCATGAATTTGGACACCCCCATAACCGTGCTTCAAATATTTTGCATATAAATTATCAAAAAACAATCACACTAATCGCCCCCTCGGACCCCTGTTCTTCCATTAATGTTGACCTTGGCTAACTGGAAAAGTTCAGAACTCCGTTTGCAAAAGATTTAGGAGTGTTTCTCGATAGCTCTTTCTCATTTGAGAAACAAAAAAAAATTCTATTATTAAAACCAGCTTTTTCCAGCTAAAGGCCATTGCAAAAACCAAGACCATGTTGTCATCCACCGACTTTGAGAGAATGATACATGCATTTATCTCTTCTAGGCTTGACTACTGCAATAGTCTTTATTTTGGTATAACCAGGCCCTACTCTAACATCTGCAGAATGCGGCAGCCCGACTTCTGACATGCAATGGCAAATTTGATCATATCTCCCCAATCGTTTAAACTGGTTACCAGTACGTCGTAGAATTGATTTCAAGATTTTGCTGTTTGTCTTTAAATCTCTGAATGGATTAGCTCCATCTTATCTCTCGGACCTTTTAACAAAAATAATCCAAGTACAGCCCTCAGGTCTGCAGATAAGTTGCTTCTGACTTTGCCCAGAACTAGATGGAAAAACAGAGGTGACGGAGGTTATGCGATCACTGCAGCCAAACTCTGGAACAGTCGGCCCTTTCACATAAGGTCTTCACCAACACTCAACATTTTTAAAACCCAGTTGAAAACACATTTGTACTCTCTAGCTTTCAATTATGACTAGTCTTTTATATTAATTACTATGTATGTCTACTATTTTATCTGTACTATGTGCAGCACTCAGTGAATCATTGCAACCATTGCAACCTGTGTTGTTTTTAAATATGCTTAGTGCGTTTTAAATGTGCTGCAGACATTAAGACATATTCTCACAGGATCTAATGTAATTTTAAGAATCAGATTTTAAAAATATGTGCTCTAAAATTACAGATAATTTAATACAAATACAAAAAAACTATGAACCAAAATCTCTCTGCACAGGTAAGCATTATGACTGAAAGAAATTTAAATCATAAGTTTCCTGAACTATGGATATGGAAATTATTAAATACTATTGAATATGCATTGTAATTAATGCCCAGTAGAAACCATACTAGGGCTGGGCGATATGGCCTAAAACCCATATCGCGATATAATTTGAAGCACGTGCGGTAACGATATATATCGCGATATATTCTTTTCTTCTGTATAACGTATTTTCCACACTATAAGGCACACTTAAAATCCTTTAATTTTCTCAAAAATCGAGAGTGTGCCTTATGTATGAATTCTGGTTGTGCTTACTGACCTCGATCCGATTTTGGCGTGCCACAGTGAGGAGCTTAGCGGAGTAATCTGGGTCCAGAACTCCGTCCGCTTCAGGTCCCAAAGTGAAACGAACACAGAGTTAAAAACGGTCTAAATTCTTCCATCTTTAATAAAATCATCAGCGTTGCTGCTTTACCAGGTGTAACAATTAAGTTTAACATCCAGGCATCCATGAAAACAGGATTTATTAAATTTAACGGAGTTACAAGTTAACAGGAAATTAGCTTGCTAGTTTCCATCTAAACATGACATACCATGTTGTGAAAGAGATTTTTGAAACTAAATAAAACGTACAGCTCTGCTACCACTTCCAACATAAATGAAGACAGAAAACTAAACAGCAGTGGCGTTTGCAGGGTTACTGAAGTTGGACTATCTGGTATGTAATGTTGTGCTACGTGATTGCTAGTGACACAGCTATGTTAGCATAACATTAGCACAGTGAAGCTGGAGGATGAACGCTACCTTTTTTTTCCCACTCAATAAAAGTTAACGTGAGGTATTCTGTATGGACAAATGCAATCGCATAACAGGATGCTATACACAGGCCAAACTTCAGTCAGGAGAACAACTGAGATTATTCATCCACAATACGAGGTTAGTCATTAATATACTGCAACAATATGGGAATAGAACAGCTGCGAGAGAATTCAACATTAATGAATCAATGTTATGGAAGTGGAGGAAGCGCAGTGTTTGGCTTTCCCCATATTTCAAAAGTGCTTCATCTCTTTGCTATGACTGTCGCCCGGCATAATTTGCAGATGATAATTGTTGTAGCCGCTGCGATGCTCTCGACCAAAACAGGCGCAGCTTGATGACATCATCAACATGCGCTATCGCGATAGAGCGATATAGTCAAAATCTCTATCGTTGGCCAAATTTATATCGTTTCTATCGTATATCGTTTATATCGCCGATCCCTACACCATACCATGTAATTTGGGCACGGTTTTCTTCCCGTACATGAAACGAGGAAAGTGGCCACCCCACTGAAGTAAACAGAACCAGGAAACTGGGGAAACTTGGCAAGAAACCATATGGATATTACATCAAGGTCATCTGATCAATCTACCACATCTGGAGGAGCTAAGTGTCAGCACTGGGAACCCCACAGTGTTGGTAAGAGAATTACTGGCCATAGACTGAAACTTTACACCAAAAATTCAGATAAAAGTGGCCACAATAAATATCCGAACCAGTCAATGTGGAAAAAGAGCTCAACGTGATCAGTCCACAAACTCCTCAAATTCAATATTTGGATTGTAGCAAAATCTGAATGATGTATTTGTGTACCTGGCACTATGATTCTGAACAAACCTACCATTAATGGGAGACTGACTCTTTTCTACTCTGGGAGTGAGAAATGAGAGGTTGAGAAGTAAGAAATGAGAAGCTGGTTTTATGGTTGAGACTCGGGCTTTGAATATCGTTCTGGCCTTCCAACCCATCTCTGACCGCCTGGCTGTCCTCACTATCAACACCAATTAAACAAAATATGTGACGTGTCTGTGAAGGTTCTCAATCATCCAGGTCATCGTAGTCAAACGAATTTTGCAAAGAAAAGCGTCTGGACTTTTTTAAGTTGCTTGAAGACGTTTCACCTCTCATCCGAGAAGCTTCTTCAGTTCTATGTGACTGTGACTGTAAAAAAATCTTCAGAGCGTAATGAAGAATCTCCTAAGCCAGTGGTTCCCAAACTTTTTTTGCTGGGCCCCCTTTTGTTTTACAAGAAAAATGTTCATCCACACGTAAACGGCGTTTCGAATCACCGAAAACTGAGATTTTTTTAAAACTCCTGTTTTGCGTTTACGTGTGGGCGAGGAATACAGAGTTCGTCACGCCAAGTCAAAGGTATGTGCCTTTTTTCACGTCACACTG
The DNA here is from genome assembly GCF_013358895.1 of Oreochromis aureus. Classification (NCBI taxonomy): domain Eukaryota; kingdom Metazoa; phylum Chordata; class Actinopteri; order Cichliformes; family Cichlidae; genus Oreochromis; species Oreochromis aureus. The sequence goes on along the minus strand of NC_052944.1, from coordinate 128,339,563 downwards.
TTCGCCACGTTGTTTACATGAGATGAAGTGCAGAATGGCAGATAGAGACAAAATACTGTTAATCTGACCGTCTTCAGGTGGTACACACGCAGTTACTGTCCCTCCATTTAGAAAGGCAGAGGCGTCATGCTGTAATTATTTTACGTGTAGTTGTTTTTTTTCCTGTGTAATAATATTCAACATTGCTATCAATACATTTTTCAAAAAATGGATCCTGACCTGAGAGTTTCCAGTGTACAATGTGGACTCTGCAGTGCAGCAGACAGAAGCTTCACTCCTGAATCCTGAAGGTCATTGTTACTTAGGTCCAGCTCTTTCAGACAAGAGGACTGGGAGTTGAGAACTGAGGAAAGAGCATCACAGCTTTTCTCTGAGAGGTTACAGCCACTCAGTCTGAAAAAAAAATTATTAAAATCAGTTAAATGAAATGTTTTTTTTAAGCCAGCATGCAATACAATTAGTGGTTAACAAAATAGCTTAATTAAAACAAAACTGTCCTCAGAAAACATGAACACAAACTGTAAAACTATGTAGAAACATAATAAAGCCATGAGTACAAATGTACTTACAGAGCTTTGTTGGAGGCTTTGACCACTGGCAGCAGCCTCAGAAGAGCCTCCTCTGAAGCAGAGTATTTCTGCAGGTCAAACACATCCAGATCTTTTTCTGATGACAGTAAGATGAAGACCAGAGCTGACCACTGAGCAGGAGACAGTTTATCTGTGGAGAGACTTCCTGATCTCAGGGACTGTTGGATCTCCTCCACTAGAGAACGATCGTTCAGTTCATTCAGACAGTGGAACAGATTGATGCTTTTCTCTGCAGATAGATTCTCACTGAGCTTCTTCTTGATGTACTGGACTGTTTTCTTATTGGTCTGTGAGCTACTTCCTGTCTGTGTCAGCAGACCTCGTAGGAGAGTCTGATTGGTCTGCAGTGAAAGACCCAGGAGGAAGCGGAGGAACAAGTCCAGGTGTCCATTTGGACTCTGTAAGGCCTTGTTCACAGCACTGTGGTGGAGAGATTGTAGGTTTGGTTTGTTAAATAGTTTAGACCATGTAGAGGTTGTTAGTTGTTCTTCGAGCAGATTGAGTCCAGAGTTGATGAAGGTCAGATGGACATGAAGAGCAGCCAGAAACTCCTGAACACTCAGATGGATGAAGCAGAACACCTTGTCCTGGTACAGTCCTCTCTCCTCTTTAAAGATCTGTGTGAACACTCCTGAGTACACTGAGGCTGCTCTGATATCGATGCCACACTCTGTCAGGTCTGATTCATAGAAGATCAGGTTTCCTTTCTGCAGCTGATCAAAAGCCAGTTTTCCCAGAGACTCCATCATCTTCCTGCTCTCTGGACTCCAGTGTGGATCTGTCTCAGCTCCTCCATCATACTTGACATTCTTCACTTTGGCCTGAACCACCAGGAAGTGGATGTACATCTCAGTCAGGGTCTTGGGCAGCTGTCCTCCTCTCTGGTTTCCAGCAAATCCTCCAGAACTGTAGCAGTGATCCAGCAGAAGACTGGGATGTGGCACATGATGTGGAGGCTTCGTGATGTCTTGATGTGGGAGATGATCCTGCTGGCCTGCTCCTCATCTCTGAATCTCTTCCTGAAGTACTCCTCCTTCTGTGGGTCAGTGAACCCTCTGACCTCTGTCACCATGCCAACACAGTCAGGAGGGATCTGATTGGCTGCTGCAGGTCGTGTGGTTATCCAGAGGCGAGCAGAGGGAAGCAGTTTCCCCCTGATGAGGTTTATCAGCAGCACATCCACTGAGGTGGACTTTCTAGGGTCAGTTAGGATTGTAGTTTTGTGGAAGTCCAGAGGAAGTCGACACTCATCCAGACCATCAAAGATGAACACAACCTGGAAGTCTTCAAAGCTGCAGATTCCTGCTTCTTTGGTTTCAGTAAAGAAGTGATGAACAAGTTCCACCAAGCTGAACTTTTCCTCTTTCAGCACATTCAGCTCTCTGAAAGTGAATGGAAATATGAACTGGATGTCCTGGTTGGCTTTGTCTTCAGCCCAGTCCAGGGTGTATTTCTGTGTTAAGACTGTTTTCCCAATGCCAGCCACTCCCTTTGTCAGCACTGTTCTGATTGGTTCATCTCTTCCAGGTGAGGCTTTAAAGATGTCTTCTTGTCTGATTGTTGTTTCTGGTCTGTCTGGTTTCCTGGATGCTGTTTCAATCTGTCTGACCTCATGTTCATCATTGACCTCTGCAGTCCCTCCCTCTGTGATGTAGAGCTCTGTGTAGATCTGATTCAGAAGGGTTGGGTTTCCAGCTTTAGCGATGCCCTCAAACACACACTGGAACTTCTTGTTTAGTGCAGATTTAAGGTTACGATGACAAACTGCAGCTGGAAGTTCTGAATGAGAAGAAATATGTAGAATATCATTTGAAAGTGGAAACAAACACTTAAATCGAAAAAGAATGAATCTTTAAAACATGTTGCTCCATCTCAAGGGACATCAGTAAATGTCTCATTTATCCAGCAGCTTAAATCTTTAGATAAATCCTCTTACTGTTCTGCAGACGGTCAGCCAGCTCCTCCTGCTTCATTCTCCTCAGGAAGTCCACTGTGATCTTCACAAATGCCTCTCTGCTGCTGCTCCTCTGACTCTCTAAGCATTCTGGGTAATCTGGACTCAGAACCTTCTGGATCTTCTTCAGCTCGTTCTTCACAAAAGTGATGATGTTCTTCTCCAGCAGCTGGAACAGAATACTTTATGAATGAGCCAATCAGACTGAAATCATGGAGCCAAACATCAGATCCATGTTGGACACACTGACAATCCACTGGTCTACAAAGAGCAGCATGAAGATGACTGTGAACAGAATAGATGTAAAGTAGTTGTTGTACATGTACAGACCATAAATATGGAGTCCAGCTGTGTTTGATGCTGCTGGGCAGACTGACCACTGGGAACCTCTGAGCTCTGCTGGTCCACTCTGTGGAGGAACCGTGAAGGATTAGATCAGCATCAGATCCAAAAGTTTCTGCTCAAATAACTTCATCTGAATCAAGTTTGTCAAGTTTTAAACTCTCAGATTGTGAAAATATCAGTAATTTTCAGTCTTTTTTTATGGACTCCCTTTCAGTGTTGATGGAAGATGTTACAGAAGGTCAGAACAAAGTTTAAGATTTCATTAATCTGAAAATAAAAAAGTATATTGTAGAAGCCTCATGGTGTTATATGAGTCAGTGAACACTCTGGATGTTATTTCACTGAAGAGTAAATCCATCCAATCACAGGTGTGTATGCTGAATTACACAACATGGTGGCTCATGACAGACACAATGGTGCACAATGATCAGTTTGCCAACTGAAAACTGATTTTTGTTACAAATTCATTTTCATTTCCTCTCAGCTCACAAACACAGTCAGAAATTAACCAGAATCAACACTGATTATAATGTCTTAATGTTAGAGTGAACTTTTTTCTGGAATTAGAGAATAACTGACATGTTAGTTTTGATAGAAACCATTATGCCAGTTTAACCTGGTAATGGTACAACACTAAAGAATGATGCAGGTGGCTGTGCTGATGCCTGTTCAGAATTTCATCAACATTTAACTGTTTGCTAAATGGTTTTTGTTGTCATTATTATTCTACACACAAACAATGTGCTGCAGCTTCGCACTCTGTGGGCAGCTCTCTGAGCAGCAGTTAACAGACTGTGGAGTATATGGAGGCGGAGCCCAAAGGAAGACTGTCCTAATGTCATTGGTTGGTTTGCTGGACAGTTAACGTTTAACAGAAAGTAAATATCTGCTCAGAATTAATCGTACGAGCACGAGCTGACATTTTCCTCACGGCACCAGCCATGAGCTCGACGGAGCCTCAGTTTACCTGCAGATATCCTGCTCACCTGTCAGCTGTCTAACACCTGCTGCTGATTCAGGAACACGCCCACGTTACCTGGTGATGTCACAGTCTTTAACTGTGAGTGGACGTTAAACATTGGACTTTATTCAATCAGGTTCCCGGGTCAAGTAATGGTCATTGCTTTATTTACAAATCACTTCAGATAAAGTTTCATAACTCTCTCTCTCTGTGAACACATTTCTTTATCACTAACATGATTTACTGACTGTTGATAAAACTATCCAAATGTAAAAGATGGTGCAGTGAAACCTCACCAGAGTCTTATCTCTCAGTGGTTAAACACTGGACTTAATTCACTCAGGTTTTGTTTGTCGGGTCACGTTTACTTCGCTGTTTTATAAATCGGTTTGGCTGAGGTTAAAGTTACGTTTCATGGTTTTACAGACGTTTAATGGTTCACTGGCACATGTGTTAGACTGAACCGTTCGCTTTTCTTTATCTGGTGTGTTTTGGATTTAACAGTGAATTTTGAGATTAAACTGACTTTAAAAATGTTTTTATACAAAGAGGAAAGAGAAGGTGCATTTCCACCGAGAGGAGCAGAGTTCGCAACAGCGTGTTCATCATGCAGACTGCAACCTGGTCAGAAATATTATATCATCTGTTTTTTAATAGTTATCCACTGTATTCTAAGCACCAGCTGTCTGTTAGAATTTTTAGAGTTTACTTAACGAAAAATAAATGAGGTTAACATATAATTTGTGGAATTATTTTGTTATTTTTGTTTCGGTCATGGTATGTTTACCTGTCAAAGGCTTCTTACAAACTATGAAACACATGGTCTTCTGGATGTTAGAAGAAAACTAATACTGCTCATGAATGAGACTAAAGGCAGGAAGTTTACTGAACTGTGAAAGACAGTTGAAGACCAGTTGAACTGTGAAAGTAAGACAAACGTACGCAGAGACACACACAGTGCTTAAACTGTTACACTCACACATCCACACGCACACTCACTCACGTGCACTCACACATACACACAGGTTCGCAGAGAGAAACAACATAGCTGGTTTGGTGATTTTAAGATATAAGCTGAGGCTGTACATGGTGTTGGTCTTTAACAAAAGAGAAACTGTTAGAACTTTACCCCTGTGTCTTTAGATCTTTGACTGATCCAGAGATGCAGTTTGGAGACCAGGAAACAACAATCAGACACCAAACTGACATCAAAGAGTTCATGTTACTAACAGCTCACCTCTCTGCAGCAGACACAGGCTGGGATTTAAAATGAATGAGGAGATCTTTAGACACGTCACTCCTTAAGGACACACAGCTGGGTTCAGGTTCATGTTTGCATTTAGTTCCTCGTTGGTTCCTGTGAATAATGATGGAGCAGTGATGTGAGTGCTGAGCTGTGACATGGAGAAGAGTCATGGACAGTTAGAGATGGTCATCTCACCTCTGAGCTTTGGTCTGGCTCTCATGTTCCCCACACAGAGTGCTTTTAGAGGGAGGGACTCCCTCCTCTCTGTCCTCACACTGATCCATGCTGCTCAATTCAGCTCACACACACTTTCTACCTTCACCTGCAGAGGAAACACAAATCATTCATGTGCACATCAGCTGAGAGCTGCAGAGGTCGTGTCTGATGTGTTGGACTAACATCCATCTGACACACAGCTTTCATCTGCAAGCTGCAGTTCAGCAGAGGCACTAAAACACAGCAGTGATTGTGTCTAAACATAAATGCAGTGAAGCTGCTGTTTGTCTGAGTGTAAGTGGACTGTAAAGATAGTGTTTAAACTCAAAGGCTGCACAGGTTCAAACATGCACGACAGACACAGATAACATATTCAGATAACTTCATTAATTATATTTAACAAACTGAATTATAAGTAACCTGCAGCCTGAGACACAATAAAAGACGAGTGTGGCTCTGCCTATCAGCTGTAACAGTGTCCTACATGAAATCAAACTAATATACTGAGCTGGACGTACCAGGAGCTGAAAAGAGGAAATGTACAAACTAACCATTGCTGTGGAAAAGGACCCACAGCCACTGGTTTATCCTCAGTCACACAAACACAAGGCAAACATTGATTTACACTGCATGAGTCAAAGTCACTGATATGGAGATGCTGAATAATCGCAGCACAAACACTCCATAAATCTGTGCGCTGCTCTCTGTGCTGAAACAACTACAAATACTTCAGGTCAGCAGCAGCAGACACACGGGCGACAACAACAACAGGTAACAACAGAAACATCAGCAAGAATCTTTCCATCAGTCCAAGAATAAAGTGTCCACCTGCCTCCATCTACACACTGTCCTACATGCTGCACCACAAACTCCACCCTGTACTGAGAGCTGAAAGTCTCAGATCATCACTATGCAGTTTATTTTCATCTTATCTTAATATGTGATTAATAAAGAACTTTTCTAGTTAAATGTCAGCTGTTAATTTTAACATAACTGCAGTATGAATAGATTATGTATAACAGAGCAGACAGTTAATCTGACTCTGACACTCAGACAGTTAATCTGAGTTTAACTTCATCCTGATGTTAAACTCTGATTAACTACACAGACTCAGGCTGACGTTAACATTAAAGTTAGAGCTGAGATCATTACTCAGGTCTGATTTGTATCTACTTTGTTCTTATTGGTCAAATACATCTATTCAACTGTTTATACGTAATTATATTATACGACCGTGAGGACAAAATTTATGTTAGTATTTAGAAATATGAAAACTCTAATCGAGAAATAACCTGTTTTAAACCAGTTTTTTGTTGCCGTGACAGCAGATGGTCTGTCTTGGAAATGAGCCTTAAATCTCAATAAGACTTAAAGGATAATAAAGTGACTTCTACTGAAATATAATGTGTAAGTATCAGAGTGATGCACAGACAGATGTTTAATAATGTTGTGTTACAGCAGCTGTGATGAGTCTCCTCTGTGAGCAGCTGCTGTCCTCATAAACCAAACGGTCCTCTTACTGTGACGTTACAGCTCTCTGGGTTTCTACACTGGTTAACCGTCTGCTGGAGGAAACAGTCTGAGTCACATGACTCTCTGTGGTGGAAACATCACTTCCTGTTGGAGCGGAGCCAACTCTTTGTGACGCACTTTTTATTAAAATCAGACGATTACATGTTTAATCTCCGTCTAAACTCCACCTGTGCTAAATAATAATCTATCAAACCAGCTGTGACCTCTGTGAGTCTGTGAGTGTAAAGACTCAGAGCTCAGAGTCTCTCCACTCGAGCTCAGGCCACATTCAGAGAGTCAGTGAGGGGAGAGCAGCGGCTCCTCTCCACCTCCTCCACAGACTGATGGAGGCAGGAAAAACTGCCTTCAGTCATCAGGAAGTAACAACGACTCTGAGTTCAGCTGCTGACCATCAGTTAACTCTGCTGCTGCTCTCATTCAGACTCTGATCACAGACTAACAGGTCATGGCGGACACACTCGGCCTCGTTGATCCAGCTGTGAGTCCGTTACCGTGAACTATGGAGCGGCAGATTTGTGCTGTTTGTGCTGGAACTGACTGCACACAGCTGATGTTAGCCAGGCAAACATTACAGATTGTTAACGTTACCTCAACACGGAGCTTCACACGGAGACGATCAGCATCAGTCAGAGACACAGAGTTCAGGAAGTGAAAGTAAACTTTGAACAGGAAGGAAACAGCCAGAGAGGCGTTTGACAAACTGTGACAGCTGCTGTTAGAGCAGATGTTACCATCATGTTAACAGATCCTGCAGCATCACGTGGCACAAACAGCAATGTGCACATTTACACATGTGGAACAGGAAGGTCATTAATACCTGATCGATTCCCTGTGAACACCTGTCTGAACAGGAGCTGCACTCATGAAGCTCCAAGTAAGACTGAGTTAAAGACAGAAACTTAAAGACCAAATATTCAACTTCCTGATCCAGGATTCAAAGAGGATCAGCAGAGTTAACGTGTTGGAGGATTGGATGTTCCAAACACAGCTGCAGTCAGAGAAACAGATGCTGAGACAGACGAACATCATGTGATGAAGATCAAACTCTATACAGACACAGGAAACACAGGAATCATAGACTGTGATGCTCTCAATGACCACGTTCCTGTTAAACACAGTTAGCAAAAGAAAATGAAAAAGAGAGAAAAATTTAAATAAATTCCTGATTCTTACAAATTTACTTTAATAAGCCCCACGCTCCCGGTACCGGGGGGCAAAAGACATGTGTGGTATCCACAGAAATCTCAGCTAAAGTCTGATAGAAAACATTTCTACAACCACCAAACACACGAAACAAGCAATGATTAAAAGAGTAGTTATGTAAATGCCCAAAAGTCCATAAACAAACAAAACCGAACCAGAAATTCTCCAGACTTCATGTAACCGGCTAAAGGAAGGCTAGTTAGCTTCCAGAGCTATCACCGATTCCAAAAACCAAGTTTCACCACACTCCGACTAAAATTCACTGAAATAGCTGCAAAAGAAGACCACAAAAACACACAGCGGCGCAAATGCGCTAAGACAGAAACTGGCTTACGGTCCCGATTTCCTCCGTTATTTCTGCCGATAGCATCGTGATTATCAGCAGCTACCACGGCTGACTAACTGCATCACAGCCACATTCATCAACAACCGCCATTATCCGGTCTTTAAGTGATGACGTGACGAATCCGACTTCCGGGCCTAAAGTAGTCTGCGTTTAAAATGGCTTTTGTGTTGTTAATATGTTTAATGTTTTGTATTTTCTTATCAAAAAGATCCTAAAAACAGTCAGTGATCACTGTTGACCTCCCTCGGCTTTTATCACCGCTAATCATTTATTTAAGCTCAGTTTTTAAAACCTTATGATGTAACTACAGCACTGCCCATGCAGCTGTATATGAATGACTAACCTCGTATTGTGGATGGATTATCTCAGTTGTTCTCCTGGCTGAAGTTTAATCCTTTTACAGCATCCTGCCATGCGATTACATTTGTTCCTGACCACCGAGAACACTCACGTTAACTTTTATTGAGTGGAAAAAAAGTTAGCTTGTTTATATTATGCTAACATAGCTGTGTCACTAGCGGTCACGTAGCACATCATTATATACCAGCTAGCCAAACTTCAGTAACCCTACAAACGTCACTGCTGTTTAGTTTTCTGTCTTCATTTATGTTGGAAGTGATAGCAGAGCTGTACGTTTGAATTTTTTTCCAAAACCCCGCAGTCAGGACATGCTATATTGTATTTAGATGGAAGTTAGTGAGATAACTTTCTGCTAACTTCTAACTCATGTTAAATGTCATAAATTCCATTTTCATGGATGCCTGGATGTTAAACTCAGTTGTTACACCTGGTAGAGCAGAACGCTGATCATTTTATTAAAGATGAAAGACTTTAGACAGTTTTTCAACTCTCAGTAATGCCACAGTGATCGTTTGATATATGGACCTGCAGCGGAGTTTAGGCCCAGACACGGCCAGTGACGTCAGACTGAACAACCGGATAGAGACTGAAAATGTGACGTCATTCAGGGGTAAAAGCGCAAAGGATTCTGGGAACAAGTGGCAAGCGGTACATGTGCAAGCAGGCTTTCACATGAAAACAGTCACACAGCGATAAAAAGACACACAAAGAATGGCAAGAAGCTGTTGTATTATTAACTGCAATAGCCACATGACAGCCACGAGAAGCCGACGGGTAAAGAGATCGGTTTTTATCGGATTACGTTGTGGAAGAGAAATTGTTTAAGCCTTGTTTCCGAAGTAACAAACAGCTGACAGATGGCCTGGTTTACATGTGTAATGCAATGTCTTAAAGACATAAAGACCTGGATGGCCGCTAACTTTCTGCTTCTTAATTCAGATAAAACTGAGGTTATTGTACTCGGCCCTGAAAATCTTAGAAATATGGTATCTAAGCAGATTCTTACTCTGGATAGCATTACCTTGGCCTCCAGTAACACTGTGAGGAACCTTGAGTCATTTTGACCAGGACATGTCCTTTAACGCACATATTAAACAAATATGTAAGACTGCTTTCTTCCATTTGCGCAACATCTCTAAAATTAGAAATATCCTGTCTCAGAGTGATGCTGAAAAACTAGTTCATGCATTTATTACTTCCAGGCTGGACTACTGTAATTCTTTATTATCAGGATGTCCTAAAACTCACTGAAAAGCCTTCAGCTGATCCAAAATGCTGCAGCAAGAGTACTGACAGGAACTAGAAAGAGAGAGCATATTTCTCCTGTTTTGGCTTCCTTCATTGGCTTCCTGTTAAATCCAGAATTGATTTCAAAATCCTGCTCCTCACATACAAGGTCTTAAATAATCAGGCCGCATCTTATCTTAATGACCTTGTAGTACCATATCACCCTATTAGAGCACTTCGCTCTCGCACTGCAGGCCTACTTGTTGTTCCTAGAGTATTTAAAAGTAGAATGGGAGGCAGAGCCTTCAGTTTTCAGGCCCCTCTTCTGTGGAACCAGCTTCCAGTTTGGATTCGGAGACAGACACTATCTCTACTTTCAAGATTAGGCTTCAAACTTTCCTTTTGCTAAAGCATATAGTTAGGGCTGGACCAGGTGACCCTGAATCCTCCCTTAGTTATGCGGCAATAGACGTAGGCTGCCGGGGATTCCCATGATGCATTGAGTTTTTCCTTTCCAGCCACTCACTATGTGTTAATAGACCTCTCTGCATCGAATCATATCTGTTATTAATCTCTGTCTCTCTTCCACAGCATGTCTTTATCCTGTTTTCCTTCTTCACCCCAACCGGTCGCAGCAGATGGCCCCGCCTCCCTGAGCCTGGTTCTGCCGGAGGTTTCTTCCTGTTAAAGGGAGTTTTCCTTCCCACTGTCGCCAAAGTGCTTGCTCATAGGGGTCATATGATATGATTGTTGGGGTTTTCTCTGTATTTATTATTGTGCGATCTATTGTACAATATAAAGCGCCTTGAGGTGACTTTTGTTGTGATTTGGCGCTATATAAATAAAATTGAATTGAATTGAATTGAATTAATGCCAAAAAAATCCACCAGAGGGCGCTGTGAATGTAAGCGGTTGGCTCTTCTTATACCTCTCCCAAACAGGAAGTCAGAAAAAAAAATCCAACATATTTTGAGTGTTTTTGATTAAACTAAGATAGGAAGATATAATTTTTGATATATGATAGTTTTAGAGGACTTACTAAACAGATGTGTGTCACTTGACAGCATTAAAAAAGTGAAATTAAATATTTAATTTTTTTTTTTTTTTTAAGTGGTCAAACAAACGGTTGATTTGTCCATTCATGGTGCTACTGCTAACATAACCTAAATTTTATTAACATTGATTATTTGCCATAAAATCATTGTTTATCCATTGCTATTGATAAATCAAATTAAGTGTTAGCACAGCAAGAATATGCTGAAATAATTTCCTCAGTAAGTCATTTTTGTAACTTTCTGAGTTAAAGTTAGTAAATTGTCAAAATTATTGTCAAAATTATAATTTCATGTTGAACAAGTCGTACATGGACGCTAAAAAATTATATGGCTAAAAATCACGTGGTCCTGTGGCATGATACTCATGATACCATCCATCTTCAGCCACAGTGTGTTTGAGGTCATGGTTTCATATGAAGCTAACAGGGCTGGCACTCTCCACCAGTATACTGCCAGCAAACCAGATGAGTGGGGCTTTAAATTGTTCTGCCAATCAAGTTCATCTGGCATCATCCATGACTTGCTGCTGTATCAAGGGGGATCTACATTTTTCAATGCTCCCCTCAGTGAAAAGAAACAGAAGCTTCCTCCAAGGGGCCAAAGAGGTAAAAAACACTATGCAAACCCATAAAAGAACCTCAGCTCCTCAGAAGTTTCAACTTGGTCCAGAACTTGCACACCTCCTCTGTTGTCATGTGCATTGGTACTGTATGACCAAACTGCACCGGTGGAGCTCCCCTGATGGCAGACAAAGAGCTGATGAAGAAGGGCCATGGAGCCTATGATTACAGGTCTGATGTGTAGCAATGGGAATTGCATTTACCTGTGTGTTCCGCCCGGAGTTTAGAGAGTGTAACACCAGAAGGTGAGAAGTAGAGACTCCTGACTGTTTATTAAGAGTTTAATAAAAGTTTACCTCGGAGGAGGGAAAGTTCAACCGAGCATCTTGTGGAGTTTATGGAGAGAACAAGATGAAACATGGTGGCAGCGGGGTCTAGAGTGATCCACACCGCGCTTTGATGACAACAGATTGAGCGGACGGTATCGGCCGCGTCCAGCTAGGCTAGTTAGCCTCGGAGGTGCTAACGGCTCAGGACAGCAGGTGAGACGCTGACGAGAAGAGCGCAGCGGCGGCTACGATGGATGGATTGAAGCCACCCGCACAGTGGAGTATGGATTCAGTGAACCTGTCTAAGGCGTGGAAAACATGGAAAGAAGAGTTTACACTCTACACGGAACTAGCTCTGCCGGATGCTGAGGAAAAGGCGAGAGTCAAGCTGACAAACCCAAGAAACAACAAAAAGTACAGAGTCGAGTTCCAAGTGGTAGAGGAGGATTGTAAGACGCCTCTACTTTGGAGAACAGCTAGTGAAGCGATGAAGCTAATACAAGTTAGATATGATAACATCTGTGCATTGGACAGCTCAGTGACAACAGGTCCATCAGAGAAAAACACATGGTTGTTGGAAGAGATAAAGACTGAGTTTCAGGATGTGTTTACAGGAGATGGATGTTTGCAAGGTGAATATGAGCTGGAAATCGACACAACAGTGCAGCCCGTCAAACTGCCAAAACGCAGAGTCCCAGTGTCGATGATGAAACCACTGAAAGGGGAACTGATGAGCCTTGCAGACAGACAAATAATAGCACCAGTGGAATGCAGTACTGATTGGATCAGTGGGATGGTGACAGTGCAGAAGCCAAATGGCAAACCCAGGATATGTATTGACCCGAGACCGCTCAACAAAGCTTTGAAGCGTAGTCATTTCCCATTACCAACAATAGATGACATCCTGCCAGATGTGTCAAAAGCGAAAGTTTTCACAGTTTGTGACGTGAAACATGGCTTTTGGCATGTGAAGCTTACAGAAGAGTCAAGCCATCTCACGACATTCGCAACACCATTTGGTCGCTTTCGTTGGCTGAGAATGCCGATGGGGATCAACCCAGCGCCAGAGGTCTTTCAGCGCAAACTGATGCAAGCGTTAGAGAACCTGCCTGGCACATACATCATAGCTGATGACATCTTGATCACTGGAAAAGGAGAGACAACTGAGTTAGCAGAAATGGATCATGACAGAAACCTGAGACTTTTCCTGGAACGCTGCAGAGAGAGGAACATCAAATTGAATGTGGAAAAACTCAAGCTTAGAAGACAGGAAGTACCATACATCGGACATCTACTCATGGCAGAGGGGCTGAGAGCTGACCCAGAGAAGGTACGGGCCATCACAGAGATGCCAGCACCAACTGACATAAAAGGGGTGCAGAGACTAGTTGGAATGGTCAACTATTTATCAAAGTTCTACAAGCATCTGTCAGACGACTGTGAGCCTCTCAGACAACTGACGCACAGAGACAGCCTATGGGAGTGGACAGACGTGCAGGAAGATGCATTTAAAAGACTGAAAGAAAAACTAACACAAGTCCCAGTTTTGAAATATTACAGCCCTGAAGAAGAGCTGACACTGCAGTGTGATGCCAGCGAGACAGGGCTGGGAGCAGCTCTGACTCAACATGGAAAACCAGTGGCATTTGCAAGTCGTGCACTGACGCTCACTGAAAGAGGTTATGCACAAATTGAAAAGGAATGTTTAGCTATTGTGTTTGGGATGGAGAAATTCCACCAGTATACATATGGTCGTCTTGTGAGAGTGCAATCAGACCACAAGCCACTCGAGAACATTATTAAAAAGCCTCTGTTACATGCACCTAAGAGACTGCAAAGGATGTTATTAAGGCTGCAGAAATATGATATAACCATAACATATGTTCCAGGCATGACATGCTACTCGCTGATACGCTGAGTAGGGCCTACCTGCAGGACAGCATCAAAAGCCAGACGGAGTTGGAGACAGAATGTGTCAACATGGTGGATTATGTACCTGTTTCAACAGAAAGCATGGACAGCATACGAGCAGGGACAAGAACCGACCACACACTACAAACGCTGATAAAAACGATACAAAAGGGGTGGCCGGCCTGTAAAAAGATGTACCTGTTGAAATAACCCAGTTCCAATCTTTGCAGGATGAACTGAGCACACAGGATGGATTGGTCTTCAAGGGAGAGAGAGGGTGATTCCACAAGCACTCCAGGCAGATATAACACAGCGAATTCACTCAACACACATCGAACAGAAGGGTGCCTCAGGAGAGCTAGGGACTGCGTCTACTGGCACGGTATGAATGACCACATCAAAAGTACATCGCAACATGTGACATATGTCGGTCTGTGGATGCAAAACAACAGAAAGAGACACTAAAACCACACAAGCCGACCACTAGACCATGGACCAAAGTTGGGACAGATTTATTCAACTTTGAGGGTAGGGACTACCTAATAACGGTTGATTATTACTCCAACTTTTAGGAGATAGATTATCTACCTGATACCAAGTCGAGTACTGTGATTAGGAAACTAAAGGCTCATTTCGCACGTCAGGGAATCCCAAATATTGTCTTTTCTGACAACGGGCCCCAGTACAGCTCGACAGAGTTTGCCAACTTCAGCCGGAAATGGGAATTTCAACACCATACCTCATCGCCTGGCTATCCACAGAGTAACGGCAAAGCTGAGTCTGCTGTTAAAACTGCCAAACGACTCATGAAAAAGGCGAAATTAGCTGGACAGGATCCATATCTGGCCTTATTGGACCACAGAAACACCCCAACACAAGGTTTGACTACCAGCCCTGCACAGAGACTGTTAAGCAGGAGGACGAGGACACTCCTCCCAATAGGAGACAGACTGTTGCAACCCAAAGTGACTGATAACAAGGTAGCATTGATGAAAAACAGAGAGACAAACAAAGTACTACAACAGGATGGCGAAGGACATGGACACATTAAACCCAGGGGACTTGGTGCGAGTCCAACCTTTTGAACCACACACCTTATGGACCAAGGCTAGAGTGTGTAACACTCTGGGAAACAGATCCTATGATGTGGAGTTGGACAACGGCAGAGTCCTCAGAAGGAATATCGTCGCCATCTGAGGCGAGCTGGGGAGGTCAAAAAGGACATGTCGGTACATCTCCAGCCTGAGGGACAGGACATTACTGTGCCGACACAGAACAAAGAGAACACACAAAACAGTACTACCAGGTCAGGACGGGTAGAACAACAACCTGGATATCTGAAGGACTATGTATGCAATTAAGGGGTAATCTGTGAGGTATATGTTGTGATTTGTTTACTGGTCTGAGGAAAGACAAAAGAGAAAAAAAACCCCATCTGTGACGATATTTTGAGTTATATGTTGTGATTTGTTTACTGGTTAGAGAACAGAACAAAACAGCTGTGATAATATTTTGAGTTATGGCCTTGTGATCTGTTTACTTGTTTGAAAAAAAAGAGAGAAAGAGAAACGAAATGAAAAAAAAATGAATAAAAGTGATAATAAAAGAAAAGAAAAAAGAAAAAAAAGCTAAAAATGTAAGTGGAAGGAAGAAATTTTTATTTTTGAAGAAAATTGTGTCCAACAAAGAAATGTCATGTCTAAGTTTTGTTCCAGTTGCAAACTGAGTTCTTAACTTATGAATAGTTCATTGTCTTTGTAAAAGAAAAGGGATGTAGCAATGGGAATTGCATTTACCTGTGTGTTCCGCCCGGAGTTTAGAGAGTGTAACACCGGAAGGTGAGAAGTAGAGACTCCTGACTGTTTATTAAGAGTTTAATAAAAGTTTACCTCGGAGGAGGGAAAGTTCAACCGAGCATCTTGTGGAGTTTATGGAGAGAACAAGATGAAACAGATGAAGGTCTGATTGCAATGAAATGGTTTGACAACAAATGTGTCAACCTCCGAAACAATGCCTGTGGGTTCATGCTTCTTTCATCGGTCAAACGGTGGAGCAAAGAGTCCAATGCAAAGATCACCATTCCATGCCCATCCCTCATCCCTGTATATAATTAGCATATTGGAGGAATTAATCTTTCTGATATGATATTACACATGTATAAGACAAGTTATAAGTTACAAGTTAAGGAGATGGCATATCCCTGTTACGGCCCTAGCAGGGCCGCCTCCTGAAGTTGTCTGTGTGGGCGTGTCCCACCACCTCTTCTGCCTGAGGTGCCACCTTTCCCTTTTACACAGCTGACTCTTGTCAGTGATTAGAAGTATTTAAGCCCAGGGAAAGGTGAGCTCTGGCCCATAGTGCCATGTGAGTGGTTACAGCTAGTGAGCTGAGGGTGTTTGCTGTGTTTTCAGCTAGTGAGCTGTGTTTTGTGGTTTGCAGCTAGTGAGCTGCGTGTCTGTGTTTGCAGCTGGTGAGCTGCTCTCTCTTTTTGACTTACTTTGTACTTTATTGACCAACGCTTGAGTTTTGTTTGTTTCTTTAAATGGTGATAGCGGCTTGTCCGTCTCTTTTAGTTAGTTTTAATACAAACTTTAATAAAGCTATTTACTTTAACCATTTTGCCTTCTTGTCTCCTTTTTCTGACCCGGACACTTCTTGTTACTTCCTCTCACCGCCTAGACCCCTCAGGGGAACGTAACAATCCCACTGTTCGGACACATCCTTGACTTGAATACCTGGTCTACAAGAGGGACTGTGCCCTACTGGACCAGAAACTGATGACTCTCAAAAGGTTTCTACCTGGCTGTGTCTGAACCAAGTTAACAAGATAGCATCTAGAGTTGGACAACCATAATCCAGCTCTCCAAGACCACAGAATAGATGCTACACCCTAAGACCCCAACGGCCAAAACCACAAGCAGATGTGCTTGATTTGCACTTTTTTTTCTCTTCTTTAAAAAAAAAAAAAAAAAAAGATTTTGCACAGCAGCATTCAATCAGAAGTGGCCTGAATGTGAGTATTTTGTGCTGTAGCACATTTTTCACATTTGCAG
The DNA here is from genome assembly GCF_013358895.1 of Oreochromis aureus. Taxonomy (NCBI): domain Eukaryota; kingdom Metazoa; phylum Chordata; class Actinopteri; order Cichliformes; family Cichlidae; genus Oreochromis; species Oreochromis aureus. The sequence goes on along the minus strand of NC_052944.1, from coordinate 128,322,674 downwards.
TTGTTTGATATTATACTGTCCTTTGATGGAATGAAAACAGCAATTCACTGGCATGCTGCTAGAAATAAACTGTATCCAATGCCCTGGATAGTTTTTGTTATTCATTTAATTTTAATTTGGCTCTTTATTTAATTTTTTTCAACTGTATTATCTAATGTACTTGTATTTGCATGACACTCAACCGTTTGGTAGAGATCAATATTTTAAAAACTACAGGGTCTATTAAAAAAAATGATTGTGGTTATTACTCACCCAAATCAATAAGAAATGAAAAAATAATTCCATTGCTTTTTTTTCTTGGTGAGGACCTCAAAGGGCTAAGAAACCTGGCCTTGATCACAAAGTTTTAGTTAATTATAGGCCTATTTCCAAGCTGCCTTTACTTTCCAAGGTTTTAGAGAAAATTGTTTTTAGTCAACTGAAAGATTTTCTAGATGATAACGGCATCCTTGAGGTTTTTCAGTCAAGTTTTAAAACCCTTCCTAGCAATGAATCTGCATTATTAAGGGTTTTTAATGACATCCTTCTGGCATGTGATTCTGGTAACCATGTTGTTCTTGTCTTGCTTGACCTAACTGCTGCTTTTGACACCGAAGACCACAATATTCTAATTTCTCAATTAAGTGATGTGGTGGGTATTGGTGGCACTGCACTCAGTTGGTTTAGGTCTTATTTGTCAGATAGAACTTTCTCTGTCAGCCTTCTCGGTTCCAAATCATCTTCTGCTCCTCTGTCATGCGGCGTCCCACAGGGCTCAATTTCAGGGCCACTGCTCGTTTTACTGTATTTATTGCCTCTGGGTTCCATCCGTAGAAGGCATGGGATCGCATTTCACTGTTATGCCGATGACTGCCAAATTTATTTGCCACTGAAGCAGAAGGGTGGCATCTCCATAAAACCTCTCATGACATGCCTAGATGACATTAAAGCTTGGTTGGCTCGAAAACAAAGCAGCACCTTGAAACAGTGATCCATGCTTTTATTTCTTCCTGCCTGGACTACTGTAACGCACTTTATGTGGGGGTCAGTCAGTCATTGCTCTCACGTCTGCAGCTGGTTCAAAATGCTGCTGCATGACTCCTTGTAAAAGAACTTGTAAAAGAGAGCATATAACCCCTGTCCTAGCCTCCCTGCACTGGCTGCCTGTGTCTTTTAGAGTTCATTTTAAAATTTGTGCCGTTTGTCTTTAAATGCTTTCACAGTCTTGCCCCGCTGTAGCTCTCTGAGCTTCTTCATCTCCACACACCGTGTCGGTCTCTCAGGTCAGCTGACCAGTTGCTCCTGGAGGTACCAAGATCCAGGAGGATTTTATTTTTTCTTTCTTTTATTTGGCTTTTATTTATACCTTATGTAATTTTATTGAGGGGTTTTTGGATTTCACAAGGAAGTCAAACAAAATGCATTAATTTGCAAAACATGCTGCTATTGCTGCTAAACACAGCAGTACTACAAATTATTCCACCTGCTGAAAAGTGGATCTAATGTGAGCAGACTCACACTTAGCAAATAAACTTGTGATGTGAGAATGTAATCAAACTGTTGATCAGAGGCAAAGTAATTTAAGGTTTTATGATGCTATCGTCTAATGTTAGCTGACATGATGTTAGCTTGTAAACGTATGTTGTTGTCTGGGTCTCATGTCTGATCTGATGATAATAACTAACTGTGACAACACAGAGATTAAATAAAGGATGTTTGTGGGATTTCTTATGTTAGAACTATAACTTCAGTTAAGGAGTGAGACGTAGGGTGACAAGGAGAATGAAGAGAAGGAGAAAGAAGGAACTAGGAAGAGAAAATGAAAACAAAAAATTGAAATGATGAAATATTGTGTCAACAGATGCTGGTGATTTTAAAAATTCAAGTAATTTAAAGTGTTTATCCTATTTGTTGTTGTTTTTTTCATATTCTTTTATCTGAAAGAGGTTATTAATAAAACAGGTTCTCTTTCTGGTTTCTCTTTTTAAACGTGCTCTCTACAGCTTATCACGTCCAAAATGGCGGATGTCAAGTACAAACCTCGACAGAAACAATCAGCAAGAATTTTAGCATCAGTCCCAAAATAAAACTGTCCAACTACAGAGTTTTAAAATCCAACTAAACTATAAACAGAGATCTTTTACAAATAAGCTACTGATGAGATGACAGTGGTAACAAAAACTTACACATCAGCGCACACAGACAAAATGGCGGGAGAGCGTTTAACGGTCGGCCTCATGAGTCCGTTACCGTGAACTATGGAGCGGCAGATTTGTGCTGGAACTGAGCTGCACACAGCTGATGTTAGCCAGGAAACATTACACACTGCTAACGTTACCTTCACATGGAGCTTCACACGGAGACGATCAGCATCAGTCACAAACACCACGTTCAGAAAAGAGGAACTTTGAGCAGGAAGGAAAGAGTCAGAGAGGCGTTTGAGGACACGTTTACAACCACGAACATCAGAAGCTGTCTGTGCTGCATTCAAGTGCAACTTGGAAACTAACTCATCTCTGTCATGTTAAAAAGTGTTTTTAAATGATGAAACATGTCAGTGATGCTGATAGTGTGTTCATCACAGACGCTCAGGCTTCATGTTGACATGAATCAAAGTGAAAGCAGAGAAACTGGAATGAATCAGGTGTTGTAGAAGATGGAGAAACAGGGTGGAGAGAGGATGCTGCTCCTTCTTTGGGATCAAACATATCGTGTTGTTCACGTGCTGTCAGCGTGACGCAAAGAAACCATGGAAACAAAGTGTGAGTGAAATCAGTCCAAAGTAACAGAGTGAAGAGCAGCAGATGAAGCACAGAGGACACAAAAAGGAAGGAAAGAAGGAAACAAGGTCCATCTGTGTCCTTTCAAACAAACATCAACGTCCAGGACTGAAACATGACTCCACTGAGAAACTGATCGCTCCACCATCCGCTCCAAATACACTCACTCCAAACAGGCCATCTTTGATATCCAGTCTATGCTCTGGGCTCCTGCAGCCTCTCCTTCAAAGCTCTGAGGCTTTCTGTCTGCACTGACTCCCTGCTTCTTCAAACCTGTCCTCAGGTGTCCCAGCTTTGGTCTCGCATGCTGCTCACAGCCAGTCGGATCGTGACTTTCATTCTCTGAGCAGATGCTGGAGCAGATCCAGGCTGCACAGACCCTTCAGGTCAAAAAGCTCAAAGTGACAAATGTATCCAGAAAGCATCGACCAACATCGAGTCCGAGGAGAGAGGAAGAAGGTGCTGTTTCTTCCTCCACCTGTACTCATACTGCAGCTTTAAAGAGGGCATTAGCATATGCACTTTCAGCCAAACAACAGAGACGACCAAACGATACAGAAGCTTTGAAGCTGGCGTCGCTCGTCCTTAAGTGCGGCCGTTCAAAATGCCGCCGCCGTGCACACGTTGGAATCTTTGAGCACTATCGCTGCTTCACAGTGGAGCGTTTCATTAGTTTGACAGCTTTGACTCGTTGCTGCTGAACTATCCACATGTAGCCCTCGCTAAAGTCGCTCATTTGTTTTGATGACTGAATAATTCATCAGAGTTCATGATGAGTTTAAATGTTCAAAAATGCACATTAATGGTTCAAATACAGAGAGAAACAATTTAAAATGTGTTCAAATATTTAAAGTTATCCACAGTATTTCTGAGTTCGCACCATTACCCCTGATTCATAGCAGACATTATTTTACTTCCACTTGTGCTGTTGTTGGCAGTGGCAGGTTACACCTTCACTGTTGATAAAGGTTTCTCTCAATGCAGTTTCTTTTACCTGGTGTAAATGTCAACACATTGAAGGTGTATAGACAGTAGAGATGTTTAAAAATCGGCGAGGACAGTTCAGTAGCAGCGCCTCACCCGTCACTTCTCACTGACATTCACATTAACTAACTTGTATTTTCTGAATGCGCTGATGGCGAGGATTTGCATAATTACAAGAGCACTGAGGTGTATAATTACCTGCACAGCAACAAAGTACTGCTCAACAAACAAGGCGACTTTATTTTTCTTAAAGCAGCTTGTTATGGGTTCGAAATTGAGGACGAGAGTAAAACAATCATGGTCCAGAAGAGGTCAATCAAACAATTGATTTTAATGAATACACGCATGGCGTGGAGGTGCAAACTGCAAAACAGTTGTACATCTCTACCCAAAATACACTCTAGGTTGCTTTTATAACATCAGGGTATTGTAACGCCCTTCTTGCGTTTATAAGCACATAATTTGCATGTACAGAACATTCATGTATTTTAAGAATTAACTGCAACATAGAGGTTCCTCCTTGTGGCATACTCTTCCGAATATAGTGATGACCTAAGGCCTTTGAGGTCACCATGGACTGGACATCCTTCCGTCACCTGTAACTAAGCAAACTCAAATACCACAAGAAGCTGAATACATTCAGGCCTTTGCTCAGCTACTATTTTACTGTACCAATATACTCAGCATATGAGTTATGATACATATATATTTAACTCAATCATTTTACAGTAGTTATAACTGCACCCGTAATATACATGTTAATATTTGATTATGATAACCCCTATAATATAAATTATAACATAATGCCAGCAGCTTCAATAAACACTTTGATGAAATGATAATTAATGCAATGATAAGATGATGGTTATGTAAAATAATCCCTGTAATTCCACAATTCCCTCTTTTGACATTCCAATCAGGAATGTCACCACACTCGTGTTGCATCACTCCCTGCTCGGCTCTATGGGTTCTAAGTTCATCCTATAGATGCCCTCAACCCAGCCAGGGTTCACAACCCATTACCTTTACCAACAGTCCTCTTACACAAGGAATGATACAACAACCAGCGATGACCAACATTCCCAAAAATACAGCCAATGAACATATCACTGACATAGCCACACCTTTCCATTGTCCAAACACAGATGTCATCCAGGACGCCAGCGGATTTTCGATACCTGAGTGCTCATGCATTGTTTTAGACAAAATCTTCAGACCCACCAGAGCTCAGGTTACTGAGCCATCTGGGGCAGTATTAATAGGGATAAAAGTGCATCACATGTCTCCTAACATGGCGCATACGCCTCCCCTCTCACATCAAGAGTCATTTAATTTTACACTCCCATCAGCAAACTCGGACCCAATTGTTCTTCCAACCCCATCATGGCGTCCCTGGTGAGGTTAGAGAGTCTCAGCAGGTTTTAGTGAACCTAATGCGGTCAAAATTTTGATTAGGCGTTACCCAAAGAAATATACTCTCAAATCCTGCAGCTATCAGATTTACCAGCTTGTACTCGTCTAGAACTCCCCTAGGCACTCCTATGGAGTCTACCCAGGTCGGTGAGTTTAGGCGAGGATCATAAACATGTGTACCCTAGGTCCCTCTTTTGGCCAAAATCTGTCTCTTATGTCTGGCAGCTAAAGTTCGCGAGTTGTGTTATGGAATAGTCTTTACCTGGTTTCTAATCAGCATGAGTGGAGCTCCCAGTCGCTCTGTAGACAAACGTGGCCTGGCTAAAGCACAGGCAACATAATCAGATACATGTTGTTCTCTAGCATTTTGAGCCACCCAATCAAGCCAGAGGTTACTGTCCTTGAAACCAGTGACACGCTCAATTAAATCCTTAAGCTCCAGTCTAGAGTAATCTGTGGTCAGAAGTACTCTCCCTTTTGGTTCCTGTTGCTTTTGAGCTACTGCTCTCAAAGTTAGCATCTGATCAGTCAGAATGGTGATAGAACTTTCTGCGGCGGCTTAGACTTTGGATCAACTAAATTTACCTAAGCATATCATGGGGTGATTGCAGACCTGTACATCATACGCTCTCCAACTACTATTAGCTCCTGTACACTTAATGACGTTACACAAATCAAACGTGAATGAGCTGGTAGACCCTTTAACATAATTCAACTCTATGCCATTATTGCTGCTGAGACACTCATCACCTTTACCTGACACCTCGCGCTTTTGTCTTTTTACCGATCCCGTTTTAGCAACTACAGTCTCAGGAAGTGCTGGACTGGACTGGCCTCTGTGTTCAGACAAGGGGTCTGGAGTACCCTACAAAATATAAACAGTAAACAACACAGCCATGGTTAATATCATTGCATACAATAAACATGTAGTAGTAAGGAACATTTTAATAAGTTTCTTAGCCCAAAGAGATTTTTATTTTACTCCTGTGCTTGACAGGATAAGGAAGTTATTTTTGTTTTTTGTTTGAAATTCTTCCCTTCTGTGTGTGTGTGTCTACATAGGTAAGCATATTATAATCAACATAACATCCCTGATTTGCAAATTATTTTCTGCCCCGCTGCAGGGCAACATCCTACATCATTTTGTGGTGAGTCTATGTTGGCTAGTTTAATACAGATATGTAGCAGTTTCTTGATTCCATGGCCCACTCATAGTTGCGCAGTGTCAATGTATGTGGAGAGGTCAATACACATTTCTTGGCTAATTATTTTCCCAATAAAAGTGAAATCAAACATTACATTTGATTTTACTTATGTATTATCCTGTTCTGGGCTCTATCCATTATATTAACTTTATTTAATCTCAATACTCTTTATGTGTGTGAGCAACGCTTTTAGTCTTATTAAACACAACCCAAGTAAAATGCACACATCCCCCCATATGTCAGCCTAAATCTCCGCTAAAAGCACACTTCAAAGTTTTCTATCTGGATTTACGCCTCTTTTGGCCTCAAGCATATACTTAACATGCAAAGGTTACTGTTAATGCCCGTTAGACAAGTTTCCATTATCTACAACATTTTGTTTCACCCGGCTCACCCTTACACATTTCCTGTTCACTTATTGCATATTTATCTTTAACACCATTTACCTCAGTAGTTGCTAAGCAGAAACAAAGCAACCTGTGGTCCACCTTTACCCTGTAAAATAAACCCCTGTCATGTTTGTGTCTGTAAGCATGTTTTGCATTCATTCATTACACTCCCGCCATTCCTGCAAGTTAGGAGCTGTAAAGTTGAAAGCTGCATCAAGTCCAGGCCTCTGGCCTGGCCTATATATAAATCATGTGTGTTTGTAAGCGTGCGTGCAATTAACCTGCTATGTTCTCATCTTCCCTCAACATGTATCACCTGGACACTCTCACCAGTGAAGCTTAAAACCCTTTTGGACGGAACATCAACTCTAAACAAGCACAGTTATGCATTGTGTATAAAATGAACTCAACCTGTAAATAGAGACATCACTGTTATGACCAACATCGACCTCTGCACAGCTCAGACGCCAGTTGCAAGAGCTCTCTAACATTAGAATCATCAACTGTGACTTATATAGTGTTATTTCGGTACTTTATACTTCACACATTTTTGAACGTTGTTTATATGGGGAGTTCCTCTTTTTGTGTCTATATTTATTAATATGTCTTGTGCACTAAAGCTTCCTGTTTTTCAGTCTGGCTGAGCACTTGTTTGGGGGTAAAAACTGGCCTCTACAAGCCATTATTATTATTATTAAAATACATAAACGAAATAATGAGCAGATACACATTACAAATGCTTCATATATACAGAGAAAAACCCAATAATCCACATTTCACTATTTTGTTCTTTGGTTCAGATCTAGATTCTGTATTGTTCTTTATTTGTTATTATTTATATTCAGATTGTTTTTTGCTAGTCTTGGTTTGTTGTTGTCTGTTTGGGAGCTGACATAGTCTCTATAAATAAACTTCTTTTGGTGGAGTAGCATCAGGAGAGAAGCTCCAGAGAGGCATCTTCCATGTTAAACACTAAAATATAACATAAGAGATCTTCTCAACATGTTGTATATTTTTAATATTTCCTTATTATTTTGTCATAAAATAAATCAACCAAATAACTTAAGCTGTGTGACAGCACCTTGTGTTTACGCCAGGCTGTGAACTGCCCTGAATCACTTACTACACCCCCTTTCACCCAATTTAATTTCTCAATCTTAGTTTAACTATTCCTGACCTTCTCCTTCTCTCGTCTGATCATCTCAAGTACGTCCTGTACCAAATTTGCTTCCTCTTTTCAAGTTCCACATTTAATTACAAGCTCTAAACTCAGAGCTGAAGTTCCCCTTTTCTAAATCTGTATGTTCTACAAGAGAGCAAGTCGGTAAACAAGTTTATCATCACAAAGGTTATTAGGTAAAGGTCACGTAGAAATTTGCTTAGTAACCCTAAAGAACACATTTCATATAGCTAATCGCATATATTAACACCCCCTTTTTGTGACACATCTCATGTGTTACAAACTCAAAATCCTTCACTCAGGTTAGGGAATTAAAAGAAAAGTTTAGTCCTATCATATTATGTATAAATGCTCCGAGCTTCAAACTTGTGTTTAAGGAATGAAATCAAATTAATCATTATGTCCAATCTTTTCTTGGCTCCATCCACAGCCTGCATCCTTGGAACTTCCTAGAAACAAAAACCTGTATGTTAACCAGAACTTCACATTTCATACTCAGTTTTTCCCACTTATGATCCAATCTGTGTCATAAGAAAGGAAACTTAAAACAGAAAAGTTATCAGTCATGTGTCTAACCTTAGTCCAGTCTTTATCTCAGTGTCCAGTCGGTCCAACCTATGGTCTGCCTCGTCCGTCCAGTCACCATCCATTTACACACATTCACTCACACGCATTAACATCAGGTCTTGCTGACAGTGGAGACTATCTCGCAAATATTCAGTCTTCACTCTCAGCAACATCAACTCATTTATTTGTTTTACTTTGTTTTAAGAAAATAGTTCTTTCTGCTTTTAGACTGGATTGGCTCATGGCAATCCTTTTAGACAGAGACTTAGCCTTCTCCTCTGCCTACTGTAATCTGGAGAAGGTCACCGAGAATTTTCAGCGCTGTTATCCACTCTTTTGCAGGCCTGCTTAGAACAAAATGAGAAGAAGAGAGCTGATTATTAGCTCATCAAAACACAAAACAAAATCACCTGACAGGTTTTTTCTAAGTGCACTGTTACAAAAATGATGAACCCCCTTAGACATGTGCATATTTGATAAAACTCCCTCTATTAAAATAAGAAAACAACACAAATGTAACCGATAGAAGTAACCCATCACTACAACAACAACCTCAACAATCTTAAACACAGAACATTTTGCCACAAGTTCTTCAAGGTCCTGACTCTCAGGTCAACTTAACATAATTTCACCTGCTCAAAACACAGAAAATCTCGTTAAACACCACACAACTTGCACACCATCATCACTAAATTCTAAATTTTCTCTTCTGAAAACTTACTACACACTAAGCGAGTTGGACAAGATGATAAACAGACTCCTATGCTAAACCTGCTATCTGATCTTCATGAACTCTTTTGTATTCTAAGGTTAATGCATTTTCTATTTGTGTGTGTGATTGTGTATATGTTTCTTTTCGTGGTTTTTCAGACTCCCTCACAAGGTTCCACTTAAACAGTCAGTTTTTCTCTTTCCCAAATTTGATCTCCCTCCTTAAATAACAACATTCCTTGTCCTCAGCCAGAAGTTAAAGCTTGATTTTCAGGTTCAGGGAACAATTCACCCTGAAAGACAGTGAGTGTCTCCCCTCTTCAGCTCATCACTCGTCATTGTTAATGACGTTTCCCCCTCTGCCCCAGCGGCTTTACCCTTGTAGTCCCGTCTCCTCCAGTGAGTCCAAGCTCACTTAGGGACCTAGGTTCAAGCAATCGTGACTGCGCCTTGCCTTAGGTTGTCCCAGGGTTTCGAGGTGGGATCTTACCCGTCATGGGCTGTCCAGCCTTCCATGCTTCGCCTGATACGGGGCCAACTGGGCACGGGTGCTATGAGGGGAGGGGACACACTGACTCTGGAAATCAAAGGAGTGTAAGCTGCTTTCTTCATTTCATCAGTATATTAAGCTATCTCACTTCTTGATTATTCCCAACATTTCACCTGTAACAATTTGTGTACGTGTGTTTTCTATTCATTAATGTAATTGTTAGTTCATGTATTTATTTTCTCAGTCTTTCTTTTTCTAAAACATGTAATTAATATATTTTATTACTTTTCTTAAGACATTCAGTCTCTAATTGCTCTGTTTTCATGCTGCAACGTCTCTCCCCAGCTATAATCAGACTTCCTGTTTGACGCACACACACTCTCTCAGGCCTCCTCTATTCACGCACTCTCCTATGAGTTATTATTACTTATTTATTATTTTGTACAAATCACACAGAATCATTCAAATCAAGTACTCACAACATTCACACACTTAGAAGCACTCAAAATACGCTTTCCTAAGAGTATTTTATCAAACATGCTTGCTGAGAATCAGAAAGAGCAAGTAGACAACACTCAGTGCGTCTGTCCTCTTAAAAAAGAAGAGAAATAAACACATATGGGACAATTCTCCCCATCTTAGACAAAATGTGACCTTAAATGTCCGTTTTCAAGTCATGTTCTTCTCTACACACGACTCTTGGCCTCCAGGGCATAAAACTTTAAACCTAAGTTTTTACTTTTACCAGAACTAGTACTTTACCAGAACCCTCATACGTGCAATAAGACTGCTATATGTGCAATTCTTTCTTTGACAAAGTTGTATTTTGTATTTTCTTACTCAGCTGTATATAGTATTGGTATTCTATTTTATTCTATTCTACTTTATTTTATTGCATTCCAGTGTTTCTAATTTCTGCTGCATAACTTTGCACTTTTGCTTTAACAAAACAAATTTCCCACGGTGGGACTAATAAAAGTCATCTTTATCTTTGACTAGCCCTAACCTAAATCCTATCTCATCCACTGCTGAAATTCTAGTTCAATGAACACGTGTTGCAGTTTAAAATTAAAAGAGGAAGTAACTCACACCCAAATACTGTGTGTGTGTTAATGTCTGTGTCCCTTTAAATGAAAAGAGGTGAACACATGTGGTGAGTTTTCCTCAATTTACACAAAATATGACATGAAATATCCTTTTCTAATTCCTGTTCTTCTTTAAACACCATGAATGACCTCCAGGTCATAACCTTTGGACTTATAACTCTGATATAAGTCCACACAGCGCACTCAAGCACAGAGAAAATTCAACCTCAGTGCTTCAGAATTCTCCTCAAAATTCAGAAACTGTTTCTGTCATTTATCTCCCCAAGAACTTCATCATATGGACCTCGCCGGGTCCAGTAATCTTCAGCACACGTATCTCACTGCAGCCAGTGAAGATTTAAAAACAGTTTATTGTCTCAGTTTACCCAGTATTAACTTATCAGGTGGACCGCAGCCGATCCATACATCTCAACACAATCGTGTGTTCACCTTTACACAACTTATTCTTCACTTGTATCACAACACATCTAGTAATATCATCAGAATTACTTCAACATGGTAAACATTGATTTTCCTTTAAAATCAACTTACCCTTAAAACTCAAGATCACAGCTGCCTCGATTCTCTGAAATCCTGAGTCAGTTAAAACACCTTGCTCAACTCACGGTGTTCTTTTCTCGGACCCCTTCGTCCGAGCTCACTCTTTTTACCCCGGCATCTCCCCCAGATTGTTACGAGATCTTCATAAACCCAAAAGTAAGCATATTATTTCCCTAGTCAAAAGTCAAACCGTTACTCACAGTAATTTTTAATCTCACAGCCTTTATGTTTTAAAACTAAAAAGAGGAAGGAACAACGCCCAATTTAAACTGCGCATGTTGTCACTCAACAACACACACACAGAAAATGTAACTGTATATATTATCTCAAACTGAAACAAAACCCATCTAAAAATCCTAAAACATCTTACTTCGACACCCCAAAACACACATCGCTTACAGACATCTTTATTAATTAAATTATCTCAAATTGAATTTCAGTTCTCAGAACCCAGGTAACGGTCTTAAGTATCAACAGTTTATGTATCCTATCTCAAAACCCCGCAAAAAGTCATACAGTCATGGCAAGAAATAAAACTTTACTTACAATATTGTGATAAACAAATCCAGCGTCTTAAATACAGCCATCAGCACTGTCTAGCAGTCTCTATTAACTTCCTCATACTCTATTGACCTCTCAGCTGCCTTATTTGCATTCTCACACACACACACAATCTAAAAATAATACCAGCCTGACTCTCAGACTCAGACAAGTTGTATCTTCTCTTAATATATTTACACAGACGTCCTATGATTACCACTGCACAGATTTTAGGCCTCTCATTTCAAAACCTACACAATTTAGACAATTTTTAAATTAACGGTCCGACCGATAAACTCCCTGAGTTTTTTGTCATCAATTTAACCAGTCTCGGCCCCGGGCCGTGGTCACATATCTAAGACCCTACACAATTTAAAAGCGTCAACCAACTCAACCCCTGCCGAGAAGCTCTGTTTTGGGGACATTTCACATCCCAGGCTTCCCCGAAGTTTTAAGTTAAAAGTTACACGCCCGAAACCCGGTTTCTACTGACCAAAAAAGTGCAAACCACCGTCCCGGACGGTAAACTGACCTAGTCAGTAGCTATTTTGGAGGTTCCCAAGTTCTCCACGATTGCCAATCGGACTATCCCTTCCCAAGGAAAATCCTGAGCGTCCTCAGGAAATTTGGAGCGTCACCTCCGAGAAAAGCACTTCTTAGAATTTCCAAAATTCCGTTCTACAACAATTTAATTACTTTTGAAGACACCCCAAAAATCACAAACCCACCATATCGGTGTCCAAGCCCGGCTTTATATTCAATTGAGACTTTAATGTCACAAACTTCACCAATTACCTATTATTCTAAATTCTCTTTATTCTAAATCCTCTTTATTCTTATTCCTTTGGGACTTTAACCCGGTACCTTTAGTGAGACTCTAACTCACTTTTACTCTTTTTCTTATTCCTTACTTCAACTTCAACTTCTCATGAGATTTTCACCAAAATCAAAACAGACCTTTACCAGTAATTTTCAGTGAGTAGACTTTCAATTTTGTCAGAACCAATTCAGCACTGTTTGGAAATAATTCAACAGGTAGTGCCTTACCTTTCAATAAGCCGGCTTGTGTCCACTCACTTCGACCACTGACTCGTGTCTGCCTGTTTGAGCACCTTGGACCCTCTCAGTCTCAACCTCCAACTCTCTCTACTCAACCTCGGCCAATGCACCAAATGTTATGGGTTCGAAATTGAGGACGAGAGTAAAACAATCATGGTCCAGAAGAGGTCAATCAAACAATTGATTTTAATGAATACACGCAGCGGCGAGAGGTGCAAACTGCAAAACAGTTGTACATCTCTACCCAAAATACACTCTAGGTTGCTTTTATAACATCAGGGTATTGTAACGCCCCTTCTTGCGTTTATAAGCACATAATTTGCATGTACAGAACATTCAGGTATTTTAAGAATTAACTGCAACATAGAGGTTCCTCCTTGTGGCATACTCTTCCGAATATAGTGATGACCTAAGGCCTTTGAGGTCACCATGGACTGGACATCCTTCCGTCACCTGTAACTAAGCAAACTCAAATACCACAAGAAGCTGAATACATTCAGGCCTTTGCTCAGCTACTATTTTACTGTACCAATATACTCAGCATATGAGTTATGATACATATATATTTAACTCAATCATTTTACAGTAGTTATAACTGCACCCGTAATATACATGTTAATATTTGATTATGATAACCCCTATAATATAAATTATAACATAATGCCAGCAGCTTCAATAAACACTTTGATGAAATGATAATTAATGCAATGATAAGATGATGGTTATGTAAAATAATCCCTGTAATTCCACAAGCTGTAGAGCTGAGCCAGAGCGCTAATCAAGCTAAACACTTAGCATGGCTAAGAGTGGAGACAGTCGGCTGTTCCTGTATCGCCGGATTAGGGAGATCATGCAGTCATGCTGCTGTTCTGTGGAAGGTATTTCACTTATCTGGATATCACAATGTTTAAATGACTGAAACAGAAACACTGGACTGGCCAAAGGCTGTGATTGGGGAGTCACCCTACTGCCATATAGCCAAGTATTACATGGAGCACTGTCTACTGTTTACATGTGAAAGCCACTCGTTAACTTTGTGTGAGCTGTATGCTGTACAATCACACAAAGGTTAAAATAATATTAAAAAAATAAAAGACGGTACATTAAGGGCACATTTTCAAGACAAGAAAAAAATACAGTTACAAGATGTGACACTGGACGGGCGGACGGACAGATAGATAGATAGATAGATAGATAGATAGATACGCACACACACACAACTTTGAAAAAATAGACTGTGGGTGTATATTTCTGCATCAAAAAGCAACTGACTATTAATATGAAATGGAAAATATGGGTGACTTTGCCAGTGTTTTTATTTCAGTGGGTTAGATATGATTCAGGTGTATTGAGCCAGGGTCATATCTGTAACATGCAGGACACCAGCCCACTGATATAAACTGACACTGTAGTGCTTTTGTTAGTGTAAGTTTCCTCATGATGCTAAATCTTGAGTATTGACAGTGAGAAAAACTATTATTGTTTGTTAAATGTAACCAACTTTAAGGTATAAATGTGAATTACAGCACAATAACTACTTGGGCTCGTAATAAGACCCTGGCCAGAATCAGAAGACCAAATTCGTATGGAGCCAAAGTATTGAGCAGCAACAATGACCTGGACACAATGTTAACTTTTGAGTAGCCACTCTTGTATTGTTACCAGTGTTGGGTAAGTTACTTTAAAAAAAGTAATTAATTAGTAATTACTTAGTCAATATTGTATTAAAAATACTTATCTAATTACTGTGTCAGAAAAGTAACTTAATTACTCAATAAGTAATTTAACTAAATACTTTTTAAAATCTCTATAAACCTTGAGTGGACAAACAATAGAAATTAAACTCTTAAAATAATAAATACATTTTTTTAAAGACGGAGACTCTACAGTACGCAGCGGTAGCATCTCTTCCACAATATAGGCTGCAATCATTTTTTAAGCTCACCTTCAGACGCTTTCTGTGCTGCTGTATGGGCTCAAAATGTGGTCATAAATATTTTGTACTTGTAAATCAGGATTTGTATGTGTAAAAACAATTTGTGCGTGCGTAAAAAAGATTTGTATGTGTAAAAAGATTTGTGTGTGTGTAAAAAGATTTGTATGTGTAAAAAGAATTTGTGCGTGCGTAAAAAAAGATTTGTATGTGTAAAAAGAATTTGTGCGTGCGTAAAAAGATTTGTATGTGTAAAAAAGATTTGTGTGTGGACTTAGCCAAAAACCCCCTGCAAGTTACAAGTACAATTTTTGACCCTATTTTTCTTCCTGTCATCTGATTGGTCAATGTCATGTCAATCACAAATGTAACAATCCAATCAGAGAACAGATGGGTTTGGCTGTCGGAGGGCACTTTTTGAACTGCAGGTCCTTGAAGGAATAAATGCCCTTTACATGCCAACCCAACGTTTTCCTTTATCACCACGAAGGAAAACAGTCTGTGGTCGTCCGAGTTTGGTGATTTTTGTGTCACAGGTCTCGTGCTTTATACAGGGACTTCCACAGCCTTTTCAACAGCGCTGCGGACCGCGGGGGGGCAGTGTTTTGGAAATGACAGTCTTCATTAAAAAGCTTTCTTCGTTATGAATTAGCATACATGTTTTTATTGAACATTTGAAGAACTAGCAAAAAACCAGAAACTGTTGTAGAGGACATAAAGTCAGAGATAGAAACGACAAGGAGCAGGTGCATCTAGTACAGGTAGAGCTGCTGCAAAACCCACAGAGCTCAGCAGCCAGTGCAACAAATTCTGGATCCTTTGCTTTTAGTTAGCAGTTAGCATTAGCAGCACATCCTGCGTCCGATGTGAAAGGACCTTTATGCTGCGCACTGTGACTCACAGCAATGGTCCCGGGTCAGCCCTGACTTTGTGTTAAACTAATCCTAAAGTAATAATGGTATTTCTAACCACTGACATACCACAACTTTATCCTTTCAACAGCTGCTGAAAGTAAGGGGACCTAGCTGCTATCGGATATTTATATAGAGATCCTCCAGCTTCAAACTGTATTACCCTTCAAGGACCTGCAGTTCAAAAAAGTGCCCCTCCGACAGCCAAACCCATCTGTTCTCTGATTGGATTGTTACATTTGTGATTGACATGACATTGACCAATCAGATGACAGGAAGAAAAATAGGGTCAAAATTCGTACTTGTAACTTGCAGGGTTTTTTTTGGCTAAGTCCACACACAAATCTTTTTTACACATACAAATCTTTTTTACGCACGCACAAATTCTTTTTACACATACAAAACTGATTTACAAGTACAAAATATGAGCCCATAGTGCTGAAGTAAAATCAGGTTTTGCCTGCTTAGCAGGAGTTGCTGCAGTGTTATCCAAGTGTATATATCCATATACACTTTTCTCAGACATGCATGAACATTTTCACACTTTTCTCTTTTGTTTAAACACTCTTAAAGTTCAACCCATCATAGAAACCAACACATTCTCACTCCCAACTCGTCAAATGTGTGACGCATGGTCAGGCTCCCTCTGCTTCACCCCCCTCGCGTCGAGAATTGACATGCAGGGTCCTCCTATTGACTATGTGCACGTTAGCATATGCTACTTCCGGTGCAAAAACTCCTGTGTGGAGCTTTGTTTCCGGTGTCCTATTCGCGCCTTGTTTATGGTCCAAAACAAGTTAAGCAAATGAATGAATCAAGCGGTGATTTACATTTCTATAGATGTCTTGGGAATTTACGCAATATATCTCTAAATAATGTTCATGGACTTGTCGATATTTTTCCCCCACGCCGCAGAGCAAAAGAGAAAAGGGATTCAAATGTTATATTTCTCAGCTGTCCCTCGTTTATTGCGGGTGTTATGTTCTAAAAATAACCAGCGATAGGTGAAATCAAGTAGCCAATTTTATTTTTTGATGCGTGGACATCGTGGACATCCAGTACTGCACTTCAGAGTCACACTGCTAGCAATCGATGCAGCGATTCTGTACTGTACAGGAGAGACATCACGGAGGAGATCGTCTGCAGCGATCAGGACGCAGGACACAATGTGACATAAAAATAAGCATGAAAACTTGCACTAAAAAATCCGCAAAACAGCGAGGTGAAAGGTGAACCACGTTATAACGAGGGACCACTGTAATTTTGAAGGTAAGTCACAACATACCCTTCATACATACTAATGTATAGAAACCCTCACCAGCAATCGTTCATTTTTTGTGTGGCTTTTTTCACGGTTTGTTAACATGCTGTGTAGGTGTGGACATAACGGGAAACATGTGTGACTGTTGTTCATCTGTAGTTTGAATGCTGAACATTTGCCTGTTTAAAGAATAAGACCAGTCACTATACAGAGATGTGCTTCTGAATGTGGACGATGTGTCTTATGCTGCAGTGATGCAGTTCTGCTTGTGTTAAGTGATGCAAACAACCGATCGATCTAAAGTCTTTAAACGTCGATCACGTGGTTACCGGCTACCGGCGAAAATAATGGAGGAAATCGGGACAGTAAGCCAATTTCTGTCTTAGCGCATTTGCGCCGCTGTGTGTTTTTGTGGTCTTCTTTTGCGGCTAATTCAGTGAATTTTGGTCTGATCGTGGTGAAACTTGGTGTGTGGAGTCAGTGATAGATCTGGGAGCTAACCAGCCTATCTTTAACCGGTTACATGAAGTCTGAAGAATTTCTGGTTCGGTTTTGTTTGTTTAGCGGACTTCTGCGCATTTACGTAACTGCTCGTTTAATCGCGGCTTATTTTCGGTGTGTTTGGTGGTTGTAGAAATGGTTTATATGACATTTTAGCTGAGATTCTGAGGTTTCTGTGGATACCACACATGTCTGGACTTATATTTCTCAACCCGCGTTATAACCGATTAAACGTGATCTCCTCCTTTTTGCCCCCGGTATCAGGGGCATGGGGCTTAAGTGGTTAAACGTCAAAATCTATCATTAGATTTTTTTGTGACACAACAGTGGTGAGTGTTCCCACCTTCTGCTCTTTGGAACTTAACGCAATCTTTCCGTTTTCGAGTTTTGGACATGATTTTGGAGTATATCTTCGCAGTAGCGATTTACCGCAAAGTAAAGCTACCGGAAATGTACAACCCCACATCCGGCCTCAAACCAGGAAGTTAGCATTTTCTTGTGCACATAGTCAATTGAGCTCCCTAAACGTTGTTTATTGACGACAAGAGATTGCCGCGGAAGAGCTTGTTGTCCGTATATTTATACATTTCCGAAATCACATTGTAGTGACGTGTACTGAACACAATATATTATATAATGTAAACAACTACCTGAGAAACAGCAGATACAGCAGATAAATTAATTATAGGCCATTACTTTTGTATCGTTTATTGCATTTATGGAGGGAGAGGTGTATGCTGGGTAATGGCACAGCTAGCGACCGGGTGACCCGCTTCGGATGTTCAGTCCATCAGGCGTTATTAGCAGAAATCAGTCCCATAGATATGGGCCATCTCCACCTGCTAGACTGTTCAGAAGGTTGTTATCATCCATCCAGATGGAGGATCAGTAACAGGAGCGTGGGAAGACTCCAGAATCCACTCTGGCTGGAATCCGGTGGATACAGCAGTGTTTACAGGTAAGACCATTTAAACGGACGGCATTTATAGAATGACTATTAAAAGTCAGCGAGTGTCAATAATGTTAATGTGGTTATGTTAGTAATACACCGAGTGCTAATATAACAGCTTTAAGATGCATTTGTAGATATTATTACGTGTTTTACCGTCTTTATGGTGCTAGCTTAAAGTTACGGTGTAAACGTTAGCTTATATTGTAGTAAAGCTGTTACTGTTTAAACGATGTTAGCACAGAAATATTAGCTTCTGTCATGACTGATGAAGTTACTAGTTAATAAAGTTTCCAGTAAAGTGATTAATCGCAGCCACAGATTAACAGTGAATATCCCGATTAGCTTCAATGCATCTGTAATAAATATGTGCACATTTCAGTGCTTCGTTTAAACTGTATGATACTTATACTGACCCAGGGTCAGTGTAAAATACAATCCTAGCTGTGTGAACAAAGCCTGGCTCCTTTAATCCTGCATGACAAACCTCAGGATGCAGGTTATTATTACTCTTTCCTGCTGGCACACCTGTCACACCTGAAAGTCAGCTAGAAACTTACAGTGACGTGGACATCATGCAAAGACTGCCAGACTCTGTAATACTGTAAATGATCAGTGACTCAGGTTAACACTAAACTTTAAACAGTCCCTCTGTGTCTCTGTGTGTGCTGAACATCTGGAATCAGATTGAGTCAGGCTGCATCAGCTGAATCTGTTATTTGTAAATATCAATATTTTTTATTCAGGTGTGGGGATAATATGTAAGACTGCAGTGAAGCGATGTACCAGATTAATCCCTGGCCAAAGGTATCGTACTTAAATCAGACTACTGATCCAGCCACATCAGCCTTTTGTGAGGTCTGTTTAAAGTAGACTAACAATGAACTGCAGGTTCCTGAGAGGTGGACTGTGAGCACAGAAACACATGTTCATACATACAGCTGCAGCAAGCTTACATTAATTTTAAATCGATTTGTTACTCTGATGTCTGTCTCTGTGTTAGTCCTCTGACAGACTGGTACCTGTCCAGGTGTGCTCTACCTGTGACTACTGGGACAGGCTCTAATAGAAAGTTTCTATTATTCTCATTTAAAGTATTTAAGTGCTTATGCATATGCTTAGTTGTGACACTGTTATAGACTATTCAGTGAAAGTTTCTAAAACTAGATGAACTTACTTCAGCGTCAGCAGTTTGAGAAAACAACTCCCTTTACAGGTGCTGATAAGGCCAAGGGCACAAAACAGCATAACCATTGATCCGTTAGGTTTCATAGCGAGACGCGTGAAGTGTGGTATGATCAGTTTGTAACTTCCTCCCTCTTCCTTGGAATGCACAAAGGAGTAGGAGCACGACTTCTGTGGCAGAGCTGACATGACTGTGAACTGTGATGTTTGATGTGTGTTGGCTCTCCTGCGCACAGTAATAAATAGCTTGATCACAGCTCTTTCTGTGTTGCAGACTTTATTTACAAACTTCCACGACACCCCCCCACCCTCCCACTGTGAACCTGAATTGAATATTCAGAAGACATTTGTTTAAATACTTCTAGAAATCTGAGCTGTTGGTGTGTCCTTGGATTGTGTGGTAATAATATTAGAGCTGGCAATCTTTCTTACTGAATCTCTACTGTGAGTCATGTTACCTGAGATTAATTCTATGTTTACCTGACAGCCTGGACAAATGTGCTGTGTGAAGGATGTAAATCAAATCAGATCTTAACTGCTTACATTTAAGGAGCCTGGTCATATTTAATTGTAATATGAACCAATGATTTTCTGATTGCTGATTCTAAGAGAGTCTTTGTGGAAATTTGGCTTTTTGTCATTTTAATTCTCTTTTCTGTTTGCCAGAACAGTTCTCCACAGTCACTGTCCACATGGGTCAGTGGGACCAAGCAGCACTCTGCTAATGTGGGACTCTGACCAGCAACATCCAGCAAGACCCAGGCAGCGTTTTCTATCTCCCAGCTGGAGTTTTTTTGTTTGTCTGTGACTGGAGAGTCAGATTTTTGTTGAGGCTGGAGGAACAGCCTCACACTTGCAGAGGTAAGTCAGTTTGCAGAGATCCCTCCCACCCTGGCTTTTATGTGGCAGATTTCTTATCTGAAACAGTAATATTTCAGTGACTGCTGTTTATACCACAGGTTAATACACTCTACTGATCCCTGATGGGAGAATCATCACCTCTGCCAACAAAGAAGCCTGGTGGATATTTGTTTGCAGTCTGATGATGGGACATCATGCTCTGCATCTTCAAAGTTTGTCTCTTGATTATTATTGATACACAGTAATGTGAAGCATGCTTATATCTAGTATAACTGGACCAACCTGGTGCTCTTCATTTATGGAGGCTGTTGAGTCTGAATGTTGGATGTTGTGTATCTCCTGTTCTCTGGGCTTTGTTGTCCTCAGTCTTTTTGCAGGATCAGAAAACAAAACCAGGAGGCCTGTAAATGTTTCTTCTCCAATTGGATGATGATAAGACTGTGACACGGGATGCCACCTTTGGTCTTGTGATGAAGCAAAGCTCAGGAAGCAGTGTGATTAAATGGTACCCACATGTGTGCTGCTGAGAAGGATGTACAGGGGCACCTGCAGCCAAATCCAAGCCTCCTCAGGTTAGTTGTAGTTGCAGAATGCTTTAGGACTGAGACAGCTGAGGCATCAAATGTTTGATTAAACGGATGAAAAAGAGAAGTTTCTTCCTGTAATTATCACTTTTTAAATCTGTAGCAACTTCAAGTCTGTCAGCGTGCTGAGGTCACAGAAACAAGAAAAGCAGCTTCAGACTTCAGAGTGTTGTTTACAGTTTTCTGTCATCATGATCTCCCCTGAAGTTTATCACTATTATACAAGCATTAAGTCCACAGTACTGTAATGATGATTCTGACTTTGGTCATGGTTGCATAATATTTTAATAATATACAATTATTTTTTGTAATTCATATTTTTTCTGTTAATCAAAAATTTACTTTGTGAAATTTGTATTTGAGAATGCAGAATGTGACAATATATTTTTGTTCAATATTTAGTTTCTTTCAGTTGCAATTGTTAAATGAAAAATATATACATATATATATATTCTAATTTAGCAAACGAATTAATCAAAAATATATATACATATATCTGTATTAGTTTTAATACATTAATTTCACACCTGTATTGAAAATACCATATTGTATTCATACAGAATCAGTTTGGTATCATTGTTTGTCTGACTGCTGAAACTAAGAGCTACTTTGATCTATTTAGATCTAATGTATCCAAAGTTGAGCTCTAATGTTTCTTCACCCTTGTGTGTGTGATATCTGATTTCCTACATGCTGGCAGAGCAGAGCGGCCGTTTGTGCTCACAGATGCTGATGGTGTGGAGAGACGGTGGTGTTTCCTCAGAAGAACTAGCAGAGTCACAAAGAGCACGAGTCCTTCTCACCACCTTGACTTGCTGACTGATGCTCGTCTGCACTGCACAGAGGAAATCAACTGACCGAGGTTTGTCCAGTGACGTGTTATGAAATGTATATTTGTTTTATCCTTACAGATATGTTTTTCTTGACAGAGGGGCTCTGCAGAGGTTAGGCAAAGCAGAGAAAACATGTGATTTACATTTTACTGTGATTTACTGGGATATTTGTAGCCTGATGTTCAGCAGGAATGGAGAAATGGAATCAAAGGGAGATGTTTTTGATGTTTTTGTAATGTGAGTAAATCTTCGGTATTATTTATTTGCTTGGTTATTTTAGGAGTGTTTCTGAGTGAGGGAGAGAGGAGTCATCATCCAGGTAAAGTGACGTGGATCAGTGGATACACTTGTCTCCCCTTTAAAGGAGATACTCGTAGAGAGAGACGATCCGAGTCATCCTTAAATGTTAGTGCTTTCAAATACACAAACATTTTTAAAGGACAAAATCGAACATCCAACTTTGACTGTAATACAATTAAATTTTTGCATGTGTGTTTTCAAACTCTCAGATGGGCAGGATATCAGTCTTGGACTAACCTGCAGGAGCAGCACTGAATGATCACCACACATCAGCATGTTCCTGCAACATTCAGCATCTGATCTGTCATCTGTGTGCTTCTGCTTTTGGTAAGTAGAGTTACCTAACTACAGTAACTATAAACACATGATATCTATTTCTAACAGCCTGGTTACTTCCTGTCAGTTATTTTAGAAACCATGTGGTCACCTGACCTAACACTGTTTCTTCTTGTTCCCCTTAATGTTGAAGTGTCAAATGTCAAACAGCTGGAGAGGAAACTACACCAGTGTACTGGGATGTTTCAGCAACACGTGCCAGATGCTGTTCCTTCATGGTGACATCACCAGAGACAGCCCCGCCCACCTCAGGACCTCGCCATTGATCATGATGATTATAATGATGACAGCGAGCGGAACTAAGACTGTAAAAATCCACGACCAGAATGTTTAGATGCTTTCTAATTATTAATGAATACTGAGAGCCTCTTTCTGTGTTTTGTCTGTTTTGTTTTGTTTTGTTTTTTACCTCATTTGTTACTAACAAAGTTCACCAAACTCACACAGTTTACATTCTGTATGTTTCCATCTTTACCAGCCACAGTCTACCTGCATTTAGAAAACAAACCTTAGAAATCGTCGTTTTTCTCTTTTGTAATTTTGTAATTCAGTGAATATACTGCGCTGCTTCCTTTTATTGCGTTACACATTGCTTTAAGTTTTTCAGTGTCCAGTTATTTTTTACTGCTGTTTGAATTCATTGTATGTTTGACCCTGTAGACTGTTTAATGGACTGCTTGTCTTCCTGTTTGTAACCGCCGCCTGTTTTTGACTAAAGATTTGGATTTCTGACTTTAACACAGCCTCTGCGTGTCCTCCCTTTGTGTCCTCTTCCTCTGTGAATGTGTTGCATGTGTCACAGATTCATTTTATTAACAGCTTTCCCACAGTGAGTTGCATCAGCATTCATTCACAGCACATTGCAGAAGGATTCAGATCAATACAGTGATCTTACAGTCAGAATTATCCTGACAGACTGTCACTGTAAATTATCTTTCATCAGGTAAATTTTAAAGTTCAGTATTTCAAAGCAGGCGTTATGAAGAATCATATTGGCATTAGGACTGTAACAATATGTACTAACAAAGTCAAAGTTTTTTAATTATGCTAGAATATTGGAAGACAATCAACTTTTAGTGTTTTCTGCATATTAATTATACTGAAATAGAGATGGTGACCCTAACTGTACAGAAGCACTAAACAACTGACAATATAACAAACATCATTGGCCTGAGCCGTCATGCACAGTGTGTCACGGTCCCCGTGCCTCACCGGCTGATTCCGCGTTAGGCAACATGTCTTTGTTTTTGTTCTCTCTCTCTCCCTCTCCCTCTTTCCCCTGCCGCGGCGGTGCTCACTGCGGGCTCCGCCCCTGGCCCACGCACCTGTGCTCTTCAGCACACCTGTCGCTGTTTACTGCAATCAGAAGGGCCTTTTAAGATGGCAGACCTACACTACTCGTCGCTGGAATGTTGAGCCACCCGTGTTAGTGCTTCAGCAATCTGCCTAAGTCTGTGAGTTTCTCTACGAGTTAGAGCTAATCGGATTTTTCTCTGTGTGTGTGTGCGCGCGTAGATTCCCCCCGGACCCGTCCCTGTACCCCCGAGTGAGCGAGAGGAGCGACTGGAGGAAAAGGAGTGGGATTGTTGGCTGAGAGAGCGGAGTGTGGTTTTGGACCCTTTCCCTTCCCCTCGCACCCTGGAGCCCCGGACCCCTTTCCCAAGCACCTTGTATATATATTCACCCGGTGACACCACTGTAAATAAACGCACTATCAGTTTCTGCAAGAGTCTCCTGGTCTGCGCCTGAGTCCGTTTACGAAACCCTGTCACAGTGAGTCTGATCCTGTGCTGTGAGAGTCTGACAAGCATGTTTCTGGTCAGTTTGGAAGAAATAATATCACAATGTTGATCTTTTTTTAATATTCCTTCTCTTTTACAACATAAACTGTGATCAAAGCTACTTATGTTCACAGCATGTAATAATAGTGACAGTCCAGGGCATTGTGGTCTGTTGAGCTAGGGTTAGGGTTAGCAATTCAGACATATGTAATCAATATTACTCTTGCTGGATATAACAAACACCTAGGAATTCATATTATAATTTGATTTTCATGAAATATTCAACTTCAGTATCAGTCATTTTATATTATAACCATGTATCCACCCAGGCTCATGGTGGGGCAGGGCTCTGTCCTGGGATGCTTGAGTACAAGGTAATGTACACCCTGACCAGGTATGCAGTCTGTCACAGTTGTTTTCAATATTTGGTTAAAAAACATGAGTGAAAACAAAAATCCAACTAGGATTCTTGCATATGATGAATGAAGTCTGTCTTTGACTGTATTGTCCAGCTGATCCATCAAACCCCCAGCAGGTGAACCTTATCATGACATGGTAACAATGTAAAAAATTAAACAGCAACAGTCTAAATGTAAAGTGCTGTAGCGGCCCAGGGCTGTTCGGGGGATGTTATGGACATTTATGTTCTGTTACAGTTCTGTTTGTTGTTATGTTGTCATGGTAACAGGTGACGCTCCCTCTGTGTGTGTTTCCGGTGAGAGAGTGCCATTTTGTGTGTGTTGTTGTTGTTGCCGCGCTGAGCAGAGGGCTCGCGCCAGTGTTGCTCCCCAAGAGCTAAATAAACGAGTGCTCCCGAAGAAACCTCCGTCTCCTCCGTTTCCTGAGCTCGCCACATTGGTGTCAGAAGTGGGATAGCTCATCCTCGCCGGAATGGAGAGAGACACTCAGAGGCTGGAGCAAGCCGTCGAGGAGAGTATTCGCTGCTTGGGAAGCCGGCGATTAAAGAGAGAGGAAGCTAGCGGCCATGTAAGTGCCCCGACGGGTCCCGATGGCGCGAGCGCACCGCGGCGGCGGCCCGCCGCGACCGACGCTAGGGCAATGCTTCATGGGCTGCCTCCGTCGGCCGACACACCGGGCCCCCGACAGCGAGCAGTGACGCCTGCAACGCCAGCTAAGGTACCGAAATATAACGGGCTAACCCCGCTAGAGCCCTACCTCTCACAAGTACGGCTAGCCGCGAGACATAATGGCTGGAGTGACGGCGAGGCTGCTACACACCTAGCGCTAGCATTGGAAGGAGACGCACTACAGGTACTCCTTGACCTAGCCGCGTCAGAGCAGCGTGAGCTCCAGGCCCTCACCATAGCACTCGAGAGGCGATTCGGGCAGCGGCACTCCACTGATCAGAGCAGGGAGCAGCTGACCAACCGGAGCCGTAGGCCGGGGGAGAGCCTGGGCACTTTTGCAGCGGATGTGTTGCTGTATGCTCGTCGTGGCTACCCAGAGTTCCCAGCAGCAGCCCGTGAGGAGCTTAGCCTGCATGCTTTCCTGCGAGGACTTTTCCCAGAGCGACTACGCCAACACGTCTGCCTGGCCATGCCTCAAACTCTCCGTGAGGCGCTCTTTGAGGCTGAAAGGGCCGAGCTGGTGCTCACCTCACCACCTAACCAGCAGGTGCGCCCCCCAAACTACCCTCAGATCAGAGCCGCAGACTATGACGGGGAGGGGGAGGTCCCGGAGGTATGCCAGCTGCAGCCCTCAGCGCCCTGGAGGCGTCCCCGTCGACCGACCGACCGCTGTTACCGGTGTGATGAGCCTGGCCACGTGGCACGCGACTGCCTGGCGCCCGCCCCGAAGGCCAGAACTATGTGGCCTCAGGGGGATGAGAGGGGGAGCGTCACAGCGAGGGGACCACCGCTCCAGCGTCCTGCCCCCCTCCAAGAACGATGCACGGTGGCGGGCCTAGTCGGGCACCTCAAGGGACTTTACCTGAGCTGCCGTGTTGAGGACCAGCCCTGCCAGGCCCTGGTGGACACGGGGTCCACCATTTCCCTAATACGACCTGGTGTGTTTCCTGGAGCATCCGGGCCGCTTGTGATGGGTTGGTCACCCACCGACACCCAGCTGATGACAGTGACGGGGGAGAGAACTGACATGCTGGGGAAGAAACCATTGCGGATCCGAGTGAAGGATCTGGAGCTGGTGCATGACTTCTGGCTTGCTGACATCCAAGAACAGTGCATCATCGGCCTTGATCTGCTGACCCGCTGGGGGGCCTGCGTTGACACCGCGAAGCTGGCTATCACTCTTGGTACAGAGACTCTGGCCCTCCAGTGCGGTCAGAAGCAGGGAACCGGAGACTGCAGGCAGACTCGGCTGGTTCAGCACACCATCGACACCGGCTCTGCTCAACCCATCTGTCTGCGCCCACGCCAGCTGCCCCTCTCGAAACGGCAGGGAGAGCGGGCCCAGGAGGCACGGGGCGTGGCTACTGCTCAGGCCGCAGCCGGCGGAGGTGGATGGCTCTCGTTGACCATGCAGCAGCTGAAGCAGGAGCAGGAGGCTGATGCGACGTTGGTTCAGGTGGGGGCCTGGCTGGAGGCAGCACGACGCCCAGGCTGGACAGGGGTGTCAGGACAGGGGCCCGAAGTGAAGGCCTACTACTCCCAGTACAACAACCTGGAGACCCACGACGGCCTCCTGTACCGGAGATGGCGGGCCCCCGGGCAGGGCAGAGATCTCCTGCAGTTGTTGGTGCCTCGGTCGCTGCGGTCGCAGGTGCTCGAGCTCGTCCATGGCTCGGTGGGGGCCGGCCACTATGGAAATGCTAAAACTCTCCGCCGTCTCAGGGGCGGTTCTACTGGCCTGGCTGTCGACGGGATGTGGAACGTCATGTGCACTGCTGTGACACCTGTACGGCGCACGGAAGGGCTCCACTCAATGCTTCACTGCCCCCGACAGCAGCATCGGGTGGGGCCCCGATGGAGAGAGCGGGAGGAGACGTCCTAGGCCCTTTCCCGTCCCCCGAGGCAGAGAACCGGCGCGTGTTGGTGGCCAGAGACTGCTACAGGAGGCTGAGGGAGCAGCGCCTGGCCCAGGTCAGTGCCGGAGTACGACAGAAAAGAGCCTGCGACACCAGGTGCGGAGGGGGAGCTTTCGTGCCTGGCGACAAGGTTTGGGTGTACTGCCCGGCTCGCAAGAGAGGGGTATCCCCCAGGCTGTGCGGTCACTGGCAAGGGCCGGCGAAAGTCGTGGGGCGGCTAACAGAAGCGGTGTACCAGATCCACATGCCGGGCCCAGGGCGTGTGGCGGTGTGGCACCAGGACAGGCTCTCGCCGTACCGCCCGCCCACTCCAGCAGCCGCCGGGTCAGGGGATGCTGGTGGCACCCCAGGTTCTCATCCAAGTGACTCTTCCCCTGCTGGTCGAGATCAGCCTGCGCGCCGAAGGAAGACACATGGACAGTTGCAGGACTTTGTGTGGGGTAACGGGGTTGTCGGGGACGACTGACCCCTTAGGTGGGGGCTATGTAGCGGCCCAGGGCTGTTCGGGGGATGTTATGGACATTTATGTTCTGTTACAGTTCTGTTTGTTGTTATGTTGTCATGGTAACAGGTGACGCTCCCTCTGTGTGTGTTTCCGGTGAGAGAGTGCCATTTTGTGTGTGTTGTTGTTGTTGCCGCGCTGAGCAGAGGGCTCGCGCCAGTGTTGCTCCCCAAGAGCTAAATAAACGGGTGCTCCCGAAGAAACTTCCGTCTCCTCCGTTTCCTGAGCTCGCCACAGTGCATTCTAAACTCCTCTTCAATAAATTATATGGATGTGCAGTGAGTCATTCAGGACTGTAAAACGTGAACTACAGAACCCAGAGTCTTCATCATTAAATCTCTGGTTGCTTCATTTTTCTATCCTATATCAGATACTTTAAAGGTTTTAGTAAAGTTGCATTCTCATGGTGAGGCAAAGTGTTTTATGTGTGTGTGCGTGTGTGTCATGAACGGCTGTAAAAGCCCTTTAATTAAAGAACAAAGCGGGGTTTGAGTTCAAGTTACGGCAGACTGTCGCTACTTCTAAACGGAACGCAGCCTTCCTACGGCGGACAGCTAATAACAGGAATCGGACGCGCGGTCCACCCTAGTCCACAGCAACCACCATAGCAACAGCCTAGCATGTCTTTAAAACACATTCTTTATTCATAACTATCAAAAACGTGAAATGATTTGTAAAGCATGAAAGTGTTGCAGAGAGCTATGGCGGTATCTTTGGAAGCTGTTTACATAGCTAATAATATACGATGTAACCATGGTGATTGTGTGCACAGCGTCCACACGCTGCACAGGGTAAAGACATTACTTCAGTATTGTTTTATATTTATATATATTTGTCTTGTGTTGACCATCACCTCAGGTTCACCATTACAGTTTCAGCATACAAATGCACACTGTCTAAATATGAACACATTCAAAAAAAATCATGTCTCAGAAATAAGCACAGCTGTTCATGTTTGTCATTATAGTTTTATTTGTAAGAAAATTGTGAACTTGAAATTGTTTATCAAGTCAAAGAACATTTGACAAGTCTGAATCATTCCTTTGTCCTGTGAGAGCTGGAATAAATATATATCCTGACAATTACAGTTGAAACAGTAGAGACAGGTAGAAATGGGCTCAGATTAATCTTTGCTTAGTCAGACACGTCCTGTGTTGGCCTTAACCCAAATTTCCCTCGGGGTCAACCTTCAGGATCAATAAAGTTTTATTGAATTGAATCATATTAAATAACAAACAATAGCACGATTTTGCATCCATTTCCAAATTGTAGTCAAGCAGCCCAGTCTCATACACAGGTAACAGAAATGTCTCTAATGTAGACGTGTACAGTGTAGTGTAAGCATTAAAAGATCATAAAGGAAACACTAACATTTATGTGAAACTAATTGTAATAAAAAATGAGCAGGTGCTTTATAGATTTAAAAGAAAGAATCTGAAAACAACACTTTTTTTGGTCTAAGTGGTCAAAGTAGAAAACAGAACTGATGTTCAAGAACAAACCGTAGCTGCACTAATATTACACATCTCCATTGTTGTGGTGAACAATGTTGCTTTTAAAACCACATGCAGTGTGTGACCATGACTGTCCACTGAGACCATGAACGCCACTTCGCTGAAGCATTCTTCTTCTTCTTCTTCTTCTTGCCATCAGAATGGAAGCAGACAGAGCACGAGCTGCTTTGATCTACTGAAAGGAAAAAGCAGAACATCTGAGCTGAAACCATTAAGATAGAAACAATCGTTCAATGCAGTGTCTCACGTAGCTTAGCCTGTTACAACTGTTGATACAAGCTCAGTACAGTTAACACAGTGTCGGGGAACTCCAGTGTGGGAACTAGTGGCTTTAGGTTTGTAGTCATTTAACTTTCATCCGTTCATTCATTTAATTCAGGAGGAAGAAATGTCAGGTTGGTGGAGGCTGGTTACATGCATTTGGTCCCATGCTGTCTTTAACTAAATGACTTGGTTCATTTTATGGCTGGGCTGTATGTGGGGTTATATCATGTTATTTGGGCAGGAGTACCTGTCCCCTGTTAGGCTTAGAAAGTTTCTCCATAAGCAGAGCTTCTAACTCTTATAGCTTTTAGCACATCTGTAGCTGTGCAGGCTGACAGGTTTTTGGTGGCTCTTTTTACCCCACACTGGTTGTGAGTGTGTAAATAGCCCTACTAGTTCTTTTGGGTTGCAGTTTACTTGGGAGGAAGGGGTGGGTCTGCCAGGACTAGATTAATAATAATGATCTGGGATACATAACTTTCATAATGCATGCATATATCTCTATAAACCTGGCCTGAGGGCTGCCATTTTTTACATTCAGTTATTTCTCTTACAAATGTTGGATCTAAATAATGAATGTGTTACAGTCAAACTGACACTGGTCAGTATAAATGGCTCATTGGGACATAGAAACCTTTAAATTAAATACCATCACCTGATATCGAGTGTCAAACAATATCAAAGCTGTAAAAGCTGTTTACAGTCAGAATTTATAAAAACTATGATTGTAAATAAATTCAAACAAGTGAGCTTTTCTCTTTGTGCTGACTATCAACACTGTGATTTCTTAGGCTGTAAGCTTCACATCAGCACAGTTGTAGAAGCCGTCACTCCAAATGTCTTTTGATAACAAGAAAAAAATACCTTTTCAGTCCACGGCCTGAAGTTCTTCTCCAAACATCTTCTGCCATTGGCTTTGTCTGCTGGTTTGAAGACAATAAACCACAAAAAGATGATTTAGTCACTTTATCTGCATCATGCAGCTTGAATGTGTCGTGTAACGATGTTGAATAGCCGCTGTTATCCCTCTGCTGTGTCAGTAGGATTGTACTGTACAGCATCTCATTGATATGTGAGGAATGCTAATGTAACACGATATCAGACGTCTGGTCTTACATCATTAAAATATAAAGGGCAGGAGATATTTAGATATTTTTATATTTATATTTATATTTTATAGCTGACAGATATTACTAAATAGATAGAATTTACTAAATGGTTGAAAACATGAAAAATATGTCCATAATCACAAATGACCATGAGAGCCAGTAGAATTAATTCAACTAAACACTCAAAAGACGTCCTTAAATATTCTTTAAGTGGCAGAACAGACGAACAAACAGTTAATCGCTTACTTGAGATGAAATCTGCTCAGCTACTTTGAAATCAGCTTCTAACTGGTTCCTCCTTTAACAGGATGACTGCTGAGGGGTCTGACAAAATGCTTTTGCCATTATGTAATCTGTAACCATTATGTAATCTGTAACCATTATGTAATCTGTAATTTCCATATAGTATGCTGATCAGTGTAATTTTTAATGATCAAATTGTAATAGAGACGAGCAAACATATTAGCAGATCTGAGAAGGAAAAACCTGTGTTATGAAAATGATTTTAATCTTTTATACATGATTGCATTTGAGCTTATTAAAGAGCTGTGGCTCCTGGTCGAGTGAAGGTCAGAAACTCTTGGCGGGCGTTAATGATCAGCCAATACGAGGTGAGAAGAACAGGAGCTCTGAAAGGAATTGCAACACACCTGCTTAGTTATTACTTATATCCTTTAGAGCTAAGATTTAAGTTTGTATCATTTATCACGTATATTCTTTTAAGTAAGTTTTAAGGTTTATTTATCTTCAGTTTAAGTAAGTTTCCTTCATGGTTTGAGTATCATTTGAGTGTGACATTTAGCCCCAAATGTCACTCATAGTTTAGCTGTATGAGCTCAGGCCTTTTTGTCTGGCTATGACAGAGGTGTGAGGTGAGCTGAGGTCATGACACAGACATAGCCTACACACCAGGCACACACACACTCACGCACACACGTACACACCATAGTAGATTGACTTGAGTAGGTAAAAAGTCAAGATGTATTTTTGCTGCAAGTGCAAGTTCTGCCGGCATATTGTCAGATGCTTACGGGAAGTGCACCTGATGTTTTAAGAGATAAGAATGTGTGCATGGGGCGACACCGGGATGGAGATGAGACGTAATGTTCTTAAAACTATGGTAAAAGGTAACGGAACATTTTGTGGTTTGGGCTGACGTAAGCTGTACTATTGTCTGTTTTGCAAAAGAGGGGGGCTTTGTTGTTGTACCATATAAAACCTTTGTCTAATTGTTGTAAGTTCAGTTCGAGTGCTGACTTTGCCCAGCTTCGGACTCCACGCGTGTAATCAATAAATCTTCGCTTTGATCACATCCTCTGGACCAGAGTTGTTATTTGCCTGTGAGCCCTTCGTACTCCTTTCTCCAATTTTGAACCTTAACACTGCTCAGGGGTAAGGCCACGATGCAGTCCAGCAACCTTTATGGTTCTGCTCTGATTCATCAGGAACTATTAGGGAAACCTTTCAGCGCCTCCTGTGAAAGACAGGGATAAACACAAACATTTATTAACATGTTCCACAGTCTTCCAGTTTGATTTTCTCATCCTGTGGACAACAACGTACAGAGATGCAGGTTTATGTTAACTTTTGTAAGGTTTCTTTACTGAACATATCCAGCTGCAGCTCCACTGTGATCCTGAACTGGATAAGCACTTAAGAAAATGTGTCAATAAATGGACAAACATCAACTTACTATATTTATCCAAACAGACGGGACCAATAATGCTTCACTGAGTTAGAGACTTTAACAGACTCTTCTATGTAAGAATGTCTCGTGCTGATGGACCTGCAAACTTGACAACAAAGGTTTTTCAGACTACATGTAGCTGTCCTCTATGTCAGCTCACACATTTACATTCATGTCACACTTATTTCTGCTTTCCCATTTTTAACATTAATGCTTACATTTTGATTGGATACCTTGAGTTTGTAAATGATCAGATTACATAATTGGAATACAATGTATCCAATTCAAGGTCGCGGGAGGATGAAGCCTATCCCAGTTGATACAGGACAAAGACAGGACAGGCTGCCAGTTTATTGCAGGGCTAAGACAATACGTGTAACAGAAAATCCACTTAAATGTTTGATATTTCTAATAATAATCATAATTATGACTATTATTTGAAATATTATTTAAAGGTTTCTTTATAAATACATTTAGAATTTTTTATAACCCCTAGAATATAAACCTGAGCTGTTTCAGATTCTGACCTCTGACCTCAGTGACCAGGCTGTGTCCTCACTGCAGCTCCCTCTTGGAAGTACGTCTGCTTCTTTTCTTCCCCCGGTGATGACCGCCTGCCCTTAATATCTATATCTATAAAACTAGTGGTAACATATGAGAACTGTAAGACAGACTGTTTCTGCTATCGAAACAATTTGTGTTGTTAATCCTGAATGATTGATGGTGAAAACATCATAAGAAGAAGGTCATTTTACTCCACACACACACACACACACACACACACACACACACACACACACACACACACACATTTAGAAAATCACATAGTTTGACCATAAAAATTCCCAGAATAATTAGTATTTGAGATTGCTGAAGCAACATCACTAAAGAAAAATATCCTTGCATGTCACTTTCATTTAAAAATATAAAAATGTGAAGTTTTTTGTGTAAAACATAAAAGCAACAAAAACTTAAGACCATAAGAATCTCCTGATGAAATTTGTGAATATCTAGATCAATGGTGTTTCCATGTGAGAGTCTATAGGGCATAGACTGAGGCTGGGTTTTAGAAATACATGATGGTAACATAAGACATGTTAACTCTGAGAACACTAACATTTAGTTTAACGTGCGAGAGGTAAATGCATCACAGAAGCTAAAAAGGAGTTCCTTGTCTCTAGATTAGTTAATATAAATTGAAAATAAAGTGATTTGAACAGGTTTGATGCATTATACAAAAAAAAAAAAAGGTTCATGACATAGTTAACATGATCTAAGCAAGAGTCGCTCGGAATCTCAAATGTTAAAGTACACTTACTGATTGTACTTTTACTACATGAGCTAATGTAGATGCTCTAAAAGCACGCTGGCTGAAAAAGAAGCACACATTTGGAGAAAACTGTGCTGTAACTTCTCATACTGTGAAGTTTTCTGACAAAAGTGAATTGAAAACTTATACTGTATAGCTTACTAAGGGTCCTGTGATGGGCCATGTGCAATTACACAAAAGAACAAGTTAAATTTCACCATAACACTGACTGGAGAAAAGCCAGTTTGGGATTCTAATTGAGATTACAACTGTAATCAGTAAAATCAGTGCTGTGATAGTTGGTTTAAGATCAACACCTGATTTAAAACACAGTCTAACATCAACATTGTTGCCCCTGAAAATAGGTCTGGATGGCCGAAAAATGTACTTTAAAAGGAGATTTTCTTTTTGTTTCATTGGAACAGTAACAAAGAAATGAATACACCTTTGTAGATATCACTGATATGGAGTTTTTCATGTTTTACACAAAGACTAAGGGCTGCTAGTTTCCTAGTGGCATTTTCTCATTTAAACCATGGTGACTTAAAAGTTTAGCAGCAAGACACTTGTTTCCTTTGTTCCATCAAACATTTCTTTCAGCCATCTGTGTTTATCAGAGCGATATGTGACTAATTTTTTATTAAATCAGCAGAAAGTACACAAATACAGGATTAAATATTTTATTTATTTATCAAAGATACATAATTGCACATTGATACAATGAACAAGGTGTCTATAAAAATTACACATGGTGTAAGAAAAACATAACATACAAATAAGTGTTTTATGATAATCTGACATAGTTTTAAAAGCATAAGAATAAAAGTTTTTTTTAAAAAAAAATCATGTTCTTTCATGATCACATCACCTGTATCACATTTTTTAAAGCATAACGTAGGGAGCAGAGTGTTCACAAAAACAGTTTTATGATTACTTTTTCTACAGTGCTTGCATGCCTCTTGCAAAACTATGTACTTTTCACCATAAGACACAATAACTCACGATTATCTAAGACCAGCCATGAAATGTCTGTCGCTTCATTACAATCATTTGTCGCCGCTGCTGCCCTCAGATGCAGTCTTCTGTACTGGGGGGTAAAATGTCTCTTTTTGGTGGTTCATAAAAAAATATCTCAAAAAGCGATGTTGGTGAGGGGACCAGAAACACTGGGTTGCAGAGCAGTTGGTAAGGACTTGTATATTTCTGGAGAGTCTGCAAAAGCTGTCTTGCTCGTGTTTCTGATTGGATATGTGGAGCCCGGCTCTGATATCTCACTGGTGGCAGCTAAAGGTAGGCACGCCTTGGAGGCGGAGTTGGTCTCGGGCGCAATCTTTCAAACGAGCCTCACGGCATTTCAGGCAACCTCAGGCCGGAAACAACATCCGGTCACTCGCGGTCAAAATCCACGCAGGGCTGGTGTTTCGCAGGGATCAGGTTAACACATCTGGCTTAAATCAGAGTCTAAAAATATAAAGAAAAACAAAAAGAGTTTTAAAACACGCAAACTAGCAAAATATCAAAGGAGCATAACATAACAATAACAAGATGATAGGAGATACCTGATGAGGCCATGATAGGTGATGTAGAGAAGTAATGTATAAACTTTTACGGGAGTTAAAGTCGAGCTTATATATATTTTTTTAAAGTGTATTGTACGTGGGATAGGCTCCAGCGCACCGCGCAAGCCTGAAAAAAGGACAAGCGGAAGCGATTGGATGGACGGATGGTGTATTGTACATAATAGTAATCCTTTTAAATGAAAGGACTGAAAGAATGGTAAAAAGGAAAGTACAAAAATGTAGCAAGAGTAACACTTACCGATTGATATGCACATAGGGAAAGCGAAGTCACTTGGATGAGTGACGAAACGTTTCTCGCAGGAAAAGGCTAGGTCCAGATGAACAGAATCAAGTTTTGGAGATTTATTTTCCTGGATGATTGAGAATGCATCAAGACGAGGCGAGTTGTTGTTGATCCCTGGTTCGTGGTTGTTGCGAGCTCGTCCCGCAGGCTCTTCTGCACTTCGGGCGTAGCGATGAGGCTCAAAACACCCCAATTAGACAAAGTAAAGGCGATCCGCGGTGTGAGGGGACCAAAACTTTCACCTGCTTTTAGCTGATAGAAAAAGATTTTGCTCTCTCTTAGGCTGAAGGCATAGCCCCAAAATCGGAATCTCTCTTGCATAGGGTTTTTTTTTTTCCGGTAGAAAAGAAGAGTTACATTTAGGCCTAAATGTTAAATTATTTAACCTGAGTGAGAGCCAGCTGTCCATGCTTCCGAAGTCAGATGGCTTGTGAGAGACCAAAGCAAGTCTTAACCTCTGCGGGAGATCTTAAAAATCCGAGCTGAGTGCGATTGGCTAACCGGGGTGCGAGGGGAACCGCCGGTTTGTTATGTGATTGGCAGCGGGGCAGTTAGGTACAAATTTTGAAACTAGGCAATGGAGCATTCGCTTGCTGAGCCAGGGAACGAACAAGTAGGAAAAACTGTGCTCTGGTTGCGGTTCGGTGCGAGTAAGAGCGAAAGGAGGACTTAGACTCTGCGCCGAATTTTAGACGGAGCAAGTGAGACGGCTGGTTTTTTGAAGGAAAAAGTAAGTAAGTAAGTAAGTAAAATTTATTTATATAGCGCTTTTCACAGATAAAAATCACAAAGTGCTTTACAACAGAGAAAATGGGAATATAAAAACAATATAACAGTAAATAAAACAATGTAAATGTAAAACAATAAAACTATAAGAACAGCATAAGAGGAAATTAATCAAATGCTTTTCTAAATAAAAATGTCTTCAGCTGTTTCTTAAAAGAATCAGTGGAGTCCGTGCAGCGAAGAGACAGTGGGAGAGAATTCCACAACCGTGGTGCCACAGTCTGAAAGGCCCGATCACCACGAGTTTAAAAAGCAGTGCGCGGTACCACCAGCAGTCTCTGATCTAATGACCTTAAAGCCCGAGAAGATGTATGTGGTTTCAGCAGGTCAGATAAATATTGGGGAGCCTGACCATGTAGGGCCCTAAAGGTTAGAACTAAAATTTTAAAATGAAACCTAAAATTTACAGGCAACCAGTGAAGGGAGGCCAAGACTGGAGTGATATGCGACCTTCTCTTGGTGCCTGTTAAGAGTCGTGCTGCAGCATTCTGCACAGTCTGAAGACGATTTAAGGCGGATTTGTTAAAACAAGTAAAAAGGCCATTACAATAGTCTAAACGAGAAGAAATAAAAGCATGAATAATCACCTCAAGTTCAAGCTTTGATACCATTAGTCTGAGTTTAGAAATATTCCGTAAATGATAAAAACAGTTTCGGACCAGCTGCTTAGAATGTTGCTCAAGCGACATCGAGCTGTCAAATATGACACCGAGGTTTCTAAGGCTTGATTTTACATAAGGGTCTAAGAAGCTGATATGGTGTCTAATTTCTGGGACCATGTGGTCTGAAAAAGACTAAGGGTTTTTGTCAGGATTTTTTCCCTGTTATCGAATATAAGGTTTTGGGTATACGGAGGGGTTCCCTACAAGTTATTCTAGGGGTTTTGGATAGAAATACGGAGGGTTTTTTTCAGGAGGTTTCCTGCTTATTTGCCTAAGGATCGGGGTTTGGGAGCGGGGAGAGTTTTATCGAGTAATTCTATGGGGTTTTTTGTGGTGCGTTTTTTTTGGAGAAAAGAGTTTTTTGAGAAAGATTTTTATGTTGGGAGCAGCGGTGCGTTTATGCTCGGGGTGGGAGCAACGGGGATTATGAGAGTTTTTGCGATTCTGAGTTTGATTTTAAATCTCCTTGTTCGGATTAAACAAATGCATATAAATTGAAATAAAGTTTTCCCCAAAGGCATGCACCCTGTATGTCTAGCCATACTGAACGTTACAAAGCACAAGTTTAACTAAGCACATTTATACTGGTTTAACACATTTTCACCCAAAAACACAGTCCCAGAGACACAAGCACGGTTCCAGACACAGGTGCACTCACGGGCGCGCCTAGACACACAGGCGCGGGCGCGGGCGCGCGCCCTGCGCGCTCATGCGCTGACCCACCACCAGAGGGCGTTTTTTAAGCATAAAAAAGTTTTTACTTTTTTAATAGCTTAAAAATAAAAGAATGCTATTTGATATAAAAAAAAAATCTTTCTAAATAATCAATTAGTAGGTTTTGGGGGGGAAGAAAAAGCAATGAGCTATGAACTAGCATATTTTGGATGAATATCATAATTTTTATGAAAATCATATTTTTTATGAATATCATATTTTTATGAATATCATATTTTTATTACTTCCTTTATTACTTCCTGAGCTCATGAATATTTTATTGGGGGCCATAAATCACTCAGTTTGACATAAGGGGCCTAATATCCCTCTCTGTCACTTATTTGGGATAATTAGAAAATGAGTCCCTGCCCAAAAAGGATTCAGCGAGGTAATCTGATCTAAAATTCTTCTTTCTGTTTTTGAAATACTGAGGGTGGAAACGAAATGCGACGATAGGTTCCACTATCAGCAAAGAATGAATGAATGAATGAATGAATGAATGAATGAATGAAGTGAGTGAAAATTTAAAAAAAGATGGGGAACTGACTGACTGGTAAAAGCTGACAAAAGCTGACAAAACTTCACTGACGTAACACCACTATGCGAAGTTAACCCCCACCTAACAAAGGTGTGGATGTATATCTGTGTGTGTCTTCTGTTGCAGGAGCAGGAGGAGACAACAGGAGAAAACTTTGGGTCACATGACTATGTGCACTTTGCAAATATAGACTTTTGCTGTAATTTTCTGGGTGTCTGAGTTTACCAAGGGTGTGTTATTCATGACTGAGTGTTGCTCACTGTGAGAAAGTGTGTATACACCTGTGCAGCGCTAACATTTCCATTTTCTTTAATACAGCAGAGGGCTAATCGTGTGTTTGATCATGTGATTTATAACAGGACACAACTGGTTAATGTTTTTTCTACAACAGGAATTCCTTGGTTTGTGTGTGAAGGAAACTATGTTTACAGGGTATGAGTTGGTGATGCTATTACACTATGTTGTTGGGAAAATGTTGAAGATTACTTTGACAAAGAGAATAACATGTGAGACATTTCCCGTGTTGAAACCAGTGTCACTTCTTTTCACAGCTATGGATGGCTAACTTTATGGTCTTTTTATAGCATCTCTGGACCCTGTCAACTTGCGCATGACCACCAGGATACTCCATATGTTTTTCTAATGTTTGTTTTTTCTAAGAGTGCATGTAGAGGATTCAGCAGAGACAGACAAGTGACATGAGAAAGCAAATGAGAGATGCAGTGTTTATGGAATAGTTTAATATGGGGCTCATTAGCTGGCCACTACTGAGCTCATAATGATAAATGAGTGGAGTGACTTTGCTTAAGGAAAGTCACAGATTACAGTAATGTTGACTAACCACATGGGATGATCGATGTCTGAGGCGAATTATAGCAATAATTATGGTTTACTGATTTGAGAAAACCTGCACATGATACTTGTCTTTGATGCTGAATACTTTATTACTCTTATGATCTACAATTATTTACAAGTGTGAAGTTTGATTTCACTTCCAGATCTTGTTTTCCAGGTCATGGTGGTGTGTATGCAGGCTCCTGGCGGATCCAGGTGTTAAGCAAACTTAATATGCAAAACACACTAAAATATTTTATTGCGGGGTTAAAGGTCCGGGTTAGTGCTGCTCCAGAGGAGGAGACACCCTGATGTTGCCTGGGACATGTTCTAGCTAACCTTTTTCTTTAAGACAGGAATCTAGTTTTAATGAGTTGACTCATGGGAGTGTCCATGCATCAAGAGGAGAGGTCCAGGGTTAACATGAGACTATGTTTTCTATGATTTCTGCAGTGATTTTTGGGATTAACAGTTCATTTACAGGTATTAAACCTAATCAAGTGATGCATCCATGTTCAGATTAGGCTTTGACGGCCTATAAGTGCAGTTTACTGAGTTAAAGGGAAATATGGTTTGATGATGGTTGACATGCTTTCCAAATAGAAGTTCTTTCTCCTAGCAAGGAAATACAGGTGCAGCAGCCAAAATATTACTGGGAGAAATCGTCCCAAATGGTAAATGGTCTGTATTTATATAGCGCTTTACTAGTCCCTAAGGACCCCAAAGCGCTTTACATATCCAGTCATCCACCCATTGGTGATAGCAAGCTACATTGTAGCCACAGCCACCCTGGGGCGCACTGACAGAGGCGAGGCTGCCGAACACTGGCGCCACCGGGCCCTCTGACCACCACCAGTAAGCAACGGGTGAAGTGTCTTGCCCAAGGACACAACGACCGAGACTGTCCAAGACGGGGCTCGAACCGGCAACCTTCCGATTACAAGGCGAACTCCCAACTCTTGAGCCACGATCGCCCCCGAAGGTTAGAATCTCCTGAGAAATCTTCAGAGGCCCAGTGAGAAACAAGAACCATTCCGCCTATTCTACATACATTTGGACTCTTGTCCTATGGACAGTGATGGAAACAACTGGAAGAGACATTTATGATGCCCTGCCGAACTCAAACCACTCTGCAGAGAAGATGTGTGATCACCGCAGAGCTGGAATGATTTTGAAAATATTAATTTCGTATTTTGACTATTAAAAATTCATTTGTTCGCTTGTTGGATGCAATTTACCATTGAATGAGATCAATGAGGAATATGATAACTGCTAATACACTTGTCAACTGTGTACTCCTACAGACAGTAATTTAGGGTGATTAGCAGATGCTGAGTATAAAAATCTTTGCAGTGAACCTGTCAGAAATAAGGTGTTAATGACTGGGAACTTTTTAAGCATAAATGTCTAACAGGGTGGAAATGTCAGGTTTATATTGTTGATTGTCATTTATGCTTATCAATATTTACTCATATATGCTTAGAGTTTATAATCAATGTCATATTGATAGAGGTCTGATCCTTAGTAGTCTGCAACGACTGTGTGTGCATTCCAGAGTATTCTGGCATGGACACACACAGCTTAAGATCACGAGAGGTTAGATCTTCTCTTACTGATATTGTTAGGTTAAGGCTGTGTGCAGGCAGGAGTGGTGGTAAGGAGGACCCAAAGTGCAGACTCCAGAGACAAACATAAACTCAAACAGCTTTAATGCTGAACTCAAACAGAACAAAAGTAAGAATCCAACTAACTTACACAGGCAGACAAAACACACAGCTAGATAAGGGTAGATCGCGACAGAGAGCACAGGAAAACACAGGGCTTAAATACACAGAGGGAGCAATCAGGGAATGGGCAACAGGAGGGAAACACAGCTGGGGCAAATCAGGACTAACGAGACAAGGAAGCAAAACCAGATACACTAACATGAAACACGGACTTTCAAAGTAAAACAGGAAACATAACACAGAGACGCAAACTTAACAAGGGGATACAGCCGACAGGGGAGACAGAGCAACTATAGAACACAGAGACATAAACCATAAGACAGAACTCTAAGAAACCCAAAGACTAGAAATGATAAATAATATAATAAACTCAAAAGCCCTGGGTCAACGACCCAGGCCTCCTAACAGTACCCCCCCCTTAAGGGCTGGCTCCCAGACAGCCCAAACCAGAATCACCAAAAACGAAAAACAACCCAACCAGGGCGGGCGGTGGGGGAAACAGGACGGAGGGCTCGAAACAAACCAAACACAACCCCAAAACCAAAACGGAAAACACTGGAGCCCAGAAAACAACCAAACAAAACCAGGCACACGACAGTTCCAAAAAAAAAAAAAGTTCAGGGGCGGCCCGAGGCTGACGGCACCAAAGTCCAAACCTGGGTAGTTCAGGAGGCCGGCCGTGCGAAAAGCAACGGCGGCAAGGCAAGCGAAGAAGGTCAGGAGGCCGGCCGTGCGAAAAGCAACGGCGGCAAGGCAAGCGAAGAAGGTCCGGAGGCCGGCCACGCAGAGGGCAGCAGCGGCGACCCAGGCGAAGGAGGTCAGGAGGCCGACGGCCCAAGAGCCCAGAAAACAGTTCAGGGGGCCGGCCCGGAGGCTGACGGCCCAAGAGTCCAGGAAAAAGTTCAGGAGGCCGGCCGGGCGGGAGGCACCGGCGGCGACGGAGCAGGTCAGGAGGCCGGCCGGGCGGGAGGCACCGGCGGCGACGGAGCAGGTCAGGAGGCCGGCCGGGCGGGAGGCACCGGTGGCGACGGAGCAGGTCAGGAGGCCGGCCGGGCGGGAGGCACCGGCGGCGACAGAGCAGGTCAGGAGGCCGTCCACGACGGCGAGGATGCCCAATCATCGGCCTGGAAAGTGGCCAGAAAGGACGAGCAGGCCGGACAGGACGAGCAGGCCGAGCAGGACGAGCAGGCCGAGCAGGACCAGGACGTGCAATCAGAGGCCTGGAAGGAGGCCGGCGCTGTAGAGGTGCAGGATGTGGTCTGGACGTCGGCGTGGCCGAGGCAGGACCAAGCGAAGTTGTAGCCGAGGCCAGACCAGGCGAAGGCGAAGACTCGGAGGCCGGACCGGGCGAAGGCGAAGACTCGGAGGCCGGACCGGGCGAAGGCGGCGCTGCAGGTGACGCTGAAGCTGGACCAGACGACGGCGGAGCTGAAGCCGTAGCTGGACCAGGTGAGGACGAAGCTGCAGGCGACGGCGTGGGAGCCGCAGGTGGTGGCACTGCAGGTGACGGCGTGGGAGCCGCATGTGGTGGCACTGCAGGCGAGGGCGTGGGAGCCGCAGGTGGTGGCGATGAAGGCTGGACGGGCCCCTCGGACCCTCCAGCGGAGGCAGAAGGCTGGACGGGCCCCTTGGACCCTCCAGCGGAGACGAACAAAGGCTGGTGTGGTTCTCCAGAACCCCCAGCGGGAACAGAAGGCTGGACGGGCCCCTCGGACCCTCCAGCGGAGACGAACAAAGGCCGGTGCGGTTCTCCAGAACCCCCAGCGGGAACAGAAGGCTGGACGGGCCCTCGGACCCTCCAGCGGAGGCAGACGAAGGCTGGACGGGCCCCTCGGACCCTCCAGCGGAGGCAGACGGGCTGGACGGGCCCTCGGACCCTCCAGGCGAGGCAGGTGGTAACTGAGCAGGTGACTGAGCCGATAGGTGAGCTAATGTTCGAGCTATGGATAGAAGTTTAAGTTCTATTGACTGTTGTAAC
Organism: Oreochromis aureus; assembly: GCF_013358895.1. NCBI lineage: Eukaryota > Metazoa > Chordata > Actinopteri > Cichliformes > Cichlidae > Oreochromis > Oreochromis aureus. Next base: position 128,279,805 of record NC_052944.1, on the reverse strand, counting down.
GATGGTAGTAATGGTGGGTTAGGTGGTGGATTAGCTAGTTCCCCTGAGCCTCCAGAACCTGAAGAAAACCGCTGGACGGGCTCACCTGAGCCTCCAGCGAGGTCAGAAACAGGTGCAGGTACCTGCCGGATACCGCCTCTCCCACCCGAGGAGAAGGTGCGGGTGCCGCGACAGGCACCGGAGCAGGGACCAGCTGGACCTCAGCCTCCCTCACCTGAAGCACTGAAACAGGTGCAGGGGAATGCTGGGCCCGAGCCGCCCTGGGAGCAGGAACACAACTGGGCGAAGGAGCAGGGTCAGAAAACACAGAATCCTCTAAAATGTTTTTTAGCTTCCTACCACCACCATGTGTAATAGTCTTAACAGTCTCAGTTTTAGCAGTGTTCATATGATTGTCTTTTTCCAGCTCAGAGGGAGCAGAATGAAAACAGTCATTATAACTCACCACGGGAGTGGCTCAGCAGAGACAGAGTGGCGACTGCGTGAGCGCCGCTTTCTCCGGGAAGTGGGAGGTGGCAAACTGGGCTGCGAATCCTCCAAAAGACCGGGCTGCGACGAGGAAGCAGAGAGTTTGTGAAGCTCAGAACGTGGCAGACCCAAAAACAGAGCGAAGGACTGCAGCGGAGTGAGTCTAACGTCCAGCGTCACGTAATCCCTCTTCCTCCGCCGCTTAACCTTCTTGTCGGACTGGTAATCCAGGGGTGGAGGCGGAGGTGTAGCGACTGGAGAGAATGAGCACGTGCTCAATCTGATCGCCCGAGGCATAGGCGCCGGCTCGGCCGTAGCCATGGCAGTTTGGAGGCTGCGGGGCCCTCCGAAAGCCAAACGAGACCCATAGAAGGGTGACTGGAGCTCCTGGGCATGCTTAGCCTCCTGCCTCACGCTCTCCTTGAGGAAGGCAGAAACTGCGGGTCGCCGATACCAAACGGAGTCTGCTGGGTCCATAGTATGGTCGCGATCTTCTGTTAGGTTAAGGCTGTGTGCAGGCAGGAGTGGTGGTAAGGAGGACCCAAAGTGCAGACTCCAGAGACAAACATAAACTCAAACAGCTTTAATGCTGAACTCAAACAGAACAAAAGTAAGAATCCAACTAACTTACACAGGCAGACAAAACACACAGCTAGATAAGGGTAGATCGCGACAGAGAGCACAGGAAAACACAGGGCTTAAATACACAGAGGGAGCAATCAGGGAATGGGCAACAGGAGGGAAACACAGCTGGGGCAAATCAGGACTAACGAGACAAGGAAGCAAAACCAGATACACTAACATGAAACACGGACTTTCAAAGTAAAACAGGAAACATAACACAGAGACGCAAACTTAACAAGGGGATACAGCCGACAGGGGAGACAGAGCAACTATAGAACACAGAGACATAAACCATAAGACAGAACTCTAAGAAACCCAAAGACTAGAAATGATAAATAATATAATAAACTCAAAAGCCCTGGGTCAACGACCCAGGCCTCCTAACAGATATATGGTATAGCAAACACATCTGTATCTGTTTTAGTATAAGTGCCTTTTGTTTAGATGAACTGCTAGACTTCCAGACCAGCAGGTTTAGGGAAGTTGTTAGGTTTTTGTATTGTGATTGTCATTTATGCTTAGAAATATTTAACCATATATGCTTAGAGGTGTATATTTGATTGTGTAGTGATAGAATGTGTGATCTTCAGTAGGCTGTAAAAGGCTTTGTGTGTATTCCAGGGTGTTCTGGTATTCAAACCCACATCCTGGGATCATGGGAGAGGTCATACCTTGTTTTATTGTTTTATGGTAGGATAAACGTATCTGTCTGTTTTAGGCTAAGTGCATTTTGTTTAGATGAACTGCTGGACTTCCAGGCCAGCAGGGTTAGGAAGTCATTTTATGGGTTCTCACACACACACACACACACACACACACACACACACACACACACGGTACTCTTTGTTCACATGTGTACCTATGTTAATGAGCCTATCCATATTCATGTAACCTCAATAAAAGAGCAGTGTTACGAGGGAGCAGACGAGAGCGACTGAGGTCAGGCAAAGGAACGCCGCTTGTCCAGTTGGTCTTCCTCGTGCAAAAACTTTTCTTACTCGTGTCCTGCTTTGCTGTGTAGCTGAAATGTCTCGTTCCAGCGACGGGTTTGTGCTAGACAGACCCATCATTCTATTGCACAGTGATTATTGCACAGTGGAATATAAGAAAAAATATTGCAAATATTGCACAGTGGAAAAAAACACTACAGCTCAGTTGTTCCCGCCCTCCTTTGTCCCCATCTCCCCTCCCTCTCCCCTCCAGTGAGGAGTTAAACAGTCTGATGGCGTGTGGGACAAAGGAGTTTTTAAGTCTCTTGGTTCTTGACTTTGGGAGAAGCAACCTGTCACTTAATAGGCTCCTCTGATTATTTACGACCGTGTGCAGAGGATGCCCAGCATTGTCCATAATGTCCAGCAGTTTCTTTAATGTCCTTTCCTCTGCCACTGTCACCAGAGTGTCCAGCTTCATGCCGACCACAGAGCCAGCCTTCCTGATGAGTTTTTTTCAGCCTGGACACATCCTTCTTTGCTGTGCTGCTCCCCCAGCACACCACAGCATAGAAAAGTACTCCAGCAACCACCCACTGGTAAAACATCCTCAAGAGCTTCCTGGAGATGTTAAAAGACCTCAGCCTCCTGAGGAAGTACAGTGTGCTTTAGCCTTTTTTATGCAGGTGCTGCATGTTGCATGACCAGTCCAGTTTGTTGTCCACCCACAGCCCCAGGTACTTGTATATGTTGACCCCCTCCACCTCCTCTCCTTTTATCTGAACTGGCAGTGGACCTGCTCTGGACCTCCCAAAGTCCACAACCAGTTCATTGTAACTCCATGTGACAATGTTCCTCACCTCCTGAGCATCCCACATACACCCCATGATGGCCGTGTCATCCACAAACTTCTGAATATTCCATAATTCATTCAGAGTTATAGAAGTCAGAGGTGGAGAGGGGACAGCACAGTTCCATGTGGTGCTCCTGTGCTGCTGACCACAGCGTCCATCTTGATGTCCATCAGCCTAACGTACTGTTGTCTGTCAGTGAGGTAGTTGGGGATCCAAGCGACCAGGCAGGGGTCCACCTACATCCTGTTCAGCTTCTCCTGAAGAAGACAGGGCCGGATTGTTTTAAAGGCACTTGAAAAGCCAAGAAACAGGATCCTGACCGTGCCTTTACCTTGTCTAGCTGTGAGTGGGCTCTATGTAGGAGATACAGAATGGCATCCTCCACCCTGACATCTGCCTTGTAAGCAAACTGTAGTGGCTCCTGCGCATGTTGTACCTGTCATCAGAGGAGGTTGAGAAAGAGCCGCTCTAGAGTCTTCATAAGATGTGACGTCAGTGCGGTCGGAAGGCAACCAAGTTTATTTCATACCAAAAATGACAATGTTGACAATGACAAGCCGATGTTCATGATTTAGCTCATCGATTCAGCACAGTGGACAAACTCTTTAATCAAACAATGAGATAGAAAACATATGCAATGCTATATAGAAATGTTTACACATTTCTAAGTAAATTCAAACAAAGCTGTTACCAACATACTGCAAAATGTTACTGTTCAAACCATCTCTGTGAAAAACACAAGACTAGTTTAAAAATAATCAATGCACTGTCTACTGTTTATTAGAACAGCCACATCCATTATGATCCCTCAATACAATGCAATCAGATTCTGCTGAGAACTGCATTCAAAACTATTGAGCCAATATTTTCAGCTTATATGATGAGCTTCCAACAATGAGTGAAACAGTAAGAGCATGTGGAGAGTTTGGAAACATCCCATTAAGAAAGAGAAATCCAACATTTGGATTAATTTTAATGAGCTCAGACTTGTTGAAAATGCAGAGGAGCTGGTTGTGAACTGAGCTTCAGAGAAACACAACATACTGATATTTACTGTTATCATGCTTTTTACAACTACATGAATGTACTATTGTTGTGTGATTTATTACTAATACTAAAGGTTACTTGCCATACCAATACCAACTAGATTTTTAAATCTTAACATAACAATAGTAACAGTAGGTGGACATTAGGTAAGGCTGCACTTTTTGCAGCGATCTTGTATAGAAAACTATTCAGAGTGTATATAAAACAGGTTCGTGGCTCTGAACAGTAGTAAAGGGACCTCTGGCTAATACGTCGGGTTCCGTGTCCGGCTCATAGCCGAAAACTAGCTTTACTTTGTTGTGTGGGTCAACTTTGCTAGCGAGAGACAAAGAGAGGCGTTGAAAGGCTGCTCCAACGGAACTTATTGTTTGGGAGGAAAACACAAACACAGTCGAGTCTTAGGCTACGTCCACACGTGCCCGGGTATTTTTGAAAACGCAGATTTTTCTATGCGTTTGCACCTTTCATCCACACGTAAACGGCGTTTTCGGTCACTGAAAACAGAGATTTCTAAAATGATTCCTGGATATTTTGAAAACTCAGTTTTTGCATTTACATGTGGACGAGAAAAACGGAGAAAACGCAGTGTCAAAGGTGTGCGCCTTTTTTGACGTCACACTGTGCGCCACGTTATTCTTTTGGTGAAATGAATTTCTACAATACTGTTACTGGTACTCTCTGCAGTGTTTAAATGCTTACATATACACACACAGTTACTGTCCCTCCACTGCTTCTATGCCCCATCTTTGTTTACTATTTCCCACCGAGGCTTCTAGACTTCTGATTGGCCAACATTTCTACACGGGTAGGGATATATTGCCACCTGTTGCTTTTGCATGTTCCTAGCAGCGTTTTCCTTCATTTCTGTGTTTATGTGTGGACAGCATTATTTTTTAAAATGAAAACGGAAAATCTCTGTTTCCAAAAATACCAGTGTACGTGTGGACGTAGCCTTAATAGCTTACTTACAGCTGGGCTCGTCAGGCACTCTATTTGGGTGCAGTGGTTATTATTATATTTACATGCTTTCATCTCCCGTTTCTGCTCGGTGACAACTCGTACTTTTGACTCTCCTTTTTCTCCCTCCCTCGCGCTCACAGCCATGAGGCTACATTCTTTAGGGTTGTGTCTGTAACAATCTGCCTATTCCCTTCATATTAAATCATTTTTTGAATTATAATTTATTTCTTTACGTTATTATGCAGGCCACAAGTAGAGGTGACATGGGCCGTGAGATTGAGACCCAGGCATTAGAGTCTCGTAATGCGCGTTTTGTTTGGGTTTCCACCCACGTGGAATTACCAAAAATAGAGAGGGCATAGCCTAACATATGAAACTGGAAAAGACCGCCATGTAATCTATTTATTTTAAAAAAGTAACTCTATTCTGCATATCACCTTTTAAAACGATAACTGTAACAGAATACAGTTACTCATATTTTGTATTTTAAATACGTAATGGCGGTACATGTATTCCATTACTCCCCAACACTGACTGTGGAACTTTGAGTGGAAACAGAGAGGAAAACAACATGTGGATCCTGGAATAATGGGAGCTTCCATCTTTAAAGGACTGAAGAGGAAGAAGTTTACAAGGAATCATTTAGAAGAGTTTCAAACATCAACTGATTGAATCCATGAATGTGAAAACGTGTTTGTGAGTGAAAGAGACAGACATGTACAGACTGAACTATCTGTTCAACAGTCAGAGTGTTTCTCTAACAGGAGACACTCTTTACACTCAGCACAGGGACACTGAGGAACCAGGAGACCTGAGTCTAAACCCAGGATAAAGAGTTTGAGTGAATGTGGTGTTGAAGGTGTGGAGGTGGATCAGAGTGTCAGAGGAGACTCTGTAGAAGGACAGAGTGCCAGCAGGACAGTCCACATACACTGCTGCTCTGTTACAGACAGAGGAGGAGGAGGAGGAAGAGGAGGGGATACATATTTCTGTGTTATTGTGTGAGACAGAACAAGGACCATTATCATCAGAGCAGCTCAGACTCTAGGACTGATCATTGTGCCCAAACACACAGTCATTACTGTCTCCTTTCCTTCTGATGCTTCTGTAACTCACTGATATATAAACGTCTCCTCTCCATTCGACCTCCCAGTAACAGCAACCAGTCAGACCATTTCTACACAGCAGCTGAGGACAAAAACCATCAAATCTGTCTGGATGATCAGGATATGACTGAACCTCCTCCACACGTGTCACCTTCCTGTTGTTGTCAGACAGTTGGAGCTTTGTGTTCACTGTGTTTGTGTCGATTGTGAGTTGACAGGAATCTGATGGAGAGAACAAACACAATCCAGCTGCAGTTATTGATCCATCATTTGTTCATTGATTGACACTTTGATGATGACTCCTGACATGATGAAGATGGTTGAATGTGTGCTGCTTTGTTTTCATGAATCCCATTAAAAACACACTTACACTTCCTCAGACCTGGTCTCAACCATCGGACTCCAGCAGGCTCCACCGTGAAAGGAGGAGGGGTCAGAGCAGCACAGTCAGCATGCACACATGGACATTACATGGCTCTCACACACACACTGTTACACACTGATAAAGGAACAGGCCAACATTTTCACAGACACACTTCAATCCATACGTGGATCAAACTGCTGATGATTGGACTGATCCTGGATCTGTCAGTACACCACTTTTGCACTATTATGCACATGTTGTTATTACATGGCTTAATTAAGGTGCACATTAGGTTGACATCTGGGTCCGGCGCTGAAACTGTTCTGGGCCAGAACTGAAACTGTTCTAGGCTAGCACAGGGCCAGCAGTGTGTCTGCAACTGGCCCGTGGTTGCACACAACTTTACATATTGCCCACACACCACAAAGAATGACGGGCCAGCCAAGGACCACCAGTCTGTCTGCAACTGGCCGTGTGCTGGCCTGTTTGTGGGCCACATTTGGCAAACCTGATCTGGGCCCCCAAAGGGCCGTCATTCCTTGTGGTATCTGGGCCATGTGTAAGCACATTGTGTGTGCCAGATCCAGGCCATACCAATTTTGCTATGTGGGATTGAATGAAATATGACCGATTCAAACTGTGACCTTCATTATATTTATATTCCTCTTCTTTTTAGGTGGAAAGGACACCTCCCTGCCTTTGCTGCCAGCTGGTTTTCTCCTCTTGGAAACACATTTAACATGGCTGACACTTTATTAGGTACACAGTGGCCACTGTCTCAGGTACAGTACACCTGTGACCTAATAAAGTGGCACGTGACTTGTTTATGAGCCATCTCCCTTCAGCTTTTTTAGCCGACCTGTTTACCTCCAACTTTGTATCAGCAGCAGCGAGCCACAGACAGAGTCTGGCAGTAGCAATAATCCAACACAACTTCTCCAGAAATGACCTCGTCTGGTTTCATTGAGTTATTTTATTTCCACACAGAACAGACTGGATGTTATCAGCACACAGAAATCACATGAATGTGTGCATTAAAACATGTTAGTGGATTATCCACCAATAAATGAGGAGATTTCTGACGTGTTAACAGATGACAGATTAGGCCTGGGTGTGTAATACTGTTAGCAGAATATTAACCAGGAACAACTCATTCATTTAAGTTGGCTAATAAAAACCACACCTCATCTCCTGATGCACTGAGCTTTCCTT